>NC_064813.1:54711524-54780066 GCF_023721935.1 Panthera uncia
CTGTGGCTTACTCCATCAAGTACTTCTTGCTTCACTTTGTAAGAAGAGGATTTTTTTCTGGTTGTGTTTGTGCTTCATCTTCTTTCCTTTTAACTTTTCATTTGTTTTCCATTTCTGTTAGTATCCCTTTTGCATGCACAAAAGTAAAGGGACTGAGACAATAAGCAACACATCAACAGCAGTCCTGACACACTGAACAGTTGGCCCAGCTTGGAAAGTGAGGCAAAGAAACATGCACATGAAGGGTGAATGGGCTCGTACTTTTCTGCTGCTGAGAACTGTCTCACCAAAGACCCACAGCAGATGTATCAAAACACTTCAGTAAAATTTCATAGAATCTGGGGACATAGCATAGTAATTAGAACAAAAAAAGCTGAAAGTTCTGTTCCTAGAGAACCATCTGCCTTCAGAAGAAACTGGTCAGGGTGGTAGATAGATAGGAAACCAAGTCATATGAAGAATGAGTAAAGATAGTGGAAAATTTTAGCCTAGCATCAGAAAATGATAAAATCTAAGGTAAAAGGAAGCCCAAAAGTCCAATCTACTAAAAAATGTTTAGATTTTCTACCAACTGCTTGTCCATCCTATGCTTAAAATACCTCTAATGAGGATAAGTTCCCTCTCACTGCAAAGCAGTATCTTTAATAGAAATATTCTAAAGTAAGTTTTTACTGAGGGATAACACACATGTGGAAATTTTCACAAATCATAAACATACAGCTTGATTAATGTTCAAAATGTGAAGTCACATTCCACTTTTCTGCTTTTGTTGTTGTTCTTGAGGGCCATCTGTCATTTTGATTTATTTTTAAAAAATGTCTTGTGGAGGACACCTGGGTGGCTCAGTCAGTTAAGCGTCCTAGTTTGGCTCAGGTCATGATCTCGCAGATCATGAGTTCAAGCCCCACATCAGGCTCTGTGCAGACAGCTCAGAGCCTGGAGCCTGCTTCAGATTCTATCTCCCTCTCTCTCTGCCTTCCCCCCGCTAGCGCTCTCCCTCTCTCAAAAATAAATAAATATTAAAAAAAATTTCTTGTGGTATATTGACATATAATGTATTAGTTCCAGGTGTACAATAGAATGATTCAATATTTGTATATATTGTGAAATGATCACCACCAAATGAGGAGTGTAGTTAATATACACCACCTCACATAGTTACAATATTGTTTCTTGTGACGAGAATTTTTAAGATCTACTCTCTTGGCTACTTTCAAATACACAGTTTTATTATTATACCATTTTACATTATTATATATTAATATATATTATTATATTATATTGTTATATTATTAACTATAGTCTCCATGCTATACATTACTTCCCCATGACATTTTTTTTAAAAATGGAAATTTTACCTGCATCACCTACTTTTCCCACCCTCCATCTCTGGCAATGACTAATCTGCTCCCTGTATTCATGAGTTTTGTTTTTGTTTTTAAGATGCCACATGTAAGTGAAATCATATGGTATTTGTCCTTCTCTGTCTGACTTTTTTCACTTAGCATAATACCCTCTAGGTTCATCCATGTTGTCGCAAATGGCAGGATTTCCTTCATTTTAATGGCCGTATAGTATTCCATCAGATACGTGATACACATCACATTTTCTTTATCCGTTCATCCATCAGTGCCAATGCAGGTTGTTTCCATATCTTGGCTATTGTAAATAATGTTGTGGTGAACACGGGAGTATAGATATTTTTGAGTTAGTGCTTTCATTTCCTTCAGATAAATACCCAAAAGTGGAATTGCTGGAACATATAGTAGTTCTATTTTTAATTTTTTGAGGAACCTCTGTAATTTTTCCCGAAGTGGCTGCATCAAGTTACATTCCCAGAAAAAGTGCACAAGGGCTCCCTTTTCTCCACATCCTTGCCAACACTTGTTATGTCTTGTCTTTTTGATAAGAGTCGTTCTAACAGGTGTAATGTCTCATTGTGGTTTTGACTTGCATTTTGCTATTAGTGATGTGGAACACTTTTTCATGTGCCTGTTGCCCATTAGTATATTATCTTCAGAAAAATGTGTTTGGTTCTCTTCCCATCTTTTACTTAGATTGTTCTTTTGTTGTTGACTTGTATGAACTCCTTCTATATTTTGGATATTAACCCCTTATTAGATGTATGATTTGCCAATATTTTTCCCATTTAATAGGTTGCCTTTTCATTTTATTGATGGGTTCCTTTGTTGTGCACTTTTTGTTTGTTTATTTGGTGTTGTCCCACTTGTTTATTTTTGCTTTTATTGCCTTTGCTTTAAAATCATCATCATCAAGACAGATGTTAAGGAGCTTACCACCTATGTTTTCTCCTAAGGGTTTGTAGCTTCATGTCTTCAAGTCTTTAATCCATTTTGGGTTGATATTTTTTGTGTGGTGTAAGATAGTAGCTGTCAGCTGAGCATCCAACTCTTGGTTTTGGTTCAGGTCATGATCTCACAGTTTGTGAATTCAAGCCCCATGGTCAGGCTCTGCCCTGGTGGTGCAGAGCTTGCTTGGGATTCTCTTTCTCTCCCTCTCTCTCTGCCCCTCCCCAACTCACACACACACACACACACACACACTCTCTCTCTCTCTCTCTCTCTCTCTCTCTCAAAATAAATAAGCTTTAAAAAAAGTGGTAATTAATTTAATGTCTTTGTGTAAGCTTTCTTAGCGTGTGTCAATATCCCCTAAGTCTAATCAACTATGAAATACTAGCAAGATGACTTTTTTTTTGAAATTAATAGTTTAAGGACCAATTGCTTGATAAAGGAGAATTCACTACAGGAAATGCACCCTAAAGACCATGCAGCCGTGAACGAGCTGATCTTCCCTGGCAACACTATGAATGCAGCCTGAGCCAATTCAAACTTCCACAGTGAGCAGAGAGCCCAGCAGGCACTTATGGTGCATGCTCAAGTAATACATGATAACTCAGGGAACCAGGACTTCTCATCTAATCTTCAGCACTGCCAGAAACATAGGGGGGCTTCCTACAGTGGGAATAAGAAGAACCCTTATAAGAAGACTGTTCTGCAGCAGGTGCACCAAGAGGGTAGAGAGCAAGGGGTTCATGCAGGAGAGTCCCTCTCCCCCCCCCCCAGTCCTCTAATTCTTTCACAACTAGATTATCTTCCTATTTCCTTTCAGTCAGTGGGACTGCCTTTATGTGCATATGCGTCAGTAACATGAAATAGGCATTGTTCTCCCTGAATCCAGGATTTCAGCATGAAACCACTCTGAACACAGAAAGTATGCAGTGTCACTTAGTGTTTGCAGTCAGAAACGGTATACTCCTTTTCAAGGAAATTTATTAAAAAAGGAAAAATGGCCTGAGGCAGAAGAATTCAAAGGCTCTGAGCACTGAATTTTATGAAACATCACTACCAAATCAGGCAGGTAGATATTTGCTGGGATCCAATGTTTAAAATGATGGCTGGCTTCCTACTTATGGTCACCTTAAGAACAGGATGAATCAAACAACATGCAACACAGGATAAGATCTATGACTATGGGAGCTACTGCGTCCAGTTTGGTCCCAATGTGCACGTACAGTAGAACTCTCCCTCTTCCACCTCTTCTTTTCCTCACTTCCTCCCTTCCTCCTTCCTGTCCATAACTATACTGGGAATTGACTACATAATAAGCACTTGGGTGGGTACTAGGGATACAGCAGTGAAACTCAACATGTTTCAGGTGCCTTTTGGGACTTAAAGTCTAATACAGTAAGTGCAACAAAGTCAAGGGTAAAGTCTTGGAGGGGATGAAACCTGCAGACCAGCCGATGTAGCAAGGTATGGTTAGCTTATTGGGATGACAGAGATAGGAAAAAGACTTGCCCTCTGTTCCATGCTAAGTTACCTCTTTAACCAGAGCTACTCACACACTGCAATTATTATGGAAAAAAACCACTGAAAACATAAAACACACCATTAATATCTACATTTTTGCGTCATGAGAATAGTATTTAGCTTTGTGACATCTTATTCACTAGAATCTTTAAGTGAGTTACAAATGTACCAGAGAATTATTGTGTTAACAAAGCATCTAAGAATATACACGTTTGTATATTGTTCAAAGTCAGGGATATTTTATCCTGAAATCCCCCCCCCCCATCACTTCATTTAGTCCAGGAACTTCCCAATATATACTGAGAATAGGCAAATCCAATGATACACTAATGATGTAAACTTAGTCAAAAAACAGTTTAAAATGAGACTGACCCCTTTTATTCTACCCTGTTCTAAGTACATGTAAAATGTAGAGTTTAGATATTTTTCCTCATTCCTAAGCACAGAATTCCAAAGAGTTCTTTCTAGAATACTTGGGACATTGTCAGTTTTTACCAAAATAAAAAACTCAATTTTTTTTTCATATAGGAGAATATGTATCTGAAGTATTTACCTGCATAGCATAAAATAGTATAGCAATTACATCTTAAGAACAATTCTGAGAAACAGTTCAGAGGTTTCCATTCTCTGCTTTTGTGGCACATTTCTTGGTAGAAACGTGTTATCCTACCCCTTGACCCTGCCCATGTTACTGTCCACGGCACCTCCATTTCTGAGAAAGTTCAGCCAGCTCTTCTTGTGTGGCATGGAGAAATGAACATTCTTCAGTTGAATGAGTTATGCAACTGAACGGATCAGTGATAACTGTGGTTTAAACTAAATTGAGGAATAGCCAAAAATTAAACTGACCACACTTCAGATCCATGTTGGCCTTACTTGAACTGATTTGACATGTCTGTTACTGTTTAAATTTCTGCATTTAGAAATGAGAATTAAAATTTTCTACACAAATAAGCAGGGGAGGCCCAGGAAAAAATAAACCACTCTGCTACAAAGAATTCTATGAGTTATTATTTACTGACAATGACTCTTCCCTCCTAACTAGATTTTGATGAAATTTGTCACTTAAGGTCTGAAAGGTGCTTTAGGGTTTCTAGAGAAAAAGTTTTGTATAAACATTGTATGTTATGACGGGTGAAAATTTTTGCAAAATTATAGTCCAATTCACTAGAGCAACAGAATACAAACACAAAATACATCTGGAAAAAGAGATAAAAAGGAAAACATGGGTGGTCACTTTCCCAACCTATACTCTCCTTAATAAATCAGAGTTTGCTTCTATACAAAAATAATAGATCATCTCTCACATCTTGAAAGCTGCTAGAATCATTTCATGGAAAAGTGGCCTAATGCCTAAACCATCTCCAACCAGCCCTGGAGCTTCCTGAAACTGCCAATGAATGACACCTATTTGCAAAACATTTATTTATTCCCTTGCACAATGCAGGCTACTTCTAGGCTTTATACCCACTCTTTGATATAGCCTTTAGATGATCACAGTCCTTAATTGTTTTTGCAGAACATTCTACCATTTCCTCCTTGTTTCTTTTCAACCTGGTTTCTGCTATTACCTTTTGGGTCTTTGGTTGAATGCTCAGAAAAACCTTCCAGGGAATGTATTTGTTCTTTTCACTCTCTTATTTGTGTGTTGGAAGTCAATATAAATAAGAAATAAGAGACTTAGAACAAAAACAGAACAAGACATTTCATCTTCGAGTTGTGTAGCCACAATCAAAATCTCACTCATCTCACTCACTCATACAGAATCATGTAATCTTTCACTTTACCTTGTCAAAAGATGGAACACTCTCAAAACATCTCTTACTGTCTAGTTTCATTCACTAGTGGTGATAAACCGTGGAGCAAAGTAGTCAAAGAAGGGCTGAAAAAATTGACATTCTTGTCACCACCCTCCAAAAAAGAATGATTGTTTTGAAAGTAGCCACTGAATTCATAGCCAAAATCTGTAAATCTAGTAAGTCTTAACTGATAACCACCCATAAGAAATAACTGCCTCTGTCTCTCTCAAGACATAGACAATCCCGCCTAGATATTTCCCGCTTTGTGAATTGCATTTGCAGTATCGGGAAAATGCTGTTGCAATAACTTCTGAGTTTTTTCCTATGTTCCACACACTGCTGGAGAATTCACATGATTTTATGCACCTGTGTTGTTTGGTCATTTTCTTTGCATCCTTTGGGAGGAATCAAATGGCTGTCTTGATGTAATGGATGCCTTGTGTATGCAGAAGCCAGGGTGAAAGTACTGCTACCTATGGGAATACATTGCATTTCCAAAAATGCACAAATAAAAACAATGTTGAATTTCTGGTATGCTCATTGAATGTATGTGTGCATGGACCCACACAAACTTCTCTACACACAGATACAAATGAACTGCCCATTTCAGACATCAGTAACCACCAGCTCTTTTATAAAGAGGATATTGTGCCTTGCATTTTGGACACACATGGAAAATGTTCTTAAATTGCTTTCTGTTTTTATCATTAAATGTGGGAATATACCTAAAAATCACAGCAAACTCTTCTTTCTGTGTGGTCTAAAACATTTATCACTTTTTCCTATAGAAGGAAGGAAATGCTATATTTAGCATTTTGTGGTAGACAGTAATAAGTGATTCTGAGATCTGATAATTACTAGAAGATTTATTCCATTAACAAACCAATATCCCTGGTATTTAAGTTTTGCCAAGCGCAGGCATGACTGATTAGCAATTTTGTCTCTGAACATAAAAAAAGTAAATGACCAGTTAGCATACTATTCTATATTTCACCATTAATGAAATTGTACTGAGAAGGTTTAAAAAGAATTTTCTTTTTATTGACAAGAAAATGGAGTATTTCCTCTGAGAAGAATTAGTTTCTTAAAAATAAAAAAAGCATGACACTTGGGAATAATGGAAGAATGTTAAAAAAGAAACTCAAGAGATTATAAATAAATATTTAGTGATAGATACTTGGTGGATATTCCATTTACACAAAATGTCACACTGAGATTTAGCAAAAGTGTTATGGCTGCCCAGTATTGAATACTGGTCCCTCCTGACCTGGCTTCCTCACTTTTAGCCTCTTCCTCTGCTCTCCCCAATAAATGCCTGATGCTCCACTCATACCAAACTAAATATGCATTTCCATCCAACAAGAAAGACCCCTCTTGCCCTCAAGTCCAGAGAGACTAAGATTACTTTAAACTCTTCCATTTGGAACACCAACACTTTAAATCTTTTTAAAACCACTATACTTCTTTCCTCCTTGCTAACATATTGTCTGCTGTGTAACTTTTTCTAAAATAGACGTTTTGTCTACTTTGGAAATCACTGAGGTAGATTATTTCTTCTTCGATGATTTCTCCAAAGGTCATATAAAACTCCTCAAGTACATCGTGTGCCTAGTGGAGCTATGGCTTGTGGTCCCAAAGAGCATCTGAGGCATGTAGTAGTCCCAAGGCATTGGATGCTAGACAATCTGACCAGTGTGCTTGCCCCTTGTCTATCCCCCAGTCTCTACAGCTGAGAGAATGTCTATCAAAATTTTCTTAAATAACAGACTTAAGTATGCCCTGATAGGAGATAATGTAAAGATTTGCATGTGGTAGTTCATTAAGATTGGTGGACCAAGTCAGCTGGGCTACACCAAAGAGTGTTGGTTTTTCCAGTTGTCTGCAGTGCCAGGGAGAGTAGGAAATAGAAGTGAGCTAAGTGAGCAAATAGTTTTCCCTTTGGGGAGTGAGGTCAGAAGAAAGGAATACTCACATGTGAATCATAGTGTACATAAACCTAATTATAGATTTCTCAAGCTTATACATTTTATATAATAATAAAGTCAAATCAAACTTACAAACTCTATCTTGAATACTTAAAAGCAATAAAATTCAAATTTACCACATTAACTTAATGTGAAAATTAAAATTGTTTTGCTGAATCTAAGTTGCCACATCACCCTATTACCTTAGTCTATGAGAGCTTTGAGTTTGCGATATACCTATATCTATATATCTACATTGGTGCATATATATATAAATAGTTATAGATATAGATATTTATCTACTTATTTACCTATATAGGTATACATCTGCCTATCTATATATAATGCTATGCTAGGAAAAAAAATGATGGCAAAGTCTAAACTGATAAAACTAAGCCTTCTGGTAATATGGATGTTATCAGCATTGACAAGACCACAGAGAATCATCATCTGATCTATGACACCAAGAGTCTCTGCTGTTCATTATATCTTGCCTGAGGAGCAAAGTACAGTTGTATAGAGTAAGAAAGATCTTTGTGGGCACAAAAAGAATCCCTTATCTGATGACCCATGATACTCCCATTATCTTCTACCCTTATCCCCTCAGCAAGGTGAACTACAACACTCAGATTAATTTAGAGATTGGTAAGATTATCAATTTCATCGAATTTGACACTGGTAACCTGTGGGACACTGGGAAGAATTTATGTAATCACCACATAGACATCATGGCTCTCTGGATGTGGTTAGTGTAAAAGATGCCAATGATAACAGCTTTGCTTACCTGGCTTTCCAAAAGTTTTGTTAGTGGAAAACACAACGAACCATCGATTTCTCTTAACTAAGGGAAAGGTGTCCACTTCACCATTATTGAAGAAAGAAAGAGACTGGTGGCCAAAGCAATGGGTAAAATGATCTTTTGGTGATGATTGGAGAGCCCTTGGTGGGGGGGGGTGGTGGTGGTGGTTAATTAAAGATAACAGCACAGAAAAGAAAAACAAAAACTCCTCAAGAGATGAAGTATCTTGCCAGTTGTGCAGATTCAAAGTGACCTTCCTTAAATTCGTTACCTTATGTGCTTCAAGTTTATACCAAAGCACTTTAACCAAGAATCCAAAATTCTCAAACACACTCCAAGCTTTTTCTTCCATTAATATTAGATGTCTGACTTCGGTGCTAGTCTTCTAGCCAGACACATAAAACTTCACTTTCAGCCACAATCTCTGTCTTCCACTTCTGCAGAAGTGCTGATTCCAAAGGCGCTACTCTTTTTCCAGGTTGTATAAGTTACTCTTTGTTGCTCAGAATCATTCTCTTGTCGAATCATCCTTTTTATTTTAATTTTCTTAGTGTTTTATTTATTTCTGAGAGATAGAGACAGAGCATGAGTGAGGGAGAAACAAAGAGAGAGGGAGACACAGATTCTGAAGCAGGCTCCAAGCTCTGAGCTGTCAGCAGAGCCTGACATGGGGCTCAAACCCACGAAGCATGAGATCATGACCTGAGTTGAAGTTGAATGCTTAACTGACTGAGCCACCCAGGCGCCCCTCTTCTTGCCAAATGATTCTTTCCGTATTCCACATATATTCTGAATTTTCTTATTGCTTTCTGTGTTTTTAATCACATCTAATTTCATTTCTGTTGTAATCATGTACTTTTTCCTAGCATTGTTAGTATTTTTACTACACATCCAAACTAAAAGAGAAAAAAAAAAAACAAAACAGAGTGTGGATTTTCAAACACTACCATTACACTGAGTCAACCTTTCCTTTTCTTATTCCTTGTCAACACCTTTTACCAATTTTGTCTATCTCCTCTTAAAATCTCACTTCCTTTACAAACCTTTAAAGACCTTGTTCATATATGAGCATTCATAGGCCAGAGGAATTGGGGTCCCAGAGCTGTTTTCCACCTAACCCTTGCCTCAGCCATGAACTGCTCTTTCCTACCACACCAAATTACAGTTAATCTTACATCTTGTATGCAGGTGTGGAAGCCTCAAATTGAGGAACACACAGTGACAATACAACTGAAACATCGAAACTGCTTTATCAGCCTTGACTGCTTACACTCCGATGGTTAAAAGAGAAAGAAATGAAATTCTAATATTCAAGTCTCGCCACATTTAAAGATATTTTAACCACTACTCTACTTGGCTCTTTGTTATAGTATCTGGAATCTTTATCAATACACAAATGGAATGGGATCTAGAAATAGAATAGAAAAAGAAATAGCATCCATTTATGTAAACTAGAGCTATAATTCTTATACTTCATAACTTGCGACCTGAGGTTCTTATTTGCTATATGAAGATATAACTAAAAATTCTGGTAATTGCTGAAACGGAAAGAGCAAGGTAGTGCAATAAAGGATAACCAAGGGTCAAGAATTTTCTCAGATATAGTGATTAGAGAAAATCGCACTGAGGAAAGGATATTTCCACAGTGACATGACCTGGTAATGTGAAGGGCAAGGAGAAAAACTTTCAAAGTGAGGCAAACTTCAGGGGTGAAGATCCTGGAGGAGATAAAAAAAAAAAAATTAGGCTGTTAGAGACACTGAAAGAATTCCAGATGACTCGGCTTGGTAGGTAATTGGAAACTGCCCTGAGATGAACTTGGTGAGCTAGCAGGGGCCAGAACGTGCAGGGTCTTGCAGGTCAAGGTTAGGGGTTGGTCTTTACTCTTGGTGTAATGGTAAGCTGTTGAAAGATTTAAAATAAGGGAGTGGTGTAGTTGCAGTTGCGTTTTAAACATATGAGTTCCCTTGTTGTGGATTGAAGAAAAGAGAAAGGCGAGAATAGAAGCAACATGAGCTCTTCAGAGGCTGTTATGGAGTCCAAGAAATAACGAGAGCTTCATGTAAGACCATGGAGGTGCTGCAGAACAATGGAAAGAAATGGCCAAATCTGATGTGCTTTGAGATATATTTTGATAGATATATTCAGAAACAAATATGTATAATATTATATATAATATATATTTGGATAAGACTTGCAGAAGCACTGGATTTGGACAATAAAGGAAAAAGGAAATAAGAGTTCCATTTGTAATAGATTAAGAATGAGATGATTATATGTGTATGAGTAAATTTAGGCTTCTATTGTAAACAATCCTCAAATTTCCTGATTTATCAAAAGCTTGTTTCTCATTCATGCAACAGACTATCATGTGTCATCTTGGCCACATAACTTTCCTAAGAAGCTCTTTTCTACCTGGTGGCTTGGGGACTGATCTTTTCTATATTCTGGCTCTATCTTTTTTTTAGGTCCTTAGGGTGTTTTCTATTCAGTATGCTAATGAATAAACAGAGCAGGAGCAAGCAGGAAGATTTGGGCAAGAATACATATAGGCCTGTTTGGGCAATGACATCACATCCACCATATTACATTGGCCAACCTCAATCACATGGTCTAGATTAATTGCAAGAGAGACTGTGTAGTCCAGTTATGTGCTCAGGAAGAAAAGGAGAAGGCATAGCAATCTTGCCATAAACTTCAGCAGGAGTGTCAAATAGTCTTTGAGATCTAAAGTTTGAAGCATTCTCTCAAATAAGAAAGAAATCAAAAACAAATGTCCATTGAGTCCCATTTCCAATGATCTAACCTAGGCATTTCAGAGGGTACAGTGATGAACACCCCTTTTTTTACTACCCACAAGGGCTGTGTAATGTAACTGAAAAAAAGAAGATAAAAACATTGTAAAAACATTGTAAAAGAAAATAATTGGGTATATCACAGAGCAGCAAATAATTACCAAACAAGTGATGTACACAAAGTATCATATATTGGGGTGAGGAGAGCAAATTCACAGGCTTGCATGAGGCTTGAAGTTTCCTAAATGAGGAAGAATTTTAAGTGATCATAAAGAATATATGCGTTATCCAGGAACAAAAAAAGATAAAAGACAATTTTTGGGGGCATAGGGAAATGCATTAGTAAAAATCAATTTTTTCCACTGTTTAGAATAACTGGTTTTTGGTTATAATTAGCACTCTTTTGAAACCACAGATTTCAATGTCAGTTAACTATGTAGTAACCAGCTACTTAATAATTATATTCAAAGTGATGTTTATGTGACTTAATGCAATTTTTCTCTTTCCAGATAGGCTTATGTTTATAGGTACAGCCCTAGGTGCTAAACAAAGATGGACTCATTCACACTCTGAGTTCAAATCTGTAATCCACTGTTCCTGGTCTACACAATTATAAAGAAGAAATGTCAAGGTTCTCCAGGGGATCCAGTCAATGGTCAGTTGGCTAAGGAGAATTTCCACATGTTTTGTATATATATAGATATGACCTTGTGAGGATCAGCAGAAAGGCTAGCAACCAGCTGCAGAAACAGAGTCAAGGAAGTGGGAGCAGGGGATGACTTGTCTGTGTCTTAGACAGAAAGAACTTCCCTCAACTGCTTTGTCTATAATTAGGTTCAAACTCTCAGATCAAGCAGTCAAGCTCAGAAGACGGAGCCAGGTCTGAAGAGAACTATCGTGATTCACCCCTTTGGAGTCTGCCTTTGGCCATACTGAAACAGATTGATGATGATGATGATGATGTCAATAATGGTAATAATTTGCACCAACTTGGGAGCTTTAATGTTACATTTTCAAAGATGTTATAAACATTAATTAATTAATTAATTAAGCCCTCCAGCAGTTCCTAAGGTAGCCATTACCTGTATTGTACAAATAATTAACCAAAGCAAAAAAAGGTTAAGTGGGCAGGCTGAAGTTACATGGGAAATAAAAGCTAGGAAAACAGAGACAAAGTTGGCTTATTAATGTCATTCCTTGGGAAATGAAGATAAGTTTGTAGAACCCATAATGAACTATGGGCAAAAGAGTAGAAATCTGAGGTCCAGGGGTATCCAGGGCTCTCTCAGAATTTCTCAGAAAGTCAGTAATCTAACAGGGCGGTGTCCTTGAAGCTCTGATGCTCTGACACCTGGCCAAGATGGCCCTTCCCACCCCTGCGAGCTTCTGTGCAGGTGCCTCACCACAGTGATGTGATACACTCCCTACTTCCTTTAACGGAATGCAGCTGAACTGCAGGTAGAAATGGGGTTATTTACTTTGGTTTCTCAACATCGAGTACAGCGCTGGGCATGGATATGATACAATATACACATTTTCAATAAATACTGCATAGGTTAAATTTTATCAACTTAGCCTGAAGTACAAAACAAACAAACAAACAAACAAAAAACAAACAAACAAACAAAAACCACTATAAAGTAAAATCATTCCAAAAAGCAAAGGGATTACTGACTGGATTGAAAGGAAAGGAGCCCCAATGTAGAATATAGAGGACTGAACATTGACAGTGAACACTGAGCCTGAAAGACATGCCTAAATTTGGCCCTCTCCCTCATCTTCAGTTTACTTACCTGCAAAAAGTAAGAATACTACCAGCCTCAGAGAGTTGTTACAGGGCCAAATGGCATAGTATGTGCAGATCACCTATCTCTAGACCATCCTAAGCCCACAATAAACACTCATGTGCTTTCCTCCTTTTAAAACCCAAAGTATCACTAAACCTTCACAGTTGGAAATACCAAGAAGTAATCTTCTTGCCTCTAGGTTGAAAGGGTTATTTTCACCTGGAAAGCCCCTTCTCAGCAAGGTGAAAGGAAGGGAATATGAAAATATGAGAAAGTAAAGACCAAAGCACAACTATAATTCCATTTGAGCAGAACAGCCATAGGAAAATCTAAATAAATGAAAATGTTGAATATTAGCTCATTTACCTGATACAAACAGTCCCAAATTAATTTAAGGACCTTGCACATTTAATATAAATACTAACTATCTATATTAACTCAACTTGAATGCATGATTAACACAATCAATCTCACCCAATCCTACAAGTTTTAAGTTTTAATCCTTTCAAAGTTTAATCCTTTCAAGTTTTAAGACTTGAAAACAAGATGGAAAAAACTTAGTGGGAGGAAAGGGGAGGGGCAGGTAGGTGGAGGAGGAAAGGGAGGAACAAGGTCAGGTCCAGTGGCAGGTGTAGGAACAGGTGCTCAGGGTGGGTAGGGGCCATGGAAATGAAAATAAGAGGTTATACAAACCATGTCTATATGCGTTCACACACACACACACACACACACACACACACACACACACACAGTCTACCCCTTAATCATATGTTTAATTAAGCTTATAAAAGATGAGAATTGGGTTTTAACCACATCTTACTTTGATTTGCTCCATATGATTAATCTCATAAAATTTAGTTTATTTTGCTATTTCTAACAGTCTTGAGGATATACCTATTCAAATTGAAAAGACAATGGATCTTTCTTGCAGCTCCTGAAAAATTCCACTTGAGATAATAGTTTTTACCTTTAATTGATATTGGGTGTGATGTTCTTAGCTTTTTCTTGTTAGCTGTCCCGGGTCTAAGGCGACTAGGGGTTCATGAGAGGATAATGAAGGATAAACACTGGGGATTTGGAGAGAGACACCGAGAGAGCTCCCTGAAAAGCTGAGCTTAGGAATCTAGAAAACAGATATATATGCTGCCTGATAGTGTTAGCTTCTCAAAAAATAGGAAGACAAAAAATAATTGGGATTATACCTAAGATTACTACAAGGTAGAATAATTATCTTTATTCGTTGTTGTTTGATACTGAAATCTATCCCTGGGCTTAATATCAATATACTATGAGATCACATGTAACAGTTGAGCCAAGCGCCATGTATTAGTATGTTTGGCTCTATTAAATGCTTTGGAAAGAAGCAATAAAAACTTAGTTGTAAGTGGTAGACAGACACAATTTTATCATCTGTCATTGCCATTAAGTTAAATCAACATGGAATTGAAGCAAGTGCATGTTAAAGCAGTAATTGTATATATGACACATCTTCAATGTAACAAATATTTTCACTGTATTAACAATTTTTTTAAGTATTTATGTTTGGGAGAGAGAGTGAGAGTGCATGAGAGGGGGAGGGGCGGAGAGAGCAGACAGAGGATATGAAGCTGACTCTGCACCAATAGCAGAGAGCCCGATGCAGGGCTCGAACTCGTGAGATCATGACCTGAGCCAAAGTGATGTTTAACTGAATAAGCCACCTAGGCGCCCCTATTGCACTATTTGATCATTCTTGCTTGATGTGGCAATATCTGATGAATAAGCTGACAGATAAAATATGGATTTGTTAACAGTCAAATATAAATGAGATAAAAAGTTGAACCAGAAAACCAAGCAAATGTGATCTTTTTCTTAAAGTCAGGTGGGTCCTTAGTTAGTTCTTTTGGTTAGCATAACTCAAATTCTGGTTTTAAAATTTAGAACTTACACTGCATTGAGACTTACAAGTATTCCCATTACCTCTACAGAGCATTAGGGTAGATTTGATGTTAGCATCAGTCCAAAATGCCTACAGTACTATTCTCACATTGTCTCCTCTGACCTTCATGTGATTATATTTATCACTAAGGATCAGGTGCAAGAATCAACCCGTTACAAATGTACTTCAGTATCACAAATCAGATACAAAAAGGGCTTTCTCTAGAACTTTAAAATCAATGAAGTATATTTTAGAGAACATATGAAATTCATTTTTTTAAATGAATTAAAAGCAAATGAATTTAAGAAAAATACAAGGAAAATACGATGGGCCCAATAATTACGTTTAGACTTCTTTTTTTTTTAAATCAATAAAATAGTTTCTAAAAGTAACCTACTTAATTCCCTGTTGACCAAAATACACATCTGTATAATGATTCTTATTCGAAAACAGTGCATCTATTTGCAAATTATATAATTGTTTATGATTTAAAGATATATCAAGGTTACTAAAAGCATTCAACGCTGACTAAAATGTCAACATATTTGAAAACAAGTCTGTTGGAAATAAAGACATTAAGTTATCTGGACAGTAAATTAAATAATAACCAGAATAGATGAGGTGCTGAGAAATTTCGTTTCTGAGAAGTTTGCTTTGAAGACTTTTGAGCAATTTGACCTAAATATCCTGAAGGTTTTTAATGGTCCTAAATAATTTATGTACCATCGGTTTGTTTGCAATTTTGAGCCATTGTTCTGTGCACACTGTGTGCACACAAGACCTAAACTGAGTGGTGTATATGATTTCAAAGTTGACTGATGGCTGCATTCCAATATTTTATCGGTAATCTTGTCTCGCAGTTTTTGTTCTATACGTATGTTTTATAAAGGATATGTTTTATAAAGGATACAAGTGCCCTTTATAAAACTGTTCAGAATGTTAACTGTGTCAAGTATGTGAGCCATAGTATTAAAAACGGTTACTTCTCTGGAACTGAAGCCAAATACTGTTCCTTGAAATAGTTTGCCTAGGAAAAAGTTGAACATTTTGTACAGACTATTTAGGGCACTCTTGCCTAAAGTCATGAGGATGGGCTAAGTGAATTGTCCAACTTTCTTCTGGTTCTATCAGTTTCCAAAACAGTGACCTCTGTTGGCAGTTTTTTCCTTCCAATTTGCAGATTTCTTAGTAGCATTTTCCCCCCAGATTGTTGGATAGCTGTTGATATTTAATGTAGGCTAGTGTATGTCTGCTTTGAAACTCTTTATGATGTTTTTAAACTAGCTCTGAATTCTACTAAATGTAATTACATGTGGTTTGAATTCTAATTGTGTAAACCTGTTCAAGAGAAAAATATCTTAGGTGGAAACGCTTAGAGAATAGTAAGAAACCTTTTCTAATGTGCTTGCTAAATTTGATATGCTGAAGTCAGTTAATTCATTTTTGATGGCTCAGTGTAAGAAAATTAAAATCCACAAATGATTTGGGGCACCTGAGTGGCTCAGTCGGTTAAGCATCCGACGCTTGGTTTTGGCTCAGGTTATGATCTCGCAGTTTCCTGAGTTCAAGCCCCGCATCAGGCTCTGCAAAAATAAATAAATCAACTTAAAAAATCCACAAATGATGAAATAGAGTTTGTGTTTACCCCATCAAGTATAATTAAATGTTTTGATAAGGAAAAATGTATGAGTATGATAATGGTTTCCCTGATCTGAAGCCTAAGTTGATGATATCACTCCTGTCATGAGAGATGTATTCTAGGTGGGAAGATGAACACACCCATGAAAAGTCAGGATCTAAAAAGACAGTAGGACTCAGCCTTTCCTTGAGTAACACACTTGGCTTTCAGGTCCTTCAATACCTCATTTTCCTGTCACCATACAGTCTTCAAAGTACCTTCTGGCTTTAATACTATGATTCCAAATGGACTACTGGGAAAAGAAAGAAATACGTGTTATATTAAGGGTTGGGGCTTTCTTTTATATGAAAGACCAAGTTGATTAAACAGTTTTTCAAGGAAAAGGAACTAGGCAATCAATAATGAGACAAAGGTCAGAACCACGTTAATACAAAGTGTTACATTGCCATAAAAATTCATCTGCAGCCTGTGTTGGGAGTTTGTGATTTTTGTGACCATGTTCAGAATTTCTTGAATGATCGTTTATATGAATTAGTCTCTTGCTGCTCAGGCAGGGGTGGTGAGGTGGCACATTCCCTTGTTTTTCTCTTGCTAAAGTCTTTTGAGGGAAAGCAATCAGGACTGAGGGAAGTGGGTCATACCACCTCCCCAGAAGGATTATTATCTGTCATTGTTGGTCTGTAGGTCCTACCATCTCTGCCGAGAACCTTCAGCCATCGCTTAAGGGATGGGGGCCCTTGCAGTGACATAGGCAGATGGTCACAATCCATCCCCAAGGATTTCCTTGCCTTGCTGATTTTCCCAGTCTTGGATGTGAAGAAGTGCTTTTACTGAACAAGTAGTTATATCTCAAAACCCACACAAAATAGGACTCATGGAAGTTGCAGTCTCACATAAATTGCTCTTTACTTCCCTACAAAGAAGGGAGCCTTAGAAACCTAGGCCTTCAAAAAGGGTGACTCCATAGAGAATGTCCCAAGGGATGTGTCACTATGTCCAGATGTCTCTCTCTATATCATCCTCCCCTCATTTTCCCAAAGATCTATGAAAGCTTTTAGTCTTACATCACCCCCACCCTTCAGGGGTTCCTGAGGATTTTTCTCCTCTTGTTCTTTTTTTCAATTCTGCCCCAAATGGCAGAATTAATGACAAGGGGTGGGTTCTTGTCCATGGGCAGTTGATGATGGTGGGCACTCTGTTCACAGTTTAGTCTCTCCATCCTAAACAGCTAGAGCTGATTTCTTCCAGTTACCTGAGAAGTAACATGCACATTTGCCAAGGTGAGATCACTTATTTGTCTTGATAGTCAGTATTCTGGCTCATTTGAGAAAAAGATTGTTTAAGGTGACTTTGACCTTGCACCTTGACACTATTATGCTAATGAATGTTTTTGTCCTCCTACACCAAGGTTTCTCAACAGTGGCATTATTGATATTTTTGGATAGATAGTTCTTTGTTGCGAGGGGCTGTCCTGTGTATTGTATGAAGTGTAGCACATCCCTCTAGCCTGTACCTACTAGATGCCAGTGGTAGCCCCAAATGGTGACGATCAAAAATATCTCCAGACGTGACCAAATATCCTCCGTGTGGCAAGAATTCCCCTACTGAGAAGCACTGTCCTAGATGTATCTTGTTTTTGTTTTTGTTCTTAATGTTTATTTATCTTTGAGACAGAGAGAGAGAGAGAGAGAGAGAGAGAGATCGAGAGAGAGAGCACATAAGCAGGGGAGGGGCAGAGAGAGGGAGACAGAATCCTAAACAGGTTCCATGATGTCAGTACAGAGCCCAACAGGGCGCTTGAACTCATGAACCGAGAGATCACGACCTGAACCAAAACCAGGAGTCAGACACAACCGACTGAGCCTCCCAGGCGCCCTGGTCCTAGATGTATCTTACAGAAATTTTCACAATAGCCATAAGTGGCCTCCTCTTATCTATCCCACATATCAGCATTAATTAGATTTGCTTTTGTTTCCAAATTGTTCTGCATCCCAAAAAAGGGTTGAACTCTCTGAGTATCTAACAAAACTGAGGTAAAGATATCACACTTGAACTTAAAATACCAAGGTCTGATATTGGTTAAGTAAAGTCTACAAGAGTGCCTTGCTGTTACAATTTTTTTCCTGAGTTTCCAAGCCTTCAGTTTACTTCAGCTTCATGATAAGTTAACTTTACATTGCTGAGATGTTGGTCATTCTCTTTTATAGCTACAGATTCTCTGGGGACCTGGGTTGCTTTCAGAGAAAAGCCGATGGGGTATCTGTTTTCTTCCTTCCTGTCCTTCCCTGTTCTGCCTTTGCTCTGACTCAAAGTCTCTGTCTCTATCAGGTTCATGTTATTGTTTTTGGATGGCCCAGGGAAAGCTAGTTTCTCCTAGTGATATAAAAATAGCGGCAGCTGGGTGGCTCGGTCAGTTGAGCAACAGACTTCAGTCAGTTGATCTCCTGGTTCAGGAGTTTGAGCCCCGTGTAGGGCTCTGTGCTGACAGCTCAGAGCCTGCAGCCTGCTTCAGATTCTGTGCCTCCCTCTCTGTTCCCTCCCACTCACACTCTGTCTATCTCTCTCAAAAATAAACATTAATTTTTTAAAGTTACTAAATCATGTGTACAGTGTTTTATAAATGGATACATGTTCTTTTAAAAACATATATAGTAATTTATATATAAAAACTGGGGGAGAGGCAAACTGCCATTTCCTTTGTCCTTCCTCCCCAACTCTGCTGGTTTCCAATATTAATTTAAATGTGATTCACTTTCATCTTTTCTTGGAAGGTCTGAATAAAAAAATCATCTTTCAAATTTCTCTTAAAATATATGCCACGTAGTTAAGTGTCCTTCAGGCTTCTAATAGAAGAAATTATTTATTACTTTTTGCTTGTGACAATCAGGGTGGGGAAAATGTTTTGGCTCTTCTAAGAGAGAAAAGGCTTCTGGAAAAATGCTAGCAAGTGTTTAAATGATTATGATCGCACACATAAAATTAAGCATTCTTAGAAATGCATTATGGTGCTTTTTTTTTCCTCTGTAGGGTAAATAAGGAACAGATTTTTCTTTCTTTCTTTTTTCTTTTCTTTTCTTTTTTTTTTTTTTTTTTTTTTAGTTTTATTGGGGACATTTTATAAATCACAATACAGTGAACTCACCACATGAGTTGTGCTGGACATCTGCCACTACTCAGCTCCGTAAAAGCACCAGCTCCCTTTTGAATTCAGAGAACAGCTCTCAGCCCATGAAAACATCTGGGTCTCAATGGTTTGGAAAGTAATAGTTCAGGTCCCTTTAGAAAGGCTTTTTCTGCAGTGGGAACAGGAGTGTGCGCGTAGTTAAAAAGGGTTTTGTAGTACCCATTGGCCAGAGGCATTAGCTTAGAGCTTCAGTTCCCAGAAAGATCAACGTGGGCCTAAACAAATCTATAAGGGGCCTCATGAAATCATTTGGTGGGACTCAGGGGGCCAGAATATGCTTTACATTTCTTTTCTGTTCTCCTTCTATGTGGTTTCTTGGGAAAATGAGGGTCTGGTAGGCTGCTGATCATGATGTCCTAAAGCAGTGATGAAGGAAGGGGGGCAATCTGGAAAAGGCAGGGGCTGAGGACTCCTACAGAGGAGCTGGGGTGAATCTGGTTCCACATATCAAGTGCTGCCTGGCGAGTTTTGACAGTGATCTTCAAGGCACAGAGTATAGGGGTTAACAGGTGAATAGGCTTGTCTGAAAGTCACGTGAGGGAAAGCAATCTCATAAACACAGAACTGGCAGCTGTCTAATTTACCAGACAGGGGCCTCCTACCTGCACCTCTGTCTCCCCCGCCCCCCCCCACCAGGGCCGGGGTGGGGGGCGGGGGCTTTGACTCATCTGCTTCCAATAATGGAATCTCTTATTCCTTGAAGGGGTGGAGGGGCCGGAGACAAAGGGAAAGGTGGATAGAGATGGGTGTGCAGACACACAAACACAAGTATATTTATTTTCCACAAGAATATTTCCCTTCTGACTCATTCAGGATGCCTGGAGATGAAGGGAGATATTATTCATTAAATATAATTACCTGAATGATTTTAATTACAAATCATTAAGGAGAGACTGCCTTGTATTTTCTTAGAAAATGGAGCACTTAAATAACATTACTCTTCTCTCTGATCTTTTGGCTTTATAGATGCATGTTAGGAGTCTAATTTGGATGAAGCCGAGGAGGCCCTGAAATATATAAAATTAAATTGCATTAGCAACAAAATAAAATTTCTTTGGCTCACCCTTGTCCTCTGTTTTGAGATTAAAAGGCTGCTATGAAAAGTGCCCCAAGCCTATTATTTCCAGGGGCCTCATGTGGCAGATGTCACTAACCCTGCCTCCTAATCTAAACTCTGCTACCTGCTGAGTCAAATCTGCATCCCACATGGACGCATGGTCTTTTGTGTTCAACGGGGTCCACTGTCTCTGGTGTCAGAGACTGTGTTGTGACGGTGCCTCAGTGCCACCTTCTCAACGCCATTGCCGCTGGGGTCTGACGCGGTGGGTATTCGGCACCACCACTCTTAACCTCTGCAGCTCAGAAAATAGCACAGCTGTTATAGATCCCAAAATGTGATGAATCTGTCTTTCCCTTTTGATACTACAAAAAGAGGTTTCCCTTGCATTCCCAATAACTCAAGATTTGAGTGAAAACAGGTCTTTTCTTTTAGTTCAACCTTCATCTTTGCCTAGGACTTCCTGGGGCTTTGTTGAGTAAAAGCAAGTGTCACTCAATTAGGTCCTGTCTTAATTAGGATATAAAGTCTCTGTTAATTCATATTTACTGGTAATATGGTGTTTTGTTTCTAGCCAGAGAGCATAGTAATTATTCACTGTGAACTGGATGAGTTTGAATTTTCTAGTTAACTAAATTTTTCTGCATTTCCTTCTTTGAAATTGACTTATGTTAGTCATAAAAGGTTGAATACTTCCAAAAAGTTCATTGGTATTGTGGAATATTGTCTTCATTATGTAGCTGGATATATAAATTTCAAGATATCTAGCAAATGTTGCATTATCTGGCAATACATCATATAAAGAATAACCCACTTCTACTCATCCAGAGTATGAGCTAAATCAGGTTCAAAATAGAGATACTTTATTAGGAATTCTTAATTCAGTAACTTCAGATCTTTGAATCACTTCTGGATCATCAATGAGTAAATCAGGTTTAACTGAGTTTTAATGTGTCAATATTGTACTTTACTTCCTTAGAAATTGATAATTCATGTATCTTTTAAACATTTTTATGTTTATTTATTTTTGAGAGAAAGTGTGAGTGAGGAAGGGGCAGAGAGGGAGACACAGAATCTGAAGCAGGCTCCACGCTGTCAACACAGAGCCCAACACAGGGCTCAAACCCACGAACTGTGAGATCATGACCTGAGCCGAAGTTGGATGCTTAACCAACTGAGCCACCCAGGCACCCCAATCATTCATATATCTTTCATACAGTAACTGGGTATCAGCTAATCTATTTGAATAACATAGTCACCACCCATAAAATACAGCAGAGGCTTTTCTGGGGTCTCCTTACCCTGTCTCAAATGTGCTTTTGAACTGGAGTGTTAATATGTTGCAAACGATAAAATCTATTCACCTGGCTCTTGCTCACTGCTTAGGGTCCACCTATAAAATTTAGGCAGTCAGTAACAGCAACCAGAGGCCCCTTGGACAAGTAGACAACCAAACGCTGCCTGCCAAAATGTTTATGTTACAACTTAAGATTGACCTGTCTGGAATTGTCAATGATAGTTCTCCTGATCTTTTTACCTCCTGGGATGAATAATAGAAATGTATGTATGTTCTTTCCTCCCACTTACCTCAACCCTCAAGCAAAACAAGAACCTTCCCAGCCTTGTGGAAATCTGAGAAGAGATTTAGAATTATGAGAGTCATCTCCTGTGTGTTCATCACACTTGAGCCTATTTTAAAAGCCACAACTTGAGAGCGTTATTTATGTCAGTAGTGCAATTCACATGAAGCAGGGTGGAAGAACCATCTGGCCTTCGTGCTAGCTGCTGTGGGCCCTGGATAAAGGGCAAAGGGAGAGACATGAGACCTTCCCACACAATGCTACTAAATAAAGTCAACATGCTGATAGATCATTGGAATTAAATGCTTTTGAGGAGAAACAGCCAAAATAATAAATAGTTGCACTTCCATGGTGTCTTTTAAAAGGAAACGAATACGAATAAAGATAACCAACATAAAAAATGGTGACAGGGTAATCAGTGAGCAGTGTAGTGAGCTCTGGCAACAAGCGACGTGCTGTCTCCACTTCCTTGGCAACAGCCATTTGCTCCCAATGTTCTTGGAAATGTGTGTTGTACTTAACGAAATAGCTCTCTATAGAGTTGTTCCATAAGATCAGATCTAAGGATTTTTCTGATCTAAAGGTAAGCCTCACAAAGGCAAGATCTCTTTCTTTTATTTCTTGGTGTATCTCCTGCACTTATTAGGGTGGCACACAATAGTGCCCAATAGATACTAATGAGCAAATGAATAAGTGAATGAATTCCGTGATACATTTTACCCCTTTGCAACATTTGCCCCCTTTGAGGACGACTTTAATTTGGTTCCTCAGCATCCGTGTCACTACACATTTCTGGTTTTTGTCCTGCATCTCTGAGTACAAGTGTTTTGTTCTTTCTGAGGTCTTCAACCACACGCTTTCTTCCATTTATTCTTATTCTTTTTTTTTTAATGTTTTTATTTTATTTTTGAGAGAGACAGAGTGCGAGTGGGGGAGGGGCAGAGAGAGAGGGAGACACAGAATCCGAAGCAGGCTCCAGGCTCTGAGCTGTCAGCACAGAGCCCCACGTGGAGCTCAAACCCCAGACACCGTCAGATCATGACCTGAGCTGAAGTCGGATGCTTAACCGACTGAGCCACCCAGGCGCCCCTATTCTTATTCTTAAAAGTCAAACCTATGTTCAATTTTTTTTCCAGTTATACCATAATAAGAATAAATTCCAACCTGGTCCTCTGTCTTAGAAACTTTGCTCTCAACATAAGCTATTTTAAGCCAAAAAAAAAAAAAAAGCAGGGGAGTATTTATTGACTCATTAAACTGAACTGAAACAGAGT
Organism: Panthera uncia; assembly: GCF_023721935.1. Taxonomy (NCBI): domain Eukaryota; kingdom Metazoa; phylum Chordata; class Mammalia; order Carnivora; family Felidae; genus Panthera; species Panthera uncia. The sequence continues at coordinate 54,735,154 of NC_064813.1, forward strand.
TAGTTTATTTTTAAAGTTCATTTATTTATTTTGAGAGACAGGGGGAAAGAACGTGTGCACGCGTGCTCACATGAGAGGGCGAGGGGCAGACGGAGAGAGAGAATCCCAAGCAGGCTCTGCACTGTCAGAGTGCAGATCTCCATGCAGGGCTTGAACTCATAAACACTGAGATCATGACCTAAGCTGAGATCAAGAGTAGACAGACCCTTAGTCAACTGAGCCACCCAGGCGCCACAGAAACAGAGTTAGTTTAAAGCACAGCTAAATTCCGAGCCCCTTGGAGTTGGCTATATCCAGAGACTGTGTGGTGACCCCTGGGAGCTTCAGAATCACATCCTCATTATTCCCAGTCCAACCCCAGAGAAGCCACTTCCTTGATTGTTCTGAAACACACATAGCCTGAAATGAGTGTATATAGATTACTTTGGTATAAATTGCAGAATCTCCCTGGGTTCCACGAGCATGGAGTCACTCTCAACTAAAGTGCATACACTAAAAGAGTGATGGGGTTATATTTCCCCAAATAAATTTTGTGACACCTTGATTCTCTGGTAGCATCTTAAAAGATGAATGTCGTAAGTAGGCTATGAGGTTGAGGTCACGATAATGGTTAATTTGGCAGGAGTGTGTGGTTTTAGTGAAATGTCTGGAGAAGAGTATGAAGGGCTTCGGGGATTCTAGTAGAGGATAGTTCCTGATTTAGGTGCAGTTTCCAGAGTGAAAATTATTCCTAACTGTACTTATGACTGCAACCTACTTCTTTATGGATTTTATGCTTCAATAGAAAGTCCACTTAAAAAAAGGAAGAAAGAAAACATGTTAAGATATTTTAGGAAATAAATATATCCTCATATCTGGTAGTTACTTATCAGTTGAGATTTACCAGTAGGTGTAACCTTGACTTTTTCTTACCCTGAGTCTGGAGTAAGGAGTGACTTATCTGATTAATGAGTTTGGAAGATGGGCTTTTCTACTGAAAGTTCCTTGAGGTTAGAAAACATATTTTATGTATTTAGATATTGTCCACAACCCTAGAACTGTGCTTTACTCAATAAATACTAAGATATTTATGAGTGAATACGTGTAATGTATGAAGGTCAAGGGAAAGAAAACAAAGTAAAGGAATGGAGAACTGATCCCAAAGCCCGAGGACATTGTAGGCTAGAAACCATGGGCTGGGAAATGATGTTCCATGGGCCAATGGCTCCTTTATAAATAAAGTTTTATTAGAACTCTCCATGTGTATTCATTTATATATTGTCCATGGATGTTTTTGCTACAATGGCAGAGTTAAGTAGTTGTGACAGAGATCATATGGTCTCGAAAGCTAAAAATATGTTTTATTTGGCCCCTTACAGAAAATGTTTGTTGATTCCTATTGGAAATCATCAGCGTGGACCCAGGCTTTTATTAATCAAGTCATTGTTCATTGATTCACTCACTAGATCTTTGTTGAGAATACAGTATTATGACAGATACTGAAGGTTAGGGAATGAACACCAAAGATGAGATTTCCACTATTGTGAAGCTTACAGACTAGCAGTTTACTCTAAGTGGAGCTACATTTAAAAATTATTGCCACTGACCCTTCCCCAACACCCAAATACATGCCTAAAAATATCAAGTCTCCAAATAAATAATCCAAACCCCAAAATGAAGATTGGCTTTGTAACTTTTTCAGAAATTTTGTTCTTGGGCAAAAATACCTGAGATAAATTACCAGCACAATGGGCTTTTGTTCTTAACTTTTCAATGTCAAAGAGAGAACACATTATTAAGTGTCATTGTTTTGTAATCCAAAAAGGCTTTGAGAAAAGAATCTACAAACTCTTTGTCAGCACAACAAAATTAAGCAGCTAACCATATTTTCCTCTCATGGTAGTTAGTTGAACAAGCTAAACCTTAATCAATTGGCTTTTCAAATGTAACAGTTTTTAATGAAACAGGGGTTACAAGGCTCTCATTCTCCAAATCAAACCAAGCTGAGAAAGAAAAAAAGCTTTTGTGTCAGTTAACACATGCTTCTTCTCCACATCATGACATTCTGATGAGGGGGTGGAGGGGAGGGGAGGAATTATTCGGGGAAGGTATTTGGTAATTGATATTACTACTCAAATGTCCTTAAATTTACATTATGCCCAGCTAAGGGGCTATTTTGACTTTGTAACTTTGCCCCGGCTATAGGTATGAAAAGAAAGAATTTGGGGAACACCTGTACCCATTCTGCTCTATCAGAAACAGTTAATGATCCCAAGGTGTATATGTGGGGAAGGATCCTAAAGATTCCTTGGCCTCACACTGGGCTTCTAGTGTTCTCTCTGGAATCAAAGGACACCAGGTCCAATCAGGTTGTCATGGAGGGTGATATCAACACTTGTTCCCCACATTACAATGTTTATTCAGAAGCTTCTTTTAATTCTAATGGTGACTGTCTTTTAAGGTTTATTGTGAAGTCAAAAAGCAAACTAGGTGCTTACAAGAATAGTGTATACAGTATGCTATTATTTTTAATCTTTTAAAAGGAATATATGTATACACACATATATATGCAAACATGTATATGTATATGTATATATATTATGTATACATATACATATACATATACATATACATATACATGTTTGCATAGTATGTATACTGGGAGCAAGTTCCCATGTTGGGAAGCTTGGCAAGGAAAATACCCATTAGTCAGATCTACTCTACCTCTCTGTCCAAATTCCCATGACTTATTCCTCCCCTGATGCCCTCCAGTTACTGAATTCTCTGATGTAAACATTTCTTGTAATAAATTCTCCTCAAATTCCAAGAACCCCCCAAAGAAGCTTCTTTTAAAACTCTTTGTGTTGATGTTGCTACCGTGACTATTAGCTAATCCTGGAAAAACCTGTACTATGATTTAGGAAGATGCAATGTAACAGATATATGGTGGGGGGGGGGGGGGGAGGGGGCGTGCCAGAAAGGATGATTTCAAATGTAAAGGGGGTTATTTCTTTTGGAGCAGAAAATAAATATTTCTTCCCCTAACACTTGTACTTATGCTACTTCAAATGAAATTAGCCTCAACAATTTTTGTTTGCTGCTTAATTATTTAGATAGAGATCCATTGTTTTTTAATTAATTAATTAATTTAGAGAGAGAGGGAGCTGAGGGGAGGAGCAGAGACAGAAAGAGAGAATCCCAAGCAGGCTCCACTCCACACTGTCAGCATAGAGCCCAACACAGGGCTCGAACTCACAAACTGTGAGATCATGACCTGAGCTGAAATCAAGAGCTGGATGCTTAACCAACTGAGCCACCCAGGTGCATCTAGACTGAGATCTACTGTGCTAAGTGAAATCATCCCAGACTGATGGTGAAGAGAACCTAGAAACATCTCCTAGGATCTGAAAAATCCTCATACTCTAATCAGAAACCTTCCAGAATAATTAAAAAGGCACCATGAAGCCCAAGAAGTAAATTTAGAAAGAACTGGAAATTTGGTTTGAAGACGGAATGGCTCCTGCAAAGGGTGGTAACGCATTTGACTTTTTAAGTTAATAGAAGATGTCGGGTATGTATTATGTACGTGTTACTGTACACATATAAGTTTACATCCCACAAACAAATTGGGACCTGGAGCATCCTGGCCCCTAGGCTTGCTTCATGGGAACTGGCAGTTCTAAGCTAGAACTGCTTTTCTCTTTGAAGGTGATACTACTCAGAGCTGAAGCCACTGCATAAACAAACTGACGGTTTGAAAAGAAACACCCCCATTTTAACTCCATTTGGAGCTAAGTTTAGACCATAACTCATCTTGCAACAGAATTACATTTTTTAAAAGATGTTTGTGATTTAACCATTAGTGTTTCTGTACATAACAGAAGCAGCCACAACTGCATCAAGTTCAAATACATTCTTCTGCAGCAAAGAGAGTGAGAGCTGTCAGTTACCCCATACAGGCAACAAAGTCTAGGAAGGTTGCAGTCTTCCAGGAGGGACTAGGAGCGAGGGCCCCTTTTGTTATTTTCTTTTATGTCAAAATTAAATGGAGAGGCCACGGAAGTCTTTTGGATTATCTCCAACTTGTGTCCCATAAATAGCCCCTAATCAGAAGATGACATTCACTCATCCCTGTTGACACATTTCTCAGAGGGCCCCACAGTGGAAGTGTTTAAGAATGGAACATGTATTTTGTGTATGGAATGCTTCTCAAACCTCAAAGCACTTTTGGAAAACCTAGGGATCTTGTTTAATAAAAATTCTGAACCAGTAGACCTGGGACAGGGCCAAAAATTCTATAGTTCTAACAAGCACTAGGGCAATACTTCTGCTCTTTAGACAGTTCTCTGATAGGTAAAGATACAGAGCGCCGATTTGGTAGTGGCTTCTTGGAGCGCGATGTTCAAAAAGAAGATTCTGAGGCTAACTGTTGACTTTTTGAGAGAGTGACACCATCTATGAGTGAACTGTGCCTTGATGGTGATAACTTCAATAATGTCTGTTTTTTTCACATTCAATTGACCTACACATTCTAATAGTTTCCCGTGTACACCTCACCACTTGTAGACAGTGCCAAATGGTTGCAATTAAGTCTAGTCACCATCTGTCGCCATACAAAGTTACAATTATTTTATTTTGTGATGGGAACTTTTAAGCTTGATTTTCTTAGCATCTTTCAAATATATAACACAATATTACTGACTAGAGTCACCATGCTATACGTTACTTCCCCAGGCCTTACTTATTTTACAGCTGGAAATTTATGCCTCTTGATCCCCATCACCCATTTTGTACCCCTCAGCCATCCTCCCCTCTGGCAAACACCAATATGGATCTCTGTATCTTTAAGTCTTGTTTTGTTGGTTGGTTGGTTTTGTTGTTTAGCATTCACATGTAAGTAAAATCATAGGGTATTTGTCTTTGTGTCTAGGACTTATCTACTTAGCATAATGCCCTCAAGGTCCATCCATGAAATGGCAAATGGCAAGATTTCCTTCTTTCTTATGGTTTCAATAATATCCCATTGTATATATAACACAACTTCTTTATTCGTTCATTCGTCAATAGATACTGAGGTTGCTTCCATATCTTAGCTATTGAAAATAATTCTGCAATGAACACAGGGGTGCATATGTCTTTTTGAATTAGTGCTTTCATTTTCATGGGATAAATATGCAGAAGCGGAATTACTGGATCGTATGGTAGTTCCATTTTAAAATTAAAAATTTTTTTTAATGTTTATTTTTGAGAGAGAGACAGAGCATGAGTGAGGGGCAAAGAGAGAGGGAGACACAGAATCCGAAGCAGGCCCCAGGCTCCGAGCTGTCAGCACAGAGCCCCATGTGGGGCTCGAACCCATGAACCATGAGATCATGACCTGAGCCGAAGTCAGAAGCCCAACCGACTGAGCCACCCAGGCACCCCTCCCTTTTTAATTTTTTAAAGGAATCTCCATACTATTTTCCATAACGACTGCCCCAGTGTATGCCACCAGAACATAAGGGTTCCCTTTTCTCCATATCCTTGCCAACACTTGTTATTTCTTATCCTTTTGATAACAGACGTTCCAACAGATGTGAGCTGCATCACATCCACCTGCTGGCTTCAGTGGGGCCACAGGAGCAGCCCAGCGGCAGGGCACAACCACTGACACTAGCAGGTCAGAGGCAGGGTGTATAAATGATGTCACCACTTCCAGCCCTAGCAAGTAAAGGGGGAACAAAAAAATGATGCCCACCAGCACCCCAGTCCTCAGAGAGTACAAACAGGCTCCTGCCCCTCCCATAGGTGCTTTAAGATTAGCAAATGAATTTCACATATGTTCTAGGTGCTTTTACAGACTGCTACTTGTGAGCTGGGTCCTGGAGCGAGTCTGCATGTGAGCCCTTTATGAGTGGAATCTCCATTCCCTACAGCTCTGTGGTTCTCCAGCACATTAGCCTCATTGTTTTTCAAAGCCAGATGTTTTAGGGGGATCCATCTCTTTAGTGCAGATCCCAAAGGTTGAGGTGCCAGCTGTGGGGCACAAACCCCTTGCTCCTCAGGGAGAAACAGTATTTATGAGATTCCTCCCAATTGTGGGTCACTATGCTGGGGGTGGGGTTTATGGCAAGACCACATCTCTGTCTCCTCTCCCCTTTTTGGTGTGGCCCTTTTATCCTTTGTTGTGAAAGAACCACTCATCTACTTTTCAGGTCTTTTTTAGAGGGAATTGTGTCATATGTAGGCGTAGATTTGCTACATCCATGGAAAGTGGTGAGTTAGAATCTTCATATGCTGCCATCTTGAATTATCTCAAATAATGTCAGTTTCTGCCACCCTTAGACAATCATGACAGAATATTACTACCCTGATTTAGGGTATAGTGAGTCCTGGTGTTTGTGGTATTCTCTTATTTCCAGAAGAACTTGCAATTCCTGCATACTGATGAGATAATAAGATGGTATAATTACGCAGAATTTTTTACAGATGGAGGAAGTCCAATAGAAAGGTTAAGTATGGTAGGCAAGGTCAAGTAGAAAATCAAGAATACACTTTTTTTTCTGTCTCCTAAAATATTTCTATGATTGTATTAGCCTGCAACTCATTCTTGGTATCAAATGGATGTGAAATTCAAGCAGAAAATAAATGACTTACTCCTACTCTTAAAATTCCTGTGTAAAATATCGATTTTTTGTTGTTGTTGCAAAAACACATTAGGGAGAAATTATTCACATTTAAAAAGAAACCATGACATTAAATTCAGGAAATATATTTCGGAATAAATTAGTTTTGTAAAATTCTGTGCATATTTTGATGGAGCATATCTGTATATCTATTGGATTATACCTGCAATAATAATGCTGCTGAAAACTGGATAGATATGTGATTGGAATGGAAGTTAGGAGAACTTGATTTGAGTCCTTGCACTGTCATTATATAATTGCATAAATTTGGGCAAAATATTCTATGTGTGTGTGTGTGTGTGTGTGTGTGTGTATGTGTGCATATGCACACATGGGTAAGCATACATGCATGCATGTGAAGAATAATTTTTGCACTGTATATATCGCTGGGTTACAGTAAGAATGGATAAGATGATGTGAAATGTTCTATAAACTGAAAATAATCACACTAATGTAATTTATTATTTTTATCATAATGATCTCAAGACGTCAACCCGTATGCTACAGCACAAAACATAACAATTGGTCTTGTATGAGTTGGTGGTGGGAGTGCATCAGGGCATTAACATAGTTGCACGGTCAGGCTTTGTTGACCACAGGGTTACTGGCAGTTAGTCATTGATTTCACAATTTCTGTGTGTCTGTCTGTAAAAGTGAGAGAGAGAGAGAGAGAGAGAGAGAGAGAGAGAGAGAGAGAGAAGGCAGTATTGCTGAAGCATGGTACCCTTCTGACAAAAGTAGAGCTCATAACATGATCCAGTGCTTATGAATCAGTAAAAACCTAAATGGAAACAAGAAGAAATAAAAGTCAATGAGCCACCAGATTGGGCTTATCCAAAGAAACAGGTTTATAAATGGTCAGTTAGCATTGAGAAGACTAATCAAATAAGATACACTATTAAAAAGTCAAACAATTAGGGGGAAAAAAAAGCCTGGTGCTTTAACTATTAAATATCTCAAGTTGACAACCAAATTAAAAATACCAATGTTATACCTCAGAAATTAATTTCCAGAATAAATCCAGATACATTAATGAATACCATTACATTGAATTAACTGATTTACAGATTTAAAAAAAATAGTTGCAAATGATTTCTTATTGCCATGATTACAGTAAAGATTAGAAAGTAGTTTTCCTTGCAGTGCTTATGACTCCCAGGAAGTCTTCTCCCCTCAACCACCAACTCATGTAGATTCACAATAGTACTGGGTTAATCATTTCCAAATAATTTATTACTGCAACTCAAACTAACCCTTTGCAAAGTTTTAATTTTTTTTAATCTTTTACTTATTTTTGAGAGAGAGAGAGAGAGAGAGTGTGAGTGGGGGAGGAACAGAGAGAGAGAGGGAGACACAGAATATGAAACAGGTTCCAGGTTCTGAGCTGTAAATACAGAGCCTGACTCGGGGCTCGAACCCATGAACCATGAACCAGAGATCATGACCTGAGCTGACGTCAGATGTCCAACCGACTGAGCCACCCAGGTACCCCTCCTTTGCAAAGTTTTAAAGTAGGTTGAGCTTTGTTAGTTACCTCAGCTTCTTCTTTCTAAACCCCTATTTTTCCACTGATCCCAAATGTTAAATCTATTTATTCTCCCCCTGGCTATCAGAACAAAACTAGAAACTCTACCCAAAAGCATTAAATAGCTGATATAAGTTTAAGTGGTCATTTTTCCCAAGAATATTTGTACTTTAGTAAGAATTAAGGCCTGAATACCCTGCACACACAGCTGACACAGGATCCCATGTTTGTTTTTCTGGCACAGGGCAGGGTGTGAATAGCACTGATGGCCAAAGCCTGATCTGAAAGCAGGGATAAGGCACAGAGGTTTAGGGAAGACTCAGTCCTCTGTCTCCAAGTCCATTCTCTATGGAGATCCAAAATTTTCACACTTCTTTGGGTCACAGTAACTGAAATTCTATCATGTACAGATATACTTATGTTAACAAGTGTACTCTTCTAAAAGATATTATGATAAGCATTATGTTTTTATAACTCAGTGTTTTCTTCCTTGGACTGTCTACTCCAAAAACTTGTAATTAACTTAGATAAGGAGCTTGGAGTCTACAGATAAAAGATAAGGCTAAAAGGGCTGGAGGTAAGGGGGTACAGAATCAATAACAGCTGTCAGAAACTAATAGGCAAGATGTCTATAGATGTCTGGACCTATGTAAACCCTCCAGTGTAAATGTATATCCACAAATAACATGGGAGCAGTTGTTAGGTGTCAGAAATAGGTGAAACTGGTGTAGGTAATAATCACAGGGATTACAAGGGGTGGTAGACACTAGATTGAAACTTTATGTATGTTAGCACATTGTGAAGGACAAGGTCAACTTTGAAGATTAAGAGTAAGCAGTAACTATGCCATCCTGTAAGTTTGGGCATTAGGATATTAGAAATTAGGCAACAGAGAATCGGAATGCAGGCAGAGAGTCTATGCCATATGAGTAAAACACAGTTCCAAGAAATCCCTTTCTTTGAGCCAATGTTCTCCATAGCCTGTAATTTGCTTTAGCTTTTGTATGCTTCTAGTTAGGATAGGAACTATGTCCCAGGAATGACTGGCTTCAATTCCACAGGCAAAATAAGGGGCTGTAAGGCAGAAAGAGTGGATGTTGCATTTTCTTGATCCAGGCCTCTTTTATCTTCTTTGTACTTAGTGACAAATTGATCCCTGAGTCCATGGTGGAGCTGCAGAGGCAGGTAGAAGAGGACTGGACGAGCACACAATGAATGCGCTTAACATCCCAAACTAATGGAAAGTGGACCTCCTTCACAAGCTACAGAAAATCCACTCACTACCTATTGGGAGGATAATTGTCAGTCGTAGACATATAGTGTGGGAAATGGGAAGGGAGGAGAGGCATTCCTGTGCTGTTGACTCTATTTGGGAACCTCTGAAGTCAGAGCACTCAGGTAGGTGCATACTTAAGCCACATGTAAAGTTCCCCTGCATGTGAGTTGATTACAGGTACCAAGATGATGGCCCAGGAGATTAATGTGGAAAAGCATCACTACTGAAACATATTATAGGATTAGGAATGTATCCCACTTGAGGACCGGAAGAAAAAAATAATAAATTCTGGAGTACTATTACCTAGCCTTGTGATCCATCGGGACAATAAAATAATAAAAATGTTCGGTAAATTTGTTAACAATCACATTAATACAAACATTCAGGATTAGATAATGTTCATTTTCTATTATCAAAGGGTAACAGATTTTCTACAGGAATTCATAGACACACTATAAGGCCTGTTGAGTTAACTTCTGCAAAATAGTTCAACAATTACCAGTTTTTCAAGATAACATGACACATAGATGCTTACTTCTTGTCCACTTAAAATAATTAACCACTACATTTAAACAGTTACAATTCCAAGGGTTTTATTACGTGAAATGGAGTCATTCTTTTGATATTACACACTGAATATTTTGGGAGGTAAAAACACACACACTTTGTTAATTAGAGCAAACTAGGCCACTGTTTTTCATGAATAGGTGACTTTTTAAGACAATCTTCCCTTTTATATAGTATGAGAAGAAAAGAACTGAATAAATCTCTAGTATGTAAAGGACCCAAAACGACAACTTCTAAGACGTACAATAAAAATAGTCACTTGCAGGTCACCTAGGTGGCTCCGTTAATTAAGCATCTGACTCTTGATTTCAGTTCAGGTCATGATCTCACAGTTCATGAGATTGAGCCCTGCATCCAATTCTGTGCTGACAGCTTGGAGACTGCGTGGGATTCTCTCTCTCCCTTTCTCACTACCCCTCAACCGCTAGTGCATGTGTTCTCTAAATAAATAATAAATAAATAAATAAATAAATAAATAAATAAAACTTAAAAAATAGTCACTTGCCTTGGACATGTAGGTAAGTCTTTATTACCTTTTATAAATAAAAGAAACAGTGGCAAATATAATACACAGTCACACAGAGGCCTTCCAGAGATGTTTCAGGGTTGGGATCATGTGACTAAGCCAATGGCACACCTAGACCTCCCTCTAGTTAAACTTGGTCATGGTTCTAGTTCACTGAGTCACAGGGAGCAAGAATAAAGTTACACATGCTGACACGTGCAGGTCAGTCCGTTGTGGAAACATTTAAATTTCCAGTGGAGATAATAGCAATCAACTAATCTAGGAGAAAAATTTCTACTCGTCTTTTGCGTTTTCTAAGGGGGGAAAAGAATCATCATTGATTTAACGAAGTTTAAGTGAGATCACTGGAGCTTTTCTTAACAGTTTTGCTCATTTGGTAAAGAGAATGAAAATTCTCTTTTTGACAGCCTCTACCACTGGCAACCATCAATGTCAATAACTTGAAGTATTCTCAAAGTTAATGAGTTTTATTGAATTAGATTATAGCTTTGAGCCTGCCTGTTCCTTCTTAGGCAAAACCCAAAGGAAAACAGTGTTTGAAACATCCCACCTCTTTGACATTCTAAATGGTGCTGGGTAAATCACTGAGCCTTTTTAGATTCTAATCTTCCTTCCTAGAGAAATGATCCTCAACTCTCTGTTCGTGTATATTGTTGTGGTTTGCAGAAAATCATCTCAGTTGTTTTAGTTTTCAAATATGGTACTAATGAGTGAAAGTCCACATTGTTAATCTCTGGGTGGGCTCCTTAACTTTGTTCTGTTACATGACCACACACTTTATCTTAACCAGGGACTTGGATCTAATAAAATATCAGTTTGGTTCAAGTTTATTTCAGAAACTATTCCGATACTCTAGTTTTACTCTGGTTCAGTGGTTTTCAAAATATAGGGTTGGTTTCTGTTCAGAGGTTGTCACTGTGTTTTAAAACAAACAAGCAAAAACGTTGGCATTACTTCTTTGTAAATGATGCTCAGATCAGCTCAGGGCTCATTTAGTCAGAAGTTTATTCCAACTTTGAGTATGAATTGAGTTTATGTCCGAAAATCGTTCAATTTGCGGCTTCTAACCTTAAGTCAGATATCTCATAAATTGACACTTCCAGACAAAAGAAGAGTAAGTTAGGAGAGAATGGAAAGTTGTAGTGCATTTTTTTACCCTACACTATAAAGGTAAACCCTACCAAAAGGGAAAAACCATGTCATGTTATACAAGCAGGACTTAAGAGGACTTGGCCATAAAAGACACTTTCTTTCTTTCTCTCACAGTATCTTTAAACTGGCCCAGAGGGGGATATTCCTTCTCCAGACTCGGTATTCCAACTCGAGCAGCGTTATGATTTCCTGTTCACCCTTAGGAAATATAGAAAAGGTAAAAACACAACTCAATTCAGTAATTAGTAATTAGTTACTGCTTTATTGTTCAATTCAGTTATGAGGTATCCAGTGACGGCTCCTGGTGATAATCAAAACTTTGAATTTGACTTAAATCTAAACATTTTCCCCTCGTCCAAACAGACTTCTGTGGATGAGCTCCCTGTGCCGAAGGACGCCCCTTCCTCTCTCCCCTTGCTCCCCTTCATCCGTGTTTGGCCCCTCAGCAAAAGAGTGGAGGATGTGGGTGCACTGGGCAGGACTTTTTCTCTCATGGAAACTTTTGTGAACTTCAGAAAGCAGGAGCCTCTTCTACTTTGTTCCATGTCTCCCAGTGTCTCATATGTAATGTAAACGGGAAAATCCACACAATACTACAAGTAATACAGGAATAAACATATATAAACCAGATGCATCCACGTATATAGGGGTGAAGAGACCGAGTGAATTAAGAGGATAATCTGATAATGGTTTTAGAGAGAATAAGCCTTGGGCAGAATTAAGTTGATAGAAGAAGAGAACAGTCATTCCAGGCAGTGAAAACAGCATTTAGATTGTCTGAGAGGTGGAAGGAGGTATGATAGGTACCAGAGAATGTTTGTGTGAGTGACTCTCCTAATGGAGAGTAAATCTTTAAAAGGAAATCAGAATAACTTGTGAGGTAAACAATCTTTAAAAGGAAACAGAATAACTTGAGACAAAACAATCTTTAAAAGGAAATCAGAATAACTTGTGAGATAAGAGGGCAATATTCATTATGAATAATCAGAAGATTTTAACTCGTGAGGAAACTGGAAACCCTTTTGGGAATTTAAGAAAGAAAATGAGGTGATTAAAATATTGTGGAAGATGGGCTTGAGAATGTGTATCACGCACCAGAGAAGAGGGTATTGCCTGTAAGATGTCTGAGGAACCAGGTCTGGTAAAAATAAAATAAGTCTTGTGAAATCCAGATGGCCTCATATTTTCCAACCCAAAGAGATAAACAACAGCTTCCTCTGACTTTTTCATCATTTTAAAATTTCTTCTCATTCTCCTATATTCTGATAAACAGACACTTTTGCAATGATTGCTGAAGAAAAGGATTGGATATTTGACAATGTCACTCTATGGTCATGCCATTTTTCAAAGAGCGCATGTGAGTCATACTCACACAATGTGGCTTTACAGCAGAAAGCAGCATTGAATACTGTAATTTTTAAAGCCTGATTAAGAAGTGTTCAGTGATGTTCTCTAGAAATGAAGAGAGTTTTTCTCCTCACCTTGGACGATACAGCCGCTTCCTCATCACACATACAAGTGTGTGATGAGTATGCTCATGTGGATATTTCACGAAGTGTGTTGAGCACGGCAGAGCCTCTGCTCTCCAATGTTGGTTCACATTACTCCATCTGTCTTGTAAGGTATGATTTCCCTTGTCCAAATGAACAAACCGAGGTTCAGAGAGAATGAGTGACTTAACAAGTCACACGAATAAAAAACTAGAAATGCAAGGACTCAGATCCAGATTATCTAACTCTAAGTTCCAGGCTCCTTTTCTCGACCCCAAACAATTGGCATAAACAACTATTCATATGTTAGTCATTGATCTTATTCTGTCTGCTTCGTTTTATTAAATCATTACCCCATGTCCTGGGGATAATGCATGACTACACTATTAAGGCAAATTTGTTAATATGGACATGCCGTGTTAAGTCACGAGGAGGCTAACTCAATTACCTTTCCTTTGATTGATTTTTGGTAGGGATACAGTGAACTTTTAGTTGTGGTTTGACTTATGACATGTTATAAACATCAGTGCACACTATATTAACTGTATAAAGAGCTCTGGTAGTTTAAATGCTTTTTAAAGAATGAAAATATTAAGCTATATTAATAATTTAATCCTGATAGCCACAATCATGGCCACTGCTAAACAGCTCCTTTGGGACTTGGGAATTTATGAAAGAAAGACATAGCCGGACTAAGAAATATCTAATGGGTAGGATATAGAAGGGGCCACTAAAACTTTTATGATTTTAGCAATTCAAAGCAAACCTAAATAAGACAGCATTCTACTAATACGTACCACTCATCTGATTTTTCTCCTTCTAGATGTCAGAATCTTGATAAAAATATTTAAGGAAAACCCAACTGAAAGATAAAATACTATCTGATCGATTCTTTACTTTGAGATTTTATAAATGCTATAAATCAGTTAATGACAATGAGGAACATATGTATTCTATGGGACAAATTTGCATGCAATTGTAGTGAGGTAAAAAAAATTCACTCACGTTACTTTTAGATGTGCAAAGAAAATTAATTTCTGTAGTTTTCTCTAATTCTAATCTTCCTTGGGATCTTCCATTGTCAATAGGGAAGAAGAAATGGTACCCATTCGCATAAACGTGCTCTATGCAACAATTTGATTTCAGTATTTCCAATGTCCTCTCCCTCACACAGCTCCTCCAAGAAGATGTTTGGTACATAAGTGAGGAGGCTTCATGGTACCTTGTTCCCTAGTTGTGGAAAGATGAAATTTTGGATCCCTGTACTTTCTAAGTGAAGTGGCTATTCTGGTCGGTTCCCTGGACTAGTAATGTCTAAAACAAAACTGATCTTGCCTGACATATTGACATCCACCTCAGCAGTCAGTGATCCAAGCCATTTGCCCTGGCCTTTGAGTCCCCAACATGTGGCAGGCACTTTTTTCCAACTCCAGACCTCTGTCAGTCCATGTGCTTCTCAGCTCTCTCCATCACAGGAGAACATATGAACTTTTTTTCAAGAATTTTTCCATTACCTCTTGAGAAATTCATTAGAATTTTCTTTTGCTATGGTAACTTTTATGGCAATCTGAAGTCCTCATGTGAATTATTCAGTGCAAGAGGATGCCTTCTGTGAAAGAGATCCTGCTCTTAATTCCCTGAGTTGCAGAATCATTAAACAGTGACAATAACGTTATGGTCAAATAAATGAATGGCAGCTAAATTTTACAGAGTGCTTACTTTGTGAGTTTCGAGTCTAAACATTTTGCAAGTGTTCACTTATTGAATCCTCACCATGGTCCTAGGGAGTAAATACTATAATTCACCTCATTTTAAAAATTTTATTTATTTATTTATTCTTAAATGTTTATTTACTTATTTTGAGAGAGAAAGCAGCGGGGAAAGGGGGCAGAGAGGGAGAGAATCCCAAACAGGCTCCATGCTGTCAGCGCAGAGCCTGATGCAGGGCTCCATCCCACAAACCATGACATCATGACCTGGGCCAAAATCAAGAGTCGGATACTTAACCAACTAAGCGACCCAGACACCCCTAAATATTTTATTTTTAACTAATCTCTACAGCCAATGTGGGACTCAAACTTACAACCCTAAGATCTAGAGTCACGTACTCTACAGACTGAGCCAGCTGGGTACCCCAGCTTGTTAACCTCATTTTAGTGATAAGAACATAGGCACAGAGAAGCGAGGCAACTTGCTCAAAAATCACACAGGCAGCAAGCGGAAGGGCTGAAATCTTAACTCAGGCAGTTTGACTTCAAGTTTTCCTCCTCAAAATCAAAGAAAACTAAGTGACCCAACTGGGCAACATGATCTCTTCATACCTTCTGTCTAACCTATGTAGAAAAACTATCTGGCGGGTATTGTGTTTTTGTTTTTGTTTTTGTTTTGTTTTTTCCTGAAAGACCAGAAATCAAGGAATCATCAGCACAGAACTGGTTTATTATCTTCCCATTGATTTATTTAAGCATAAAACACTGGTTGTCTTGTTAAAGATTCCTGTTTACTTATTTCTCAGTGAAACATATCCTCCTTGTCGATCCCAGTTCTGCAGGAAATCGTGTGAGCTGAAATTTCTCAAAAGAGAGCAGAATCATATCATCGTTACCATTATTAGTCATTTGAAATAAAACATTAAGCTAAACAAATCTGTTTTCCTTTCTTCTCAACAGAAAAATCTCTGTGTTCCAAACAGAATTTGACATGACAGATTATAGTGGAAACGAGTAGAAGAGCAATGAGAATAATTATAACACTTACACACACGATCTAAAATCTTCTCATTTCTCTACCTTAACCTGATAGAAAACATTAAAGCTCATATTTATAACTACGAAACTATCAAGTGTTCACACAGCAAACAACTGTAACTTTCTTGTGGACCCGAACATGTTTAAATGCTGCCTGTACAAACTTTGACATGAAACATTGATCTTAATCAAGATGATAATGTTACGCAGGACAGCTAGATATTAACAGAGAATAAATGAGAAAGCAAGTTCATCCAAGATGAGGTATGAAAATAAAAATGACATGCAGCCATGGGATAAAAAGAAAGAGTGATGTCTCACCATTCTACCTTTCAAAGCTTTTTCTTTAATGTGATGAAAAATAATAGGGTTCAGACTTTGGACATCATTCACTAGTACCACTATATAAAATGTGAATAATCCCCATGAAGAAATGTGTTAGTGTCTGAATTATTTGTTTCAGGTTCTTGCATTTCTTTCTATACAGAAAGAAATATAGAAAATATAGATTTTAGTGATAAGTAGAAAATATATATGTAAAAATTAGAGTGACGGTCTTTATCTTAATTTGAAGGTAAACGTCCATTTTACAAAGCGGCCTGTCCATTATATGTTGTAATAGTCAACATTACTTGTTAAGTATCTGCCACATCCATGCAGTTACACATTGGGGTACAGTGGTGAACATAAAACATTGCTTATGCTCTAATGTGGGTTTTGTTTTTATGCAATACTATAGTCAAGTATATAGATGTTGGCAAGATCTGTTAAATGTGACTTTATGATCATCTGAAGAGATGAAGAACATATCTCCATCTAAACATCCAGAAAAAAACACATAATAGCTTTCATACTGGTTCCACAAATCTACCCCCTCACTATAGCCACAATCAATACTTTTTCATTGGTATTTTGCCTTGGAAAGAATTCTGGAAAAAGAAAAGGAAGCATGAAATACAATAGATTCTGCAGTAAAGTCATGTTTTACATGAAGGTGTAAAATAGTTGGTTGTACCAGTACAGCAATGTAAAGATATAGTGTTATCTTCCCTGAGCACCATAGCCCTCCACTATGGTTCTTGTGGCTTCATATGTCCTTTGAAACTGTACCCTAGCAGGTGGGACATGGGAATCTGGTCAGTAATACAAGTTCTCACTTCATTTTCTAGATATGAGACCACAGTGAAGTTGCTTTGCCTCTCTGAGTCTTAGTTTTCTACTATGTAAAAAAGGGCTTATTATGCATCCATAACAGAGCTATCATAAAAAGTGAACAAAATAATTTATTTTGAAACATGTCACAAAATATATGGCACCATATTAGATGATCAGTATCTTTGAATGTGAATCTAAAGCACATGATAGAGTTAGGCTTCACTTATCTACTGAATAGATGTGTTAGTTATCTTTTGTTGTGCAACAAATATCTTTAAAATTGAGGAATTTGAGAGTGACTTAGCTGGATGGATGTGGCTCAGCGTCTCTCAAAAGAATTCAGTCAAGAAGTTGGCTAGGGTCAAGGCATCTAAAGGCTCAACAAGGGCTGAAGAATTCACTTCCATTATGGCTCACTCACATGACTGGCAATACAACACTAGCTATTGGCAGGAAGCCTCAGTTCCTTGTTACAGGGACCTCCATATAGGGCTGTTTGTGTTTCCTTACAACATGGGGACTTTCTCCCTCCAGAATAGGTTATCTAAAAGATAGGAAGGACAAAAAAAAAATAATGGAATGACTTTACAACTTTGCCCTGGAATCACACTCCATTATTTACACAATATTCTATTAGTTACACAGATCAGTAGTTTTCTTTTTAGTTTTTTTACCGTTTATTTATTATTGAGAGACAGAGCATGAGCACGGGAGGGGCAGAGAGAGGAGGAGACACAGAATCCAAAGCAGGATCCAGGGTCTGAGCTGTTAGCACAGAGCCCGTCGCGGGGCTCGAACCCACAAACGGCGAGATCATGACCTGAGCCGAAGTCAGACGCCCAACAGACTGAGCCACCCAGGTGCCCTACAGATCAGTACTTTTTAATGTAGCAGGGGACTACACAAGGGGATAAATAGGAGGAGCAAGAATCTTCAGGGGCCATCTTGGAGGATATCTATCACTGTAGACTTCAGGGATTCAGAGGTAAATGGCTCGGTATCAGAAGAACAACATGTGCTATTTGGTACTGTAAGCAACAGAGCTTTCTTAGTCCCATATTTCTTGGAAGGAAAAAGACAGTGGTAAATTGCTAGCCCTTGTTGTGTTTCATATCTGAAATATTTTCTAGGAGCCCAGCACTTATTGTACTTTATTTTATTTTATTATTTTTTGCTGTATTTTTCATTTTTTGAGAAAGAGAGAGAGAAAGAGAGAGAGAGCAAGCACTTGGGTGGGGGAGGGGCGGAGAGAGAGGGAGAGACAGAATCCCAAGCAGGCTCTGTGCTGCCAGCCCGGAGCCCGAATCCCATGATAGTGAGATCGTGACTTGAGCAGAAATCAAGAGTCAGACATTTAACTGACTGAGCCACCCTGGCGCCCCTAGGAATCCAGCAATTTAATGGCACATTGACAAAGAGGAGAGTGTTTCTAAGAGTAGGAACCACAATATTAGAGGGACTGCACATGTCAATTTTAAGAGCTGAATCAAAGAAGCTGGGGCGTTGGGCCTGGAGAAAACAGCTCAGTGAGAGAGACCAGTACTCACATACTAAATGTCTGAATGACTGAAAGAATTATCATGGCAGTGCAAGGAAATGGAAGGAGCATTTGACCTGGATTTAAAGATACAAGGTCTGGTCCTGGATTTTCCATTTATCTGTTGTTTATACTGCCTTTCTCATTATAGCTCCCTTTTTACAATTGGTCCTTGACCAATTGAGTTGGTTGTCATACAGTGTATAGTCATGAGGCAGAAGGAAGCTGGCTTACACAGGAATCCAAACCACGTCCCATACCCCAGCCTTTGACTCTAAATGAAGCCATTTGCCGTGTGGTGTTTTCACTTTCCAATCCATGATTTGAGTGGTCCCCGAAGATAGAGCCTGATGATTATATTACTTTGACACATCTAGATGCTGGTGATATTCTGGTGCAGTGATTCTTAAGCTTTTTGCAGATCTTTTTGGCAGACTGATGAAAGTTATGGCCTTCTTCCTAGAAAAATTCATTCTCATACTTATACACAAAATTTTCCATATAATTTCAAAAGTCATCTACTGACTTCCTTCTGGGGATTAATGTACCATAGTTCTAGAACCATTTAACTTGGGGCTTTACTTGGAAATTGAGCAGACGACATATCCACCCAATCCTTAGACTATAAAGGAAACCAGGGGCCCACCAAAACACTCAACCGTGTTGCCAATATACACTGAGATTTCCAGGGAAATGGTCAAAGTCAGGTAATAAGTAGGCCACTGTTCCCAAAAGAAGAATGACCACTGCAAAATACTGGAGTTCATTCCCACCTGAGTTATTCCTCACAACTTTAGTCTTCTTAAAAGCAGGAACATGTAAGTGGAAATAATTGCACCCCCATTTTGATTTATGGCTCCTAGAATTGATATTCTACATTTTTCTTTCCAGGATATTGATAACTAGCTGAGTTCATAGGCAGACTCAATTCCCTTAAATCAGATTGATTTTCATTGCCTGAGTTCACTTTTCCTTCTCTTCTTTGATGTTCTACTTATTATTGAGCCAGAATGCTGAATTACAGGTACGCATATACATACACGAGAGGCTTACAGACAGAAGGCTTTAATGACCACTGCGTGCCCAGATAATTTGGCCTTATGATCAAAATCAGACATTTTAAAATTTATTTCCAACCTGAGGCCATGTGCTTGCCTTTCACCCCTTCTCGTCAATGCAAAGCCACAGTCTGCAAAAGATCCTATTTCTTTGATTTTATTTTGTGGTTTCAAAGGTAGGAAAGAATTCTACCTAGTTTGAAATTACAGCTAACTTCAGGTAAAGAATGTTACTGTGTGTGCATTGGTCCACTAGAGCCAAGGATAATATAAGGAACCAGCCCAAGACATTAAAATGTCTGTACCAATTGTGGCCATTGTGTCTGGGTTCAGGTCTCATTAGGGAACAAGCCCTGTTGATGGATCTTCGTGTGTGGGCTTCGTGTCCCAAGTGAGGACTGCCATGCTAGTGAACTGGAAGGCCCTGCCAGGGGGCTTGGGTGTAGGCACTGCATCTGAGATCAGGTTCTGAAATGGAGTTCTAAAATAAATGGAGCAGGGCCGCAATCTCTTCTCAGGTTTTGAAACTCCACAGAAAATAAAGGCTTGGGTGAGGCCAGTGGGTAGGAAACAGAAGCCGACCAAAACATTCCAGTTGTGCCTGTGAGTACGTGAATCTCCTGATCCTGGTGCTGAATCCTAGCTCCTTAGAAGTCTATGGTTTATAAGGAGCAGGTTGTAACCCATTAGTGGATCAAAAAATCAGTTTAGTGACTCACAACCATCCTTTGTAAAAATACATACATATATAAATACATACATAGATCAGAAAAAAATATATCAGAATGAATCACAGGTGGTAAGAGAAGGAATGTTCTATAAAACTTTTACTTCAATAAAGTTTATGTTTATATTTGTGTGTGTGTGTGTGTGTGTGTGTGTGTGTGTGTGTGTGTTTGACTACCATCTAAATTTACTTTTTATTATGGAGCGTTGGTCAAAAAAGTTTGAAAGCCATCACTTTAGGTGAACCTGAAGCTCAATCAGGAGAGCAAATGCCTCTCTTTCTCTGCATCTTATGGCTCCTTCTGATGTAAATAGGAGACTAAAGTCATTCATTTTTCAGTCATATTGACTCTTTTTGAGGAAGTTATTCCTAAATTGAGTAAGTCCAAATGACCATCCTTACTCTCTTCCTCCTTCTCTCCCTGAGACTACTTCGGTTGATTAGAATCCAGTCTCCACGATAGAGGTCCCTGACTGCCTGCTCTAACAATCCCCATCCTCTGTCTCTCCTTGCTTCCCTTCCTTTCCTCTTTCCTTCCCCTGTTGGAAGACTGGAGTGAACATTTCAGGGTCAGGAAGGTTTAGTAGCCAAGGCAAACTGCCGTTGGAAACAGAAATCATAGCAAATAAGCAATTAAGGTGGATACACGCCCCACCGCCCCCATACCCAGCACCTTCCACAAACATTCCCATCCTGGAGCAGGCCCCCATCACCTCACACCTTGATTATTGCCATAGCTCCCGGTTCCCTTCCTGACTCCAGTACCTTCTCACATGGCTCCATCCTGCCCATATATGCCAAATTAATGCTTTGAATATATTGTTTTCATCATGTAATTTTCCTGCTCAAAATCATCTGAAGCTCCCATTACCTCCAGGTCAAATTCGAACTCCACAGCATGTCACTCTGGACCCTCCACAATCTTGCTTCAACCTGTCTGGCTAAAGTTACCTCTGGATGCATCTCACTTGGAAGCCTGACTCATTCCCCCTTGGAACTCTCGCTAGAGTATCCAACTTCTCTTCATCTAGTCTTCCTATCTCAGGCTGCTCTTCAATCTGAACACATGCAAAATTCCTTCCATCATTTCCTTGAAATCTTTCCCACATAATCTCATTGTTACTTGATACATATAAACGTGTCTGATCCCTTCAAGCTCTTCAAAGGCAAGTTAATCAAGGGCAATATCTCCTGCATGCCTCTCTTGCTTATCAAGATACTACATGATATTAAAATGCTAAAACAAGAGCTAACACTTATTGAGCATTATCAAACACTGTGTTAAAAGTGAATTACCTGATTTAAATTTCAAATATGCGTTGTATACATTCTTAACTGATGATGAAATGGAGAAAAGAAAAACGGAAGAGCCATGAGAAAAAAGCAAGAACTATCTTGTCTTTGGAGAGACAGCCTGTATCCTTCCCCCCATTGCCTTACAGTCCAGAGCTTACAGAGTAGTGGTTCTTAAATATTTTCAAGATTTGTAGACTCCCTTGAGAACCAGATAGAAATAACGAAACTTCTTTCCAGAAAATGCATGTATTGCAGACTAAATGTTTGCATCCACTCTCTGGGGTACAGACCTCTAAGGCCTATCTTTGAGTCTGCAGTGGCCATGGATCCAGGTGAGGAATTCCTGTACCAAACATCACATGATAGGACATATTCAAATAATAGGTTTCTGCAGTGAGCTCCAAAATCAACACCCATTACACAAGCAAACTCTTACAATATCACCCTAGAAATTGGAGACTTATATAATTAATGTGTATGGGAGACATGGCTGTGTGTGTGTGTGTGTGTGTGTATGTGGGCGTGTGTATGCACATACCTTCACATATTATCTATAAACACATGCAAGGAAGTCTTTGGTATCAGCCTCACCCCTATTTAAAAATGCCACATCTTATGAGGAGGATAGAGCAATTTATTATTACTCCAACTTGATCAGTAAGGAAGCTAAGCTCAGAGAAGCTATCTGACTTACCCAAGGTCACACAGCTAACTCAGTTCTCAGCCTCTTCACTGGACCTCACTGAAAAATCAGTGTGTTGTATAGAGGAACCAGAACCACTAAAGGTAGGGCAAAGCTGAAAGCAAAGAAATTGGAATTTGATGGTAAAATCCATTAACGATAAGCAGTAACATTGGTGCTTTAACAAGGATTCCAGATGCCTGACCCTCATACTTTCACTTGCAGGTGATGGCTGTCAATACGGACAAGCCATACAGGATAGCCAAAGTGCTTTTCAAGAATGTGTAATGGCTGTTACGATACCTCTACGTGGTAAGTAAGTCCATAAATGTCAACGTGCCCCTCCATGTAAATTGGGTTTTCAGGTCAAAATCACCTGGTTTATTCCACGTGGGCATTCTGGTGTAATAAGTGTATTTAACCACCAGAAAAAAAATGAGTATCAACAGCAGTTTATTTATAGCTCACTTCTGGCCTTTCAAAGTCCCTGTTTCCAGAACCCTTTACATTTTCTGCTCCATGAATTCTTAACGAGTTCCAGTTGAAAGTGCTACAGTTCCACATTCAGGCTATTAAAAAAAGGAGAGAAAGGGGGGAAAAAGAAACCTGAAAAGTATGTTTCCCCCAACTACCAAGCCTCGTAGCTGATACGGCCTATCCTGTTTTCTCCCCTCTTGGAAAATGTTGGCAAATATG
Organism: Panthera uncia; assembly: GCF_023721935.1. Taxonomy (NCBI): domain Eukaryota; kingdom Metazoa; phylum Chordata; class Mammalia; order Carnivora; family Felidae; genus Panthera; species Panthera uncia. Next base: position 54,758,232 of record NC_064813.1, read on the forward strand.
CTAGCATTTGGACAGGCCTGCTAGGTTTTTAAATCCTTTTAATCCTCTTCATAGTAACAGAAACATTTGAGGCTGATCTTTGAGGACTCTGTTAGAGCACAGAACACCTGCAGTTCAGTGCTTTGTGCTAACAAACACCCAGTGTGAGCCTAACACAGTTGGGCAGGCTCAGAGCTGGCCCCCAGAACCTCCCAGAGTAATGAGGGTCTCTCTTCCCCTCTGACCTCGCCTTCCCCAGCTTAAACCTGCTCTGGTAAATGGCACTCTTGCCCTCTGACCCTCCCCAAATGGCTCAATGAATCACATAAGGGCTCATAAAAATGATTTGCCAATATGTCAGGAAATAGAAAAAACTAAGTTGATTTTCATTTGGAAATTGTTCAAATCGCTAACAAACCCAACTTCCTTGCATTCAATTGCTAGAAAAGTTGATTATCCAGGATTAAAGCCAATGTTGATGACAGTCTCCCAACCAAGCGGGAGAAAAAGAGGACACTATTCTCTCTCCTCTTATTCTTTCTCTCAAATGATGAAACAAAACCAATGTTGTTCACAGCCTTTCTGATATCAGTTGAAATCTGTTCACACATTATTAGATGTTTATCTCTAAGGGCAGGTCTCATACTTGTTGGCTACCATTTACTTACATCTATCTATGTTCCTGTTTTTACTTGCTCTCCTAGAAATATCTGAATGGGTAAAAAAGAATCCTTATTCTACTTCAAACCAAATGTACATTGAAAAATTCATATCTATCTAAACCATACATGTATGAATTAATATTGATTAGCAAAATGAGTCACTATGTTTTTTAGATGGAAAAACCCTCCATTATGTGTGATAAATATATGTGATGAAAAGAAATATGGGCAGAGTTTTTAGAAAAATATACAGTGGATATGTGAGAACTTCTTAACTTTAGTGTTGTCTGGTTATTCCACTCATCAGCTTTAAAGAAAAAGACACACATACTGAGATCAACAGGGAAATTCAAGCATAGACAAGTGTCTCAGGTCATCTGGGGAAAAAAAAATGTATTCCTCTTGGATTTTTCCCAGCCTAATTGCGGCATCTGAATTCAGTCAATTGCCTCTGGTTCAGTCAGGTCCCTGGGGCCCAATCCAAACCTGGACATGAACACTAATCGTCTATTCCCATCCACAGTTCAAACTCAACACAAATGTTGCCTCTGCGTGAAATGTATCCACCATCCCCTCTACTGACCAAAAAAAAAAAAAAAAAAAAGCCCTCTTTTGTTTGAATTACTTCCATGTCTCCCACAGACATTCTTAAACTACCATGTGGAACACCTGCCACAGTCCACTGACACTGGGTTTAGGTTAGAGAGTATGTTTCAAAGAGAGTTGATGAAAATTTTTCGATATACATTTTGACAGGCTTGAGCAACTGGGTTTTTTCCCCCATGCATTCAGATCTGTTGCTTCTCCGCCAGTTGGTTAATTTCTGTAGGCAAGAAAAGAAACCAAGAGAAACACCGGACACAACAAACTGCTCTCACCTAGTGCTTCTGCAACCACAATATTGCTACCCTTATGGCACTGCTCGCATCTGTGAGATGCAAGTGTTTTCTTTTCTAAGATATATGGCCCTTTTGCAATTTATAGTTTTCCCTAATGAAGGACAAAGTTTGCATTAATACTGAAAATCCCCAAAAGGCAATTCCCAAATTCAGTTTCTCAGTACTTTTATTTTACTTTACCAGAAAGATAAAATAACCAATTTTATTTTCCTTTATTTTCCCTTCTCATGGCCACCTACTTCCTGTGGTGATAGGTGGGATGAGCGATATGGTAAATTAAAAATATCTTTTTAACAGAAAACTAGAATTCTAAGTTTAGAACACTCAGTATAACTGTTAATGCAAATAAGCTACATAAATTCTTATTCTCAATTTCTCCATCAATAAAAGTATTACAGGACCGGGTTAGATTTTATCTGAAGGATTTTTGATGCTTAAGATTCTATTACCTCATAGGGGCGCCTGGGTGGCTCAGTCAGTTAAGCATCCGGCTTCGGCTCAGGTCACGATCTCATGGTCTGTGAGCTAGAGCCCTGTGTTGGGCTCTGTGCTGAGAGCTCAGAGCCTGGAGCCTGCTTCAGATTTTGTGTCTCCCTCTCTCTCTGCCCCTCCCCTACTTGTGCTCTGAAATTTTTTTTTTTTAATTTTTACTTATTTTTGAGAGAGAGAGAGAGACAGAGCATGAGCAGGGGGAGGGGAAGAGAGAGAGGAAGACACAGAATCCCAAGCAGGCTCCAGGCTCTGAACTGTCAGCACAGGGCCTGACAAGGGGCTTGAACTTGTAAACTGTGATATCATGACCTGAGCCGAAGCCGGATGCTTAACTGACTGAGCCACCCAACCACCCCCCCAAAAATTTTTTAATAAAATAAATAAATAAAATTATATTACCCTATAAAATTAAAATTTGATTAAAAAGATGAAAATAATGAATCTGGACACAGTAGGGATCACAGGATATGACTTATCTATTTATCCATGTATGTGTATATTTATTTATATGAATATTTATACCTTCACATTGTAAAAAAATTGAGGTAGCTTACTTTGAGCCATTAGGATTAAAATAAAATTTAAAAAAATTGAAATGATGTGATTAGAAGTAAGAATTGCAAGGGAGGACATACTCAGGTTCACTGAATAAAATAACAGAACAACAACTTGAGACCAAATACAAGCCTTCAGATTTCATCAATTAATGGCAAGAATACTAACACAAGTAATTGGCCCAGAGCTGGCATATGACAATGAAACAGTCTACCTAGGACAATCCAGAAGCATCTACTGGAAGGATGAAGAACTATCACTGTCTCTTACTGCTTGGAAATCCTTAAGAGCAAGGATAAAAACACTGAAAAAATAAAACACATTTGATATGATGGTAAAAAGCATTTGCTATTGTAACATAGAAGTTATTTTAATCAAAATAGTCTCTAAGCTGCTCAGCCAGCAAAGAGATACAGGACATCCTTCCTTAATACAGAGCACATGCAAAGTAAAAATGGAGAATTTCAAATAGCTATGTATATTCCTGCCATCTCACCTTAATAAATACCTGAAACCTCTTTGATTTTTCCCTCGATGGACTTTTTGCCTATCACACATTCAAAACAACACTGCCACCAAACCAGGACAGATATATTCCAGAATGACTTCAGTTTGTAACAAATATAAGATACCAATAGTGAAAATGCCTTTTAAAATTACATTCAGAACAAAAGAAAAAAGTAAGGAGTCTTAATACTAGGGGCATGCACATACAACCTTAAGAGATAAACAGTATCAAGGCAGCATTTCTTATTTTTCACTTTGTTCTATATTCTCTGTTCAGGAAAATTATCTTCAAATTAAAACACTATCCATGTCACTGTGTTTAAAAGAATTACATGAGAAAACTTTCTCTTGCACATATTCTTCTGTCAGTATTAACAGACATAATAAACAGATCAATCAACAGAAGAAGTAGATTATTCTAAAAGACAAAAAAAAAACACATGTGATAGAAGAACCACTGCACACAAATGGCGAAAAAATAGGTCATTAAATTAGAGACATTGATGTTAAATATAATTTATGCACACACACACACACACACACACACACACACACACAAACACACACATGCAGGGACATGCACACACACTGTAAGCCAGTAAGGGCATGTTATCTGATGAAGAACCATGGAGGCTGCTTTAACTTAATCCTAAGAGAGGCTCTGATAACAGAAATCACACCTCAGAGGTGGCTGCATTAGGTACAAGACAGCTGGGGTATTTATACTCCAGGGTATCCAATGGTTGTTGGTTGAGGGTTACCTCTAGGAAAACTTGCTTCCCAGAAAGGCTCTCTCTCCATAAGCATAGGCAACATGGGCTCTGGAAGCCTGAGGCACCTAATAGCCAAAAGTGTGCCTGGCCAGTGTGCAGGGGTTTTAGGGGATGTGGACTGAGTCCTGACAGAAGCTGCCCCACCCACTCAAAGGAGATCTTCCCTCACAATGCCTGGGACGTTTTTGTTTCCGCATCCTCACCAGCCATATGAAGACTACATAGAAAGCAGACATAGAATCTGTAGATGACTCAAAAAAGGTAGTAGGAAAGCAAATGAGGTGAATTGAGACTGGAGAAAAGCTTGAATGATAGGCTCAAAGTAACAGAATGAAATTTGAAGGAGATAAATATAAAGCCCTCCCACTTATCCTCAAAAGAAAATCAACCAGATAAAGTGTACCATAAGGGAGAGGTGGATTACAGCAATGTATACGCAAAAGATGAAGGTCTTATGGTTGACCACAAGTTCAATATATAGTCATGTGGACAGCACATTCACACACAGGACAGTGGAAGAACTGAGGCTGCTTAACCAGATGAGGGATGAATTAGGAGAAATTGTTAAAAGGAGGGATAAATTTATTCCATGTTGCTCTAAAGGAAAAACTAAGAATGAAAAGTAGAAGCCTTAGGAAGGCAGATTCTGACTCAGGGTGAATAAGAACTTTTGGATAGCCAGACCTGGACAAACATGTCTTCCAAGGGTGTGAGCTCCCAGTGCCCGGAGTTCTCTGAGCTGAGGCTGAACAAAATTCTGCAGAGAATCAGGAAGGGGATTTTTATAAGGGGTGAAACAAGGAGGAAGTTTGGACTGAGAATTTCACAGCACCTTCCAACTCAATTATTCTATGATTCTGTGAACTCAGTTGGTGATTTTCAGTGAAATAGCTAACAGACAGAGGGCACCTGGAAGCAGAATGAGAAATGCCATGGGGCCTGGAGAGCCTCTTAATGGATATATAAGTCCTTGAATTATGGATATTGGCAATATTTATTAAGCACCATTCAATATCCCTGCTCAATTGTGAGTGCTTGGAAGGTAATGGGAAAGATTTGCCACTCCGAAAACACCCATCCTTATGACCAAGCAAAGAAAGCCAAGGAGAGAAAAAGACTTGGAAAATCTCCTTACCGAGAAAAGGGGGACTAAGAGGTAAGAAAACACAATGAGAGAAAGGGAAAGACATAGTGCATCTTCTCACCTTTGCTCACCCCTATTTCCTACTTGCTGTTGTTTTGGATGCATTTAGTTTCTTCTCTTCTGGGTCCAATCAACGGCTGACCACATCTGTTCAATTGGAAGTATACGTCATCTTGGTTTTGGAATATAGGCAAGTATGCACTTAGTTTTTCTCCAAGCCAAAAGGTTGCTCAATGTTTAAGGCTTCTGCCAGTGGAGAGCCAGGAAACAAGGGACAATGATATTGGGACAGGGAGCTTTGCAATAGGGAAGATTAGATTGTTGTCATTCCACATGCCTTTGGGCCATTTCTGTGACCTTTTCAAAAGGGGGTCATCCCACCCATAAAGCAGAACCTCACACAAATTATAATGATATCTTTATACTTTATCTATGAAACTTCCTTCCTCTAAGATCTTGAAGTACTTCATTAATTGACTAATTAACAAATTAATCTTTACAAATTTCCCAGGGAGACTGCAAAAACTATTATTACCTTCACTTTACATATGAAGAAATCTGGAAGTTGATACGTAAAGCATAAATGTAAGAATCTAGAGAGGCGAATGTGAGTCTCCTGACCCATTTCAAAAGCCATGTAATAGATTATGAACACAGTTTCCTGAACACAGTTTAGTAGAAACTGATGATCCCAAAACAAATGTTACAGGCCTTGGGTAAAAATTTAAAGTCACCTGGAGAGATTTTGGAATTACAATAGAATTACCTAATGCCCATTTCATTTGGCAGAGAAAACTTTAAAACTTACTGCAACAGAAGCTTCTAATGCTCTGGCCTCTTAGATAAAGGACATTTAAAGCTGGACTGATTATTATCTTCTCTGGGTGTGAACTTCCCACCCTAGTAAGTATTTAGGTTCACAGCATTTACAAATATCATTATTTAAGGCACTATGGCTGTTTTTATGTTTAAACACACACACACACACACACACACACACACACACACACACACGGGAATTAGTTTGTGGAAGTAAAAAGTATGGCCTATATATTAAATCACTTCTTACTTCACTTCAGATTCAGTGGCAAAATAGACAAGCAAACAATTTACACTGCATACGTTTAGAACATTCTGCAACAGAAGAGAGGACATGTATGGTGAGAATGAGATCAAAGGTTGGGAGAAGTACACATGTCCAAATGTTTGCTACTTAACTCTGTAGCTTTTGGTGTATATGGTGCTATGGGGCAAAGGAGACAGACTGACAGACCAAAGAACTTTTCAAGTTGGATGAGCATGACAAAAATGTAGCAGGCCAGTGAATTTACTATCTGCAAGGCTAAGAAAAATAGGATCAGATTATGTTTAAGAAACATAAAAAATATTTTATTAGGTAAGGTTGGGCAAAAATGCTTGGAATCCAACATTCACTCGCTCTTTTGCTCTCTTTCATGTGGAAACAGACTGGGGAAATCCCATATGAAAAAATACAAACCCAGAAATGACCTTTCTGGTTATGAACTGGGACAAAATCTGGAACCAAACTATGAACATAAAACAAAATTCACAACAATGAAAGCCAGTGAACAATAGAAACTCCTGAGAACTTATGATTTGTCTCTTTAGAAGCATTAGATTATGGAAGTCATTTATACTTAACAAGGTGGGAGCTCCTTTCATGACTACCAAAAATCTTTGTTACTTAACTGCAGCAAATAATACATACACATAAACAGTAAAGAAAACAAACCAAAGCAAAGAACTTCTGAGTCCACTGAGATCCTAGATATATAAAGTTAGATTGTAACAAGACTAATTAATTCCCATGCAAAGTTCAGACGACAAACATGTAAACATGTGCACTCAGTTGCTAAGTACTGGGTATTTGCTGAGTGTTAACTATGTTTTGGGTATTGTGTGCAATTACAATTCTTAAATTCTAGAGCTAATTAGAAATTACCTAGAAAATTTGTCAAAAGTTCAGAAATACCCATCCCTAGAAATTCTTACTGGTAGGTCTGAGGTTAAGGCCAATATATCTACATATTAATTAAAACACTCGAGATTATTCTGATGCATACTCTTTTTTTGACCAAATTCTAAGACTCACTGGGTAGATCAAAAATACAGTCTGAGTCATGATATAGGCCTGCCTCTTACCATTCATATTGGACTACAGCTTGGTTTCCTCATCTTTGAAGTGGATGTCATAACAACTCCTACCTTCTAGAAGTGTTATAAGGTCATGTAAGGACCAGATACACGATTGGTGCTTTGTAAATTCTTACTCTCCTCCTTTTTTATTAGATCTGTTGCTCTACTGAGCACTAAATAGGCAGAATGTTTATTTTCTGTCCTTAAGGTACTCCTGATATATTTAGTGGAACAAATAAATTGGCCCAAAGATACAAGGATCTTTTTTTTTCATTTATTTCAATTAGATTACAATAATCTCATCAAAAGACAATGCGTTTATATTCACAGTGAAAGATCTTTAAGATATTGCCAATAAATTGCATCTCCAAAACCTCCAGATGTTGACTGCATTTGTCAAAGAAGCTACCCTTTCTGTTCTTTTGGTAAATTAAAGTAGACAAAGGACAGTAGAAAGTTCTCCTATCTGTATTTATTTTACCCCCAAAATGCAGGCTACATTGTTAAGAAAGTGGTCGAATTTTTTTTAATCAATGTTTTTGAAGTATAATTTTCCTAGAATAAAACAGACCATATGAAGTATACAATTCCATGAATTTTGACAAATGCATATAAATAATCAACAGCCTAACTAAGATACAGAACACTCCCAACATTCTATAAATTTCCCTGTGCCCCTCTGCAATTAATCCACACATCAAAAGGATGTGCTAATCTGATGTGTATCACCATAGATTGATGTTTCCTGGGTTAGATTTGGTTTCATTTGCTCAACATAATATTGATGAAATTAATCTTATTGTTCCAGGTATCAGCAATTCATGCATTTTTATTGCTGGGCAGAACTATACCACAGTTTATTTATTCAGTAGCCTGTGATGGGCATTTGGATTACTTTTAATTTGAAACTTTTATGAATAAAACCACTATGAACATTCATGTACAAGACTTTTTGTATATGTAGGCATTCATCTCTCAGAATAAATAACTGGGTCATATGGGTATATGTGCATTCATTTCCTCCTGGAAATGAAATTACTGGTCATATGATACTTACAGGTTTAACATTATGAGTAAGAAATTGTTTTCCAAAGGCTTTACTATTTGCAACTCCCTTCAGCAGTGTATAAGAGTTCCAGTTGCTCCATAGTATCATCACTTCCAGTCTTTTTTTAAGTGATTCTACTAAATGTGAAATAGTATCTCACTGTGGTTTTAATTTGTTTCCCTAATGACTATGGACTCAACAATGCTAAGTCACTGTTGAATGTTGAACATCTTTTCATGCACTTATTGACCAATCCCATAAATCTGTGAAGTGTCTGTTCAAATATTTTGCCCATATTTTAAATAGAGATGGTTGTATTCTTATGACTGAGTATTATATCCTGAGTAGAAAGCTTTTGTCAGATACATTGCAAATATGTACTCACAGTCTGTGGTTTGCCTTCTCCTTTTCCTAACACTGTCTTATGAGTAAGTTTTAATTATGATAAAGTTAAATTTTTCAATTTTTGTTTATATTGTTTGTGCTTCCCCCCTTTTTTCTTTTTATCCTAAGAAACCTGCCATTGTGTACTCCAATGGCATGAAGATTTTATCCAATAGTTTTTACTAAAATATTTAGAGGTTTAGTTTTTATATTTAGGTCTGTGACACACTTGTATTAGTCAAGGTGCTCTAGAGAAACAGATGCAGACATAAATAAATATATATCTCTAATATGTATCTAATAATATCTCTGATAATATCTACATCTTTAGCTCTATGTAGAGACTTATTATAATGAATTAGCTCATATGATTATGGAAGTTGAGAAGTCCCAAGATTTGCAGCTGACAAGATGTTTTTGGAGACCAAAAATACCGATAGGGTAGTTCCATAGTAAGCCTGAAAGCCTGAGAACCAGGACAGCTGAAGGTATAGTTCCAGTTTATATCTGAGCCCAAAGGCAGAGGACCCATGTTCCAACTTGAATACATGTTAATCTCATCCAGATACACCCTCACAGGCACATCCAGAATAATGTTTAACCAAAATATCTGGGCACTCCATGGCCCAGTCAAGGTGAAACATAAAATTTATCATCACACTACTTCAAATTATTTTTTTCTTAATAGTGTTAAGTGGGAATACATATTCATTTTTTCCCAACTCGATGTCCAGTAACATTTGTTGAACTACATTGAGGTCCACGGCAATAATAAATTGACTATAAACCCTGGGTCAATTTTTAGGCTATTCATTCTGTTCTATTGATATTTTTGTCTGTGTTTTAGTATTTTTGATTGCTACAGTTTTATAGTAAGTATGGAAATCAAGCTTGTTTCTTTTTTTCAAAGTTCTTATTCTATGATTTTTTGCATTTCCACATAAAATTTTCAATTAGCTTGTCAATTTTTATGCAAAGAAAGGATGGAGGTCTTGCCCATATTTTATTAAATATATTCCTAAGTATTTTATGTTTTTGTGATAGCTTTATGAATTATATTTTAAATATTATTTACAATATTTGTTACATGTGTATAGTGATGCTAAGGAACACTGATATAATTGATTTTTGCAAACTGACCTTGTCTACTGCAACTTTCTTAAATTCACTTAGGAAGATATTTCTTCCTATTCCTAGTTTTCTTAGAGTTTTATCAAGACCAGGTATTGGATTTTGTCAGATCCTTTTGCATATTTATGAGAAACGTACATGACATTTCTCCTTTATTCCTTGTGATATATTACACTTGAATGTTGGAACAATCGTGGATTCCTGGAATAAGCCATAGTTAGTCATGAAATATTTATCTTTAAGATGTGTTATTGCCTCAGACCTAATATTTTGCTAACTGTTTTGCATCTATCTTCATAATGGACACTATTCCATAATATTATTTTCTTTAATTTCTCGCTGGTCTTAAAAACAAGTTGCTAAACAATACTTCATCTTCTATATTTTTAAAGAGTTTAGGTAATATGCTGTTATTTTCTCTTCAAATTTTTCATGAAAGTCACCACTGACACCATTTAGGCCTGGAATTTTCTTGGTGGGAAGTTCCCTTGATTACAAATACAATGTGTTTCACAGATTTGAGGCTATTCAGATTTTTTATAGCATCTTCAACTAGGTTTGAAAGTTGGCAAAAAGTTGTTCACAGTATTCCCTTATTATATCTTTAATATCTGTAGGATCTGTAATGATTTTTCATTTTTGATTATGGTAATTATGTCTTCTTTTTTTCTTGATCAGTCTGCATAAGGATTTATTAAATTCATTCATCTTCAAAAGAGTGTTTGTTTCCTTGATTTTCTCTATTGCCTTTTTATTTCCTATTTCATTGATATTTTAATTTTTTAATTTATTTTCATCCTGCCACTTAGTTTGGGTGTGATTCATATATAATTATAATTATACAAATATATAATTATACAAATTACATAAATCATAACTTTTTCTAGATTTTTGTAATTTCTTAAGCTAGACAACTAGGTGACTGATATTAAGTTTTTCTTTCCTTTCTAATAAAGCTATTGTTACTTTAAATTTCTTCTTTTTTTAATAAATTTTTTTTAAACGTTTATTTATTTTTGAGACAGAGAGAGACAGAGCATGAACGGGGGAGGGGCAGAGAGAGAGGGAGACACAGAATCGGAAGCAGGCTCCAGGCTCTGAGCCATCTGCCCAGAGCCCGATGCGGGGCTCGAACTCACGGAGTGTGAGATCGTGACCTGAGCTGAAGTAGGACGCTTAACCGACTGAGCCACCCAGGCGCCCCTACTATAAATTTCTTCTAAAATACTTCCTTGATTGCACATACAAAATTTTCTATGTTGCATTTTATTATCATTTGGTTTGTTTTTTTTTTCTGATACCCCTTTTGAGTTCCCCTTTAACTTGTTATTTAGAAATGTGTTTTTAAACTTCCAGCTATCTGGGAGAATTCTAAATAGCTCATTAGTAGTGATTTATAATGTAATTACATCATGGTCAGAAAATATACTCAGTAAGATTTTAATGGAATTTCAATGAGTCTTCTTGGTGAATGTACCATGTGCACTTATAAAGAATGTGTATTTTGTTATTGTTGAGTGTAATACCCTATAAATGTTAATTAGGTCAAGTTGATTGAGAATGTTTAGTTGTTTTTTTTTTTTTTAAGTATTTAAGTAAACTGGCATTATTTCCTATTTAATTTGATATAATTCACAGGTGAACATACATGAACATGGAATTTTCCTGATGTAATCTTTTTTCCTTATTACAAAGACAATTTATTTAATAAAACTGAGGCTACTTAAATTTTTTTGTTTTGTTTTTTATCAATTGCTTAAGAGAGGGGTGGTAAAAGCTCCAAATGAGATTTTGAATTCATCTATTTCTCCTTTTTATTCTGTCAGTTTTGCTTCATGTATTTTTGAATGTCTATTATTAAGTACAGACACATTTAGGATTGTTACAGTATTCATTATGAATGACTAACCCTTTTATCACTCTGAAATGCTCCTCTTCATTTCCGCTTATATTTCTTGTTTTGAAATCCACTGTTTCCGACATAAACATACGATATTCCAGCTTTCTTATCTTACTGTTGGTATGCTTTCTCCATCCTTTTACTTTAAAATTACGTGTGTCTGTACTTATAATTTAGGTTAATTGAATATTTTTAATATTTACTTCTTCTTCTATTGACCTTTTCTAGCTTTATCTCTTCTTATTAATTTTTTCCTGATTGCTCTAGAGATTAAAATATGTATTCTTAAATGATCACAGTCCACTTAAAATAAACATTGCACTATTTCACACTTCATACTTTAAAACTTACAAAAATATAAAAAGCTTACAATAGTGAAATTCTGTATACCTCCTATTATATAGTTTAAGCTCTCATACATTGAAAAATTATGTTATTATTATTATCATTTTTATCATCAAACAGTAGGTTGTCTTTAAAAGAAATTAAGAAGTAAAAATTAAAAACAAAACAAAACACATGTCCTGTCCTGTCCTCTTCTGTTTTTCTGTACTTCCTTGACCATTTTTTGCAGTTCCGTTCTCATGGCAATGAATTATCTCCACTTTTATCCTTATTTTTTAAGATTATTCTTCCTAGCCATAGAATTCTTGTTTTTTTCATCACTTTACAGATATTGTTCATTATAGTCTATAATCCATTGTTTCTGATGATAGGTCCCCTATTATTTCTATAGTTTTCCCACTGACTTTAATGTGTCTTTTTTCCTATGGCTTCTTTTAAGAGTTTCTTTCTTTAGTTTTCAGCACATTGCTGTGATGTATGCAGTGTAGGTCTTGGCCAAGAATCTGAGTTGAATCCCTGTATAGGCATTTTTTGCTCCCCACCTTCCCCTCCCCTCTGTGCACCTCTCCTCTATGCTCGTCTGCCCTTAACTCATCAGGAATTTTTATCTCTTCTTCCTCCGCTTAGCATGACTGCAAATCTTTGGGCTTCACCTGTGTGCTCTTAGGCAGTTAGCAAGAGTAATAGTCGGGTTTGCCATATGTGTTTACTTTCTCCAAGGATCACAGTCCACAGGCTGCCTGTTTCAGTGCCTAAAAACAGTTTCCTCAGGTATTTTGCCCAATTTTATAGTTGTTTATGATGGGAAGGTGTGTAGGCTTTCTGTTAACTATCATGGTCAGAAATGGAAGTCCAACTGCAAAATACTGATTCGATTTCCTCTATCACATCAGATATTAGGGAAACAGAGAGAGAGATGAATGTGTGTGTGTGTGTGTGTGTGTGTGTGTGTGTGTGTAGATATATATGTATGTATGTGTTTGTATATAGATGTATATCTGTATGTATCTGCATAATTACATAATTTTACTACTTCTGTGCTGATAGTGTTTAGAGCACTGATATACCATTAACAATGAGCATCCGGTACCCATATTTTGGCTTTAAATACCAATGGAAAAATTTCTAAAAGTAGTATGAAAAGCAGGATATAAATTTAACCAGAGTAATCAGTGTGCCTGCTATGTAAAAACAATAATCAATAACAAAATATAATTGAGTAGAATTTCCCATTCACAGTAGTAACAAGTAAAAATACCTAGGAATAAATTTAAGAAGAAATGTTAAAAACTATATAATAAAAACTTTAAAACTGTATAGAAAGACACAAATATAGACTTGAATTAACTAAAAGCCATACCAGGGTCTTGCTTAAGTATATTTAACATCAGAAAGATGTAATTCCAGACACCTGGGTGGCTCAGTCTGTTAATTAAGCATCTGACTCTTGATTTTGGCTCAGGTCATGATCTTATGGTTCATGGGATTGAGCTCCGCATGGGGCTGTGCACTGACAGTGTGGAGAGCATGCTTGGGATCCTCTCTCTCTCCCTCTCTGCCCTTCCCCTGCTCTTGCTCTCTCTCTTCCTCTCTAAATAAATAAATAAATGCATAAATAAATAAATAAACAAGCAATTCTCCTTGAGTTTAATTTTGGTTTTTATTGAGAGAGAGAGAGAGAGCAGGGGAGGGGCAGAGGGAGAGGGAGAGAGAATCTTAAGCAGGCTCCCTGTCCAATGCAGAGCCTGACACAGGGCCCAGTCTCATGACCATAAGCTCATTACCTGAGCCAAAATCAAGAGTCAGATGCTAAACTGAGTGAGTCACCCAGGCGCCTCACCCTTGAGTTAATTTAAAAAAAATTATTTTTAATGTTTTATTTATTTTTGAGATACAGAGAGACAGAGCATGAGCAGGGGAGGGGCAGAGAGAAAGGGAGACACAGAATCTGAACCAGGCTCCAGGCTCTGAGTTATCAGCACAGAGCCAGACGCGGGGCTCAAACCCAAAATAAGGTAAGATCATGACATGAGCTGAAGTCAGACGCTTAACCAACGAGCCACCCAGGTGCCCTGAGTTAATTTTTTAAATATTATAAGACCACAATTAAACACTAACATTTTCTTGTTGTAGCCAAATCTTTTTAAATCAACAAGGAGGAAATAGTCAAAGAATGGAGTTCTACTGCTTCCCCCCCACCCCCCCCGCCGCCAAGAACGGCATGAATCGTCCTCACAAATATCTATTTATAACATCTTTCACTTTACCTTAAAATCATTAGCGTGGACTTTAAATTTTTTTAGTGTTTATTTTTGAGAAAGAGACAGAGTGAGAGTGGGGGAGGGGCAGAGAGAGAAGGAGACATAGAATCCGAAACAAGCTCCAGGCTTTGGGCTGTCAGTCCAGAGCCTGATGGAGGGCTCGAATCCACAAACTGGGAGATCATGACCTGAGCTGAAGTTGGATACTTAACTGAGTGAGCCACCTAGGTGCTCCAGTGTGCACTTTACTTTTTAGAGCCCATGGCAGGATGCTAAGAAAAAAAAAAAAACATTTTAAAAGTGGTTGAGAAAAAGAAGGGGAAACAATATGTGTCCTTTTAATGATTGGTATGCGTCTGTGAACCACCACTGGTATGCTTTGAAGTGGAGGTAGAAATAAATCTAATTAAATTAACATAGTTGTATAAGTGAGCCAGAAACTGAAGTCAAAGAGACAAACTATTAATTTCATCTGATCAATTATGAGTTGCCTACAGAGGCAGTTTAAGGATTGGATATCTATATGGGACTTTGAGTCACCAGAGGGTACCTACTAGGGGTCCTACAACTGTGTTGAAAGTGGAAGTTTCCAAACTGGCCCCAAAAAAGAAATGGGAAAGTATCAAGTTACATGTATTCTGAAGTCAGCCATGTTCCGTATTTTACTACTCTCCTCCACCAGCAGCGTCACATTGTATTATTTATCATGCTTCTTTTGGCACAGATGGGGTGTGGGGTGGTGAAAAAATAGAAATTGCCAGTGATATAATTATCAAGTAATATTATGAACAATTCAACTCACTTTAACAGTGAAGAATGTACTAACTTATGTAAGACCAAAACAGCTAAAAATTATGTTGGAAGTTACTTGTGATTTGGAAAATGTTTTTTTCCAAATCAAAAATATCATTTATATATATATATATATATATATATATATATATATATATATAAAATTTAGACACCTAGAAATCTTCATCAAAAAGTAGACACCCTGAAGATTTATTTAAGCAGAAAACTCTGGAGGGTCTCAGTACATCAGTACTGGATTTAGCCAGAGGATTCCATTTGTATCCAATGCCGGCCTTATTTACTAGAGACAAGCCACGGAGACCAAAGAGCAGTCTGTTTTGTCCTCTCCACGTTTTGTTCCCTTCTCCGGTAAAGGGATTCTGCACTACTAATTCAGCACTGGGCAGGACGCCAGAGTTCAGGGGTTGGCCAGGAAGGATGGGAACCCTCCTTAGACCAGGGGCTCCCAGTAACAAGCAAATGAAAACAAAGGAAAATGAGAAAAGGGTGGAGGTTGGCTGTGAGTTGCTGACTTTCTGAGTTTCTATTTTAGATCACTTGAATGGAATCATTAGGGCGGGTGCCATTTCTACATTATTATGAAGGTCACCAGAAATGGGATTTGGCATCTTGGTTCTCTTTCCACCTCAGCAAGTCCTACACTAAAGCTTAACCAGAAAAAGTGCTTTAGACCCTATTGTGAAAACATTATCTAAAGGTATAGCCTTACACCACACTTTGCCAGCAAACACAGAAAAATGAGCATAATAAAACGTTAGATAGTTCAAGATCATTCAGGGCTTCACTGCAGAAAATATTTATCGTATTAAAGCCATTGTTATAGAATGTTAAATCTCTTCTCTCTTGCCTTTACTGAAACAACATTCTTCATTCTCACTGTTTATCTTCTTTTGATGTTTTCTCTATGTTCTTGCTCTTTCCAGACTCTAGGCACATGTATCCTCCATAGGACATAGGTTTTTAAAAAAAATTTTTTTATTATTCCTTCTTTATCTGCCCTTGCCTAGATATCTCCCTGAATCTCAGCTTTCACTTCTACATAAACAGTATCCAAATTCACATTTTGACTCTGGCTCCTCTTCTGAGGATTCAGACTCATATTTCCAATTAGCCAATATTTTAATCTACACACCTTTGCCTACCTAGATGAACCTTGCTCAAAATACCTTAGGTAAAACATTAAAGTAATGTTCCTTTTATAGAAAAAGTAAGCATGTAACTACAGATGCTTTAAAGTGACTTTTATAATCATAGTCCAAGTGTGTGTAACCTGAATGCTCCCAAACCTCCAGACATCTGAAATTCTTTAATAATTAAAGTGGGGTGGGGGGGGGAAGGCTGAAAGTCTCATGCCTTATAATGTCCCTCCTGATATCTCCAAGGGTTTTTGAAGAAAGGGAACAGGTGGGATGTAATGGGAGGTTATATTTCCACTAGTCACCTCTCTTAGTCATCTTGTGTCCAATTTCCTGCTTTGGTTAAATTCTGAGTCTTAAGGGCTGCTTTCTTCTTTATGTTGCACATATGCCAATGGCTCCCAGATTTGATCTCTCCCTTGAGCTCTGGAATAAATTTCCTAAATGCCTTTTCAACACTCCACTTGGATATCTGATAAGCATCTCACACTTAAAGTACACAAAACTGGACTTTCCCCCACCCCACACCTGTTTCTGTAATTTTCCCCATCTCCGAAAATGGCACTACCATTCATGTAATGCCTTGAGCTAAAAATCCAGGAGTCATCTTTGATTTTTCTTCTTCCCACACACCCAGAAATCTGTCCACTTTATTTTCAAAATATATATCAGATCCAGCCATTTCTCACCCTGCTGATGCTGATACTGTCATAATCTCTCATCTGGACAACAGAATAGCCTCTCCTTGTCTATTGTTGCACTGTTCCCATGCTTGCCATGCTACATTCTAATCTCTTCTAATCAAAATAGTGTAAGACATAAGACAAATTATGTCAGCTCCAAATTTTAACCTGTCTGGTGGCACCTCCTCCAAACACTTTAGCATAATTGACGAGTCCTTTGTGATCTTCCCATACCTACTTCTCTGTCTTCCTCTCCTATCATTTGCTCCCTTGTTTCTTAAAGCTCCAGCCATCATGGCTTATCCTACACTTCTGCTTTCCTTAACACAACAATCTCTTTCCATTTCAGGGCATTTGTACTTGATGATAGTTTCTGCATGGCATGGCCTTTCACTAATTTTTTTATTGTCTGTAATTTAGTTTAGAATTCTTCAACATAACACATTTGTGATTAATTTTAATTCATACTATGAAAATCCTTAGCAGTTGAATTGCCCTAAATTAGAATGGACACTCCTTACTCACATTCTATTTCCTTAGCCCTTAATTTCTTTCTTTATAGTTTTCATGCTGACTTTAAGTTATACTATATACTTGTTTATTTTTTTCACTGTCTCCCCCCCACGCCTCCATAAAGTATAAGATCTGTGAAGGTGGAATCCCTACCACCTGGCACACAGCAGACACTTGATACATGTTGGTAGATAAACATATGGCATTTGTTGATCAACTTTTTAAAACTTTACTTTTCTCATTTATAAAATACAAAGGATAACAACATTAAGGTAAATATACTCCTGAGCACTTAAATATTCTCTTTTTTACTTGTCTGTAAAGCAGTTCAGCTGTCTTTTCATGACCAAACTACGACAAGGATCCCCAAACACCATACACATGACATAAGGCATGAAGACTGGTTACTACCCACCTACCACCTACCTCTTCCAACCACATGTGCGTGCCTGTACACACACACACACACACACACACACACACACACACACAGTTCTGCTAATTGTCTCTGTTTTAAAAAAATTGGTAGCTTATCCAAAACCACCTTTTTTGCATATTTATCAACTATGTAATATCTGTGCTTTTTTATCTTACTTCTCCATAGTTATTTTCATCTTTTCTCTGTCTCTTTTTTTTTTCCAGCCAGGACCAGCTGGAAATCCTCTGATAATTAATTTTGTTTGCACAAAAATGGAGGTCTGTGCCTGGAAGGTATCCATGGAATGCTTTCCTCTACCTCCTGGAGATAGGCACAGCACTTCCTAAAAGTCCAGGTTAATTATTGTAGCTATTAGTCAAGGAGCACTTCTCTTCTTTGAGTGTATCACTTCCACTCACTGGACACTCTCTCCTTTGCAATTTATGATTCAGGAAATCATTCTTCATGGCTATGGTTACTTATTATTTCCTATGAGTGAGTGGTATATCCCATGGTAAATTATACAATTGGGAACTAGAAAGTAACCTTCATCAAAACAAAGGTGACAACCCTCAGTTTCAGACAGTTATTGGTCACAAAACTAGTCTGATTAATTGTGGTGATCAGGGTGGGGATCCACCCTGGATCTTCATTGGCAGAACTGTTACCAACTAGTCCTCTGCATATGATACCAATGTTCACAATGACAATAACAATGGTGCAATACCTATATAGATGTCTATACTTATATCTTTTATTCCAAACCAAACTGGATGATAAAGCGGGCAAGAGAAGATATGTGGAACATAATAAACATATAAAAGCAAATGTCTAGTAGGTAGCAGATGCCATAAGGAAGAACATAAGGCTTCTGTCCCAGGGTATCTCACCCAGTTGTGAGATCATTTCATTGTTTCGGATACTCTCAGAGCCTCTGAAAAGTTTTTGTGTAATTTTTCAATTATTAATACTGTCTTCTCACCCTCATGTCAGGGCCTTTGTGGATATTAGCCCATTAATCATCACCAGCATCCTGGGGTAGTTAGGAGAAACTTCATTTTGCCACTGAGAAAATAGAGGCTGAAATCAATTAAAGAATTTGCTCCAAGTTGCCCAGGTAGTTAAGAGACAGATATTTTACAAACCCATGTTTGTCCATCTGATTCTAAAATCGAACTTCTTTAATGCTAGCAGATAGAGGTCATGGCCCACTCACACTGCAATACACTGTATTACACAGAGTTATTGGTGGACAGTGGTGACAGCCCTGGACCCAGAGTCACCAGCCTTAGTCCCAAGCCTCTGGCCTCTGTCACTTGCCAGCAATGGGCACGTCATCTACCTTTCCTCACATATAAAATGGATATTAATAATATTAGTTTTACTTTCCTTATCAGCATCAAATTCAGTAGCACATGAAATATGCTGGCACAACTGCAAAGCACCATTTAAACGCATGGCATGATGTTGTTTTGTAAGCATTCTGAAGTCACCTTTTAGTACAGACATTCTTTTGGCTGAAAATGGATGGCAAGCTTCTCAAGGGTGGAAATTAGTCCTATTATTTCTTGGAGCTAGGTGCTCCCAGAATTCCTCCTGTGTTTGATGGAAAAACCCCTCCCCATCTCACTCTACTCATGCTCCCATATTTATCTTACCTGATTAGTACATCCTCTGTCGCTTGGAGAGAGGACGTAGAGGGGAACTGCAGCCCTTGAATTCTGGGTGCTGCTGAGGACTTCCAGGATGTGAGGTGAGGTACGCATGTGCTGGGGGAAGCATGGATTGAAGGAGGAGGCGAGCTCTAAAAGACCTAAATTATACAGCTTTGGCTTATGTCTCTTAAAATAAAACTATTACCAGACTTCCTTTAAATAAAATCATTCTAGCCCTCTCTTTCTGTTAATCAGTTTACCTGGCCAGCTTTCCTGAGCTATATAATCATAACCATGGGAGAAGCTGGTATTTTTTTCTCAGATTAATTTACCTAATCCTCTTTTCACACATTATGCATTGGTTATCATCTGTCTCTACGACTTGCCCACAGTAATCAGTTCAATAAATATCTATAAAATTATTCATTTCCTGGGGGACCTGAGCATTTTTCTGGTCTTATTCCTGGCTGCAGTTCAATTGGAGGCTAAAGGAAATACTACTTTTTTTAATTCATTGCTTGGAGTAAAAATACCACCATGGTCTCATCTGTCTCTCTAATTTTATGCTTAAATATCTTCATCTCTACCTCTATCTCTATCTCTATCTCTATCTCTATCTCTATCTCTATCTCTATATATCTCTAAGCAGACAATATTAGGTGTGTAATGATCAGTGAGGCCACTCTCATTGTGCAGTTCATCAAACAGCTCATCAAAGAATAATAGTGAAGGAGAATCCTAATCAAACGCAACACTGGACATGGCTCCTTTCTCTCATAAGTGCTAACCTTACAGTTCTGTTTAGTTTCCTAGGACAACAATTATTAAGTACCCCAATTTGTACAGCTTAAAACAACAGAAATTTATCCCCTTACACTACTGGAGACGAAAGTCCAAAATCAAGATGTCCACAGAGTCATGCTCTCTCAAGGCTCTATGGAAGTGTCTGTTCCGTGCCCTTCTCTTGGCTTCTGGTATTGCTAGCTATCCTTGACCTTCCTTGGCTTGCAGTTGCACAACTCCAATCTCTGCCTCTGTGGCCACGTGACTATCTCCTTGTATCTTCAATATCTGTCACTGTGTGTCTTCCCCTCTTCTTACAAGGACTGGATTAAGGGCCCAATCTACTGCAGTATGACCTCATTTTAACCTAACATATTACATCTTCAATTACTTCATTTCATATTCTGAGTTTCTGGGAAGGACACGAATTTGCGTGCCTACAATTCAACCCTGTACAGTTTCCTTACGAGGCAGCAGCCACAAATCCACACCTGCCACTCCTTTGTTGCTTTAAGGGCAAGTGTGCAAAGAACTAAGTTAACTGAGTAGAAGCTTTGGTATTAGGTTCTGGTGGAAAAAACTGGATGATGAGGGTTGATTTTTCTGACTATACACCAGAAGTCTCTCTTTGCATGGTACACTTCTAGCTAAGAACTTCTCAGCCAGGTATACAAGTTGATATATAATTCTTGGGCTCTACAACACAGGGTTTTATCCCTTACCCCTAATAGATTATTCCAGAATCAATAAAGAAGTGAAAACCAACATTTTTTTCTAAGTGTGATACCAGTTCTCTTCTGATAGAAAAACCTGACCTGAACATAGGCCTCATTATAGTGTGAATATTTATATGCTTCATTGAAAAAAGATTAAGTTTGGTTTAGAGGTGCTGTCCAGACACTCTTTAACACTTGGAGTTTTATGTTATAAACTGTTTATGCAACCTATTACTTTTTTAAATCTGAAAAGAAAATCCTAAATTAGAATTCCCAAATACATCTGGTCCAAGGATTTTGGAAAAGAAAATAAAGGCCTATTCTTTCAATCAGGGTTAATCCAATCAAGTAGAAAAGCTGCCACCATTAGTTTTCATTTCTTCTAGTTCAGTGGTTCGTAGACCTGCCTGCACATTACAATCACCTGGGGAGATTTTTAAAATCCTAACGCCTGGGCTCTCCCCTAGGCCAATTTAATCAGAATCATTGGGGGCAGGACCTAGGCATCAGCATTTCTGAAACTCCCCAGCCAATTCCAATGTCTACCCAAGTCTGAGAACTAGTGTCTGATCCTAACCCAGTCATTCACAGTGTCCTTTCTGGTGAAGCCAATCAAAAGTCCACTCCATCTGCTTCACTGACCTCACCTACCTACCATGAGGCACAAACAGTTACAAAAAAATAATGGGAATTGGTAAAAACCAGAGGAGTCCACATGTTACGGGTTGAACTGTACCCCCCACCCCCGCCCCCGCAAAGATATGTCCTAACCCTGAGAACCTCAGAATGTGAACTTATTTGGAAATAGGATCATTGCATATGTAGTTAATTAGGATAAGGTCACACTGGAGGGTGTATGTGGGGGGTGGGGATGGGGGGAC
>NC_064813.1:54780076-54806420 GCF_023721935.1 Panthera uncia
TGGGGGGACTTTAATCCAACATAACTAGTGTCCTTGTAATAAAAGGAGAAGGGAAACACACAGAGAGAAGTGTTATGTGCGGATCCAGACACACACAGGGAGAAGACAGCCAAATGACAATAGATACAGATATTGGAGTGATGCATCTACGAACCGAAGAACACTAAGGATTTCTGGTAAATACCAGAAGATAGGAAGAGGCAAGGAAGCTTTCTACAGTTTCAGCCGGAACAGGGCCTTAACAACACCTTGATTTCAGACTTCTAGATTCCAGAACTATGAGAATGAATTTCTGTTGTTTTAAGTCACCCAGTTGTGGTACTTTGTTACACAAGCTAATATACTATGGGTGTGGGAATGGACAACAGCACCGTGTGTAGAATGTCCCCAGGCTTCTCTAGATCCACTATGAATAGCTAGTCATGGATGTCAAAACACTATAATTAGAGGTGACCTGAAGGGGCCAACTGGTTCACCATGAGAAATGGAAATGGTAGTCAACTAACATGCATTGAGGGCACACATTACCTACACTAGGTCCATTTAATCCTAAACAACCTTTTGAGAAAAATACTATTTTTATCTTTATTCTGGAAAAGAGAAAACTGAGGTTCCCACAGATCAAGTAACTTGTCCAGTATTGCTCCAATAATGAAAAAAAGAGCCAGGAATTGAATGTGGTTGTACATAACCCTAAACCCCCTGCTCTTGAGAGGAAACTCTTGGTGAGCCCAGTGATGCCACCAGGGCAACTTTCTGTAACAGTCAGAGGGCCTCCTTAAGCCCGCCGAGCTGCAAGAGTGAAGAGTTGTGGCTCTGGTGTGACAAACACAGGAGTTTGGCATCCAGCTCTCGCAGCTGCCAGAAAGAATTAAACAAAGTGAATGAAAGCAAAGGAAAGGCAATAACAAAAATACCAGCAGCAGCAGCAGCAGGAGGGAGGGCCCAATTACTACTGGTTGAAGTGTGAGGAAAATTAAAGTTGGTGATGGTTCAAGGTTATGTTGAAATTCCAAAGCAGTGGGCTTGCATAACCATGAAACATGGAAATTAAAGTATTACTGATGTTCACGCTGTTTATTTCAGGACTTCACTTTCCGCCTCACTTGTCTCAACGAGTCTCAGTTCAGTCATGCGCTAACCACCACAGAAAAGGGAAAAAAGATGAGAATGTGTGTGGATATGTGTGTGGAAGTGTGTGTGTGTGTGTGTGTGCGCGCGCGTGTGTGTGTGCGCGCGCGCGTGCATGTGTATACCGTAAATTAGTAAATTAATCAGGAATAGGGAAAACTACAAAAAAGTATAATTTACTTTGCTTCTGGCTATGCCCATTCGTGTTCTGTGAAATAAAGCAAAATGCTACCATTATTCGGTCCCAGCAACTCCAAAATATTTTTTAGGCAAAATCTTTCTGAATTCACCTACCAAACCACTGATTACTTTTGAGTCCTCACCAATAACAATCATTAGGTTTATTTAGCATTTCCTAGGTTCCAGACACAGATGTAATTAATCCCTAGAATAGCCTATACCAAGAAAGCATGGTTATCACCATTCTGGAGGAGACAGAGCTTACAAAAGTGGAATCATTGCCCCCCAGTAACAAAGGTACCATAAGGAAGAAGCAAGGTCTGAACCCAGGGCTGACTGTCTGACATGCAGTTTTTCTCCTGCTGTCCTTCCACTCTTTGGCTCATATTGTCTACCCTGTCAACGTTTACACAGGAATTATGCCTATTTTTCTCTATTTTTTGTCTTTTTTTATTTTATTGATTATTTTTTTTACCGTTATACTTATTTCCTTCTTTCTACCTATTTTGGATTTGCATTGTTTTTCTTTTTCTTTCTCAGCTTCCTAAGGTAGAAAGTTCTTATGAATGTCTTGTTCATAAAATATTAGATCCTTCTTTTTAAATATAAGCATTTAATGTTTCATATGCCCTTTTTAGCAAAGTGCAGTTGTTTTTTAGTATTTTATGAATTATGAATTCATAATTGTAGTATTTTATGAATACCAATCAGATCAAGTTGTTGATGGCATTGTTCATTGAAATCTTCTAAATCTTTAATTTTGTTTTCTCAAGTTATTCTATCTATTGCTTAGAGAAGAGTATTAAAAGCTTCAACTACAGCTGTGGATTTTTTTTATTTCTCCCTTTAATTCTGTCAATTTTCATTTCATGGATTTTGAAGTTCTTTTACTGGGTACATGTATATATCTTCCTGATGCCTTGACCCTTTTACCATTGCAAAATATATATTTTATATTCCAAAACATATCTGGGAATCTCTTTGTCTTGGCATATTCTTTGTCTGATATTAATACAGATACTCAAGCCTTTTTATTTGCTTTACTTGTGTCTTTATAATGTTACTTGTGTCTTTTTTTTTTTTTATTTTTTTTTATTTTTTTATTTTTTTGGGACAGAGAGAGACAGAGCATGAACGGGGGAGGGTCAGAGAGAGAGGGAGACACAGAATCGGAAACAGGTTCCAGGCTCCGAGCCATCAGCCCAGAGCCTGACGCGGGGCTCGAACTCACGGACCGCGAGATCGTGACCTGGCTGAAGTCGGACGCTTAACCGACTGCGCCACCCAGGCGCCCCATGTCTTTATAATGAAAGTACATGTCTTATAGATAGAATGTAGTTAAGTCTTGCTTTCTCAAAATCCAATCTGGCAATGCCTCTTTTTCTTAAGGAGAGGGGGAGAGAGAGAGAGAGAGAGGGAGAGAGAATCGCAAGCAGGCTCAACACTGTAAGCACAGAGCCCTACATGGGGCTTAATCTCATGAACCACGAGATTATAACCTGTGTAGAAGCCAAGAGTCAGACTCCTAACTGACTGAGCCGCCCAGACACCCCTATCAATGCTTTTTAATTGGAGCCTTTAGAACATCTACACTTAATATCAGTTTTGAGACAGCTGGACTCAGGTCTATCATTTTACTGTTGATTTCTGGTTTTCTCCTCAATTTTTGTTCCTCAGTTCCTTCTCTGCCTTCTTTTAGATTAACTGAATATTTTTCTTAGAACTCAATTTCATCTGTTGGATTTTTAGTAATACCTCTCTACATTAATTTTTAGTGGTTAAGAAATTATAATATATATCCTTGACTTTTTAGAGTCTAATTAGTGTTAATATTGCATTACTTCCCATAAAATAGAAGAAGCTTGCAACTATATATGGCTACTTACCCCTTTCTTTGTCTATTACACTGAATTTGTCACATGTATCACATCTATATTTATTATAAAACTCCATAAATTATTATAATTTTTACTTAAAAACTATATGTAATTTTTTTTATTTAAGAGGAAAACATCATCTTTTAAACTTGCCCTAAATTTATGATTCCAGCCAGGGCTCTTAAGTTCTTCTTGGAGATCTGAGTTTCCACCTGACATCATTTGTCTCAGCCTAAAGAACTCCTTTTAGCACTCTTTATAGTGTAGGTTTGCTGGTGACAAATTCTCCAACTTGTTTCTTGACTGAAATGTCTTTGTTCTGATTTTATTCTTTTTTCACCCAGCTTTATTGAAGTATAGTTCATTTTTAAAGAATATTTTTACCTGATATAAAATTCTGTGTTGAGACTATTTTCTATTTAGACCTTAAAAATATTGTTCCACTCTTTTTCTGGCCTTCATTGTGACTAATGAAAACTCACACATAGTTTTAATCAAATTGCTGTTCCTCTATATATAATGTCTTTTTTCTTCTGCCTGCTTTCAATCATTTTCTCTTAATCTTCTTTGGAGGAGTTTTCTATAATGTGCAGAGTTGATTTTCTTTATGTTTACGTATTTCTCATTCATAGAATTTTTTGAATCTAAAACTTTTTTTTTCATTTTTTAAATGTTTATTTATTTTTGAGAAAGAGAGAAAGAGCGAGAGCAAGGGAAGGGCACAGAGAGAGAGAGAGAGAGATTGAGAGAGAGAGAGAGAGAGAGAGAGAGGATCCAAAGCCGGCTCTGTGCTGAGAGCACAGAGCCAGATGTGGGGTTTAAGATCAGGTCATGAGATCATAACCTGAGCTGAAGTTGGATGCTTAACTGACTGAACCACCCAGGCACCCCAATTTTTTTCATTTTTATTAATTTAAGTAATTTCAGCAGTTGTTTCCTAAATTTTTACAAATCTTTCTCTACTTACAGGACTACAATTACATATATGATAGACCTTTTGAAATTGTTCCACTAATCCCTAAGACTTTGTTCATTCTTTTGCAAGCTTTTTTTTCTTTGCTTTTTAGATTGGATAATTTTAATTAATCTATTTCCATGTGCACTGTCTTTTTGTTCTATTGTTTTCACTTACTAGGCCTATCTAGTAATTTTTCCATTCCCAATATTTTATTCTTCAGTTCTAGAATTTATACTGATTTTTAAAACACTGTATATTTCTCTGTAAGGATTTCACACTTATCACTGATTATGAATATAGTTTTCTTTATTTTTTTTTATCATATTTGTAATAGCTGCTTAAAAATTCTTGCCTGCTAGCTTCAAATTTGGGATTTTTCCCCCCAGATATTGTGAATGTTTTATTGTGGAGATTCTGGATTCTGTTATTTCCTTCAAAGAGTACTAATCATTTCATGGCAGACATTTAAATTGGATAGAATTCAAACCACAAATTTTCTTTCCCCTGAACTTGACAACAGCAGAATCTCAATTCCCTTCTTTTAGCCTTTGCTGTGCTGCACGGAAACCACCCAGTCTGATGGTTTTCTATGTGACTTTCAGCCCTGTAGAACCTAGACTGGGGCTTGCCATGAGGCTAAGATTCCTTAAACATTTGGAAACCACACAGTGTTGTTCCTTCTTCTAATTGTTGACTTCTCTCTAGTATTTCCCTAGTTGGTCACTTTCAAGGGCCTTCAGGCATTTGTTATTTATATTTTATCCAGTGTTTACAAGTATTACCTGGTATTGGGTTAGTCCAGTAGGAGCTCTTTGAGTATTAGGAAAAGTACAATCTACCATCAGTGAGCTTTGTATGGTCACCCACTGGTACTGAGGTTTTTAGGGTGATAGTGGGGTTTGCAGGGTCCAGAGCCGATGGCCAAGAAAGAATTCTTGAAGACATCTTCAGTGCAAAAAGGTGATTTTATTAAAGCACAGGGAAAGGATCCGTGGGCAGGAGGAGCTGCCCTGGGACCATGAGGAGAGACTGGTTATCTACTATGGAGTTAGGGGGAGGTAAAGTCCAGGTGAAGTTTCCAGTGAGATTTTCATGTACCAAAGAAGACTCACAGGATACTGGATGCCTAGCTGTGGTCAAGCTAAGGTTGACAGCAAAGCATTAACATTAAGACAGTAGGGAGTTCCTGGAGAAATGTTTTACTCTGCCAGCCTCAAGTTATCTGTCAATGGGCTGCAGGTTATAAGGAAATTGAGTTTGAACTGCCATTTCCTTCAGCCTTTGTTTCCCACATCACTATGGAGGGGTGATGTTGGGGCTCCAGGAAATGGAGTGTATAGGTTTCTGGAGATTAGGCTATTGATAACATTGCCTCTTTCTTGTGATTTACTAAGATATTTGCAAACAGATGGAGACTCAGGTCCTGCAGTCTGTTAACCTATCTGTTAACCATTTGTTTTTCCCCTTTCCTTTGTCCTGGGACAGCCAGGAGTGCCAGAGGGATATCACACACATCCCACCTGGGGGTGTTTGCAGCCTTCAGCTTGCCTTATGCTCCCTCATCACTACTAGGAAGTGATTTGTAGTACAGCAGGATTTAGGCTATCTTGATTAATACAAGGTACCAACTGCAGTATTTTTGTTTTGATTTTAAAATACTTGGTTTATTTTGGAAGCAGAGCTTCCTCAGGTTTTAGATTTAAGGTGTTTAAAAATATAATGCCATTTTTATTGGCTTTCATAAGTTTTCTGTGAGACATTGATCTTGCAAAATAAAATATGTCAGGGTACTTTTTAGAAAGGTAACCCCTGCAGAGTGTGAAAGATTATTTTATTCATCATTGATTTCCCTAGTATTAGTATCATACCTTCCTGCCCATTAAGATCCCTTTGAGACATTCTAAATTTTTTTCCACACGATGTAAATTTTTCTAGACATTTTGTATTTCCCCATTTTATGTGATATTTAAAACTTTTGAACAAATCAGTTAATTCTTTTTATAAGCATTTCGTCTCATAAAAGCATGGTGCCTGTCTGCTTTTCCTTTTCTATAATCTATGTATACTTCCTCCAGTTGGAGGAGCGTAGACTGACAAAGCTGTATCAAACAATCCAATAGAATTATAGTAGTAATGAAACAGCTTTGCTTTGAACTTTTAATTATTTAACATTCACTGATAAATTCATGAGCCCCTACTATTTACAAATCCATTTTCTACTCCTATCTTTAATAGGCAAGGGTAGGGCTACCTGTGGTTCACATATTCAAACTGTTAGTAGACAACACACGCAGTTGTCTAGAACATTATATAACATTGTCCAGCTTTATACATTGGGATCATTTACTTTAACTTTAAAAAAAATTCTCTAGACAAACGGGGATTTGGGTAATTGCCCAAATTCTTACAGATTCAAAACCTCAATTCTCCATCCTTAAATATCTTTCTGCCTTTTGAGATAAACAGAGCTTTACTCCCATTTATCTTTTATCCCTTCTTCCATTCTTTTATTTACTTTACATCCTTTTTGTTTCTCAGCCCTGTGGTCCCACCTTCCCTCACTGGCTCCAGTTCTGCTCCCCAGGGCTCCCCACTATAATGGCACAGGTTATTATAGGTTCTTCTTTTTATAGGAGAAGAGTAGAAAAGAAATCTATTCTGCCTTCAGGGTGTGGCATCTCACACTGCTGAGATTAATGATTCTATTGGCATTATACAAGAGAGTCTACACCTTTCTCAAAGTCTCACCTAGTACATGTTCAAACCTGATAGAAGAAAGGAGAAGGTGGAAAAAAAAACCTAAAAAAAACATTGTGACACATACACCAGATATTGCAGTAGGTACAGCAGATCAACCTGGATGAAAACAGCCTAGTGGGAAGTCAGGCATATACACAAATTATTTTAACACAATGTGGAATAGATCAGAGAAACATGATTTACAACATAATCAAATATCCGGAAAGAAGGCTGACTCTGCTACTTTGCCTGGAGGGTTTTAGGAAAGGATGTGACATTTGATTCACAGGAATCTTTGTGACCACATTGAAGACTAACTCTACCATTCTCTATCGTAGGTTCTTCTTCATTTTCTTCCTAGACTTAATCACCTTCTTTATTATTGTATGGATTTTGTCATTAAAAAAAAAAAGTTAACGTTTATTTATTTTTGAGAGAAAGAGAGACAGAGCATGAGTGGGGGAGGGGCAGAGAGACAGGGAGACACAGAATCCGAAGCAGGCTCCAGGCTTCAAGCTGTCAGCACAGAGCCCAACACGAGGCTTGAACTCACAACCCGTGAGATCTGACCTGAGCCCAAGTCGGACACTTAACTGACTGAGCCCCCCAGGCACCCCGTCACTTTTTATATTCATTCATTTATTGCCCCTTCCCCCAACTTGAATGTAAGCTCCATGAGGGCAGGAATCTGAGTCTTACTCACTGTTAAATTCCTGGTGGCTAGCCTCATGTCTAGAATGTAGTAGATGCTGAATAAATATTTATAGGTTAAATGAATTATAATATAGTTATTTGTCTGTATGACTATCATCTCCATTAGATTGTGAAGCTCTAAGGAAAATCCCATTGTACTCATGTTGCACTTGCTTTTTTGTATGATAGTTACTCCTGTTCTCTCACACATGGTAGGTGCACAATAAGGTGTTTTTGCATAAATAAATAAACACACAAATAGTTATTTATTCTTCCTTTATCCACTACTTTTATTGGAAGGAAGGTAAAGACATTCTTTTTTTTTTTAAACTTATCAAAAAGTTTAAGGAAAAAATAAGCTAAGCTGATCCTACTGACACAAAAATAGTTCTGCCACCTCCATCTCCCGGGAAGAAAAACAAAGAAACCCTTTGAGGCCACTTTCTACATTCGATTGGGGCAAAACTGTGACAGGATGAAATATTCAAGAATGCAGCTATTAAATAGAACCCTGTTGAAAAATGTTTTGGTTTTTATCCTTGGACATTTCTTGGGAGATTAGCAGTTTACCAGGTGACCAGAGATGACATTTCCTCCCCGCCAATGTTGGGTACATTCCCTTTGCCTCAAATGTGGAAAACATCTCAAATCTATTCTTTGATGTCCCAATTTTAAGATAACTTCATGAGGCCCTTCACATGGCAAAACGACCAGCATGCAGATGAATCAGAGTCAATAAAAGTATAAACTATTAAAATCAAACACTTTCTGGTTCAAAAAGAAAAAAAAAATCTTATACTTGGTCACAATCAAACTGTTTTGTTTTTGTTTGTTTTATGCCTTAATAGAACTTTTTAAAGTCTAGTACCCATTTCCCATCATAATAATCTTGGAGTCTTTCACCAGGGTTAAGGAAACTTCTAGAAAGGTCAATCGAATGATCATGAAATATTTGACCATAACCTGTGCTGTGAGTCAATGTTCACAAGGAACAAATGTTGAACACCTACTACGTGCACTGCCAGAATCAGATATTTCATAACCCTGGCTTCCTCACTGTGTGCAACTTAGTAGGAGACTCGGACATCAAAGCAGGCGATAGCAATTCTGCGTGATGAGTACGAGAGCAGGACACACATGTGGTGCCTCGACAGCTCTTAGGAGGGGCCCTAACCCACATGTGACCAGGAAGAGCTTTCCACAGCCACAGATCAAATGCTATAAAAGATATCCTGATTCTGGTGGAAATCTTGCGTGAGCTGAAGAATAAGAAGTAGAGCGTTTCAGGCTCCAACCAAGAAACATAGTTTACTTATTTAGGATGGAATTTTATTTGCACATCAAGATCTATCCAGCCTGGATTAGGGCCATGTGAGAAAGAGAAAAAAAGAAAAGAAAAAAAAGTCCCAACCACCACAACACTGGCAAAAAAATGCATTTTCACAGGTTAGAATAAAGCAAAACATTTTTCATTCCTGCCTCAAATTTTTGGCACCACCAGGGGACAATTTGCTTAAGTAAAAGGGAAAAGCAAAGAGGAGAACGGCAATGTGCGAGTGGAGTAATCATAAACATCGGAAAAGGATGAGTGTTGTTCGCGGCTGCTCAGAGGCCTGAGTTTTTGAGGAGCCCGTAAGCAGGCTTTCTTGCTCACTTGCTTTGTGTGTCTGTTTCTTTCCTTCCTTTTTATGGAAAGGCATATTTTCCTATCCATTAAGCTTTATAGTTTTCTGCCAACTACTTCACTGGAACAAGTTTTCCCTTTAATTTAACAATGCACATATTAGGCTGTAATGGGCCTGTAAAACCTGCTTCTCAGATAGTGCTTACAAAACGCATTTCTTTAAGACTCATGATGAACAGAAATACAGTATATGCAATCTGGAACCAAGTAGCTCCCACTTATCTTTTAGGTGAGTATGTTGGTGCCACCATCATTTCACCAGAAGGTCAAACTCAATGAGTTAAACATCCCCAGGTTCTGACAACCACATAATCGAAGGTTTTTTTGAGGAAGATAGAATTGTCACTGATTTTTCGAGCCCATGTGATCTTCTGTATGGCTTACTCATTTGCTGGGCTCCAAGAAGTATTCATCTTCATTTCCCCATTATTGCCAGACCCAGGGACTTTGTGGCATTTGCTGTAGCACATTAAAAAATGAAGGCTTAAAAAGGGATTTAGAAAGAGAGAAAATTTCTTAATCATGCTTTCATAACTGTTGGTGAACAGTTGGTTTAAATTTCCAAATAACTCTTTTCAAAAGGATAATATCAAAACACATGCAAAAAATAAAAGTCTAAATAAAGCACAATAAATTATTTCACTGCTAAGGTATTAGATTTCAAAGACAGAAGAGAGTACACATAAGGATATTAGAGTGGACTATATTGGATCTTTGGGAATTGCTGTCAGATATTGATGAAAACAGAGAGACTGTAGGAGATCAGATAAAAGAGAGAAATGATTACATTTGGAAGAACAATGTGAAATACGTGGCCAACAGAGATTTCAAATGTAAGCTAATAGCAATCCACGAAAGAACAAAGTTGGGGCAAGTCCCACATCTTTAACCACATTTACAATCATTCAGCATCTGTAAAAATTTTTACATAGCATTCTTCTTCATTTCAAAATTTGCAAAATACATATTTAATAGGTTTAGCATGTCAGCCGGTAATTTCGTCCACAGGCAGTGAAAAGGACTTGTGTTTTCAAAAAAATGAGTTGGGTTTTGGTGCTTCTGCCCTTTCGGCTCTGCCCCAGCCAGCTGCAATCCCTGCTGTTTCCCAGCCCAGAGACGCTGTAAACAATGTGTTCTGTACATTTCAGCATCCACGTTGGCGAGAAAACCATCGTCTAAACCTTTTCTTTCTCCCAAGCTTCACACTCTGTCCACTTGGAACAGAGTGAGTCCATTTTCAGACTGACCACTGTCCTCCTTACCTTACCAAAATCACCAAAGAGAAAGACAGGTGGGAAAGGTTTTTCCAGAACATGTTTTCCTATCTGATAAGAATATTAGCCATTACATCCAAAATGATTGATGATTACTCGAACTGGAAAAAAATTTGAGAAACAAATAATTTAAAAGCCAGATGGGATAGTAACTGGGAAGCTGAGCTGGGTCAGCCAGTCCCCCCACAGGCAGGGCTGTTGAATATACCTGGGACTCCAAGCCCCTTCTGTGATGATCTCACTGAAGTCACAGCACAAGTAGCCGTCTGGTTCATTTCAGTTGTATAGATGTTACTTCACTACATAATGCAAGCTTTTCAAATTGCCCCCACTTGCACTCTGTCCTTTTTTCCTGTCCCTAGGTTGTCTGTATTTGGACAATTTAAATTAAAAAAAAGAAGATAGTAGACATCAAAGGCATGCTAGCAGGCCATTCCTAACTGATTAATTAAGAGCCTAGATCTTGCTTCAGGATGGAGCATGAACACCTCGATCAGTAACCATTTGTTTGGGGATTAGAAACCTTTTCTATCTCTGGGAGCAATGAAAAAGAAATACAAAAGGAAATTTGTAGGTGAAAACCTCCCAGGTGCTACCCAAATTTTACTATCATTTCTAAGCCCTTGAACTGATTTGATATCAAAACTTTGTTTGGTGTTGTATAAATACAAGTTCAGAAAGCGTTTCCACTCAGCTGATGTTATTTTCCATCTGTAATAACTCCATATTTCCTCCACATTTATGTGATTCTATATTCCAGAGGTTCATAAAAGAATTCTGTGCCTTGCAGTGCAATTACAAAAGGAATCATGCATGTATGGTCTGACATGGAGAGTCTTAGTAGAGACAGTTTGGTTCAGGGGCTTATTCTCTTAATTTGCTTTCTTCAGATATAAAGTCCTCTTAATTTCACTAGCTAACAGTAGTACTGCATTATTAGAGAATTTACAGTAGTGCTTTCCAACGATATCCCTGGGACAGATTTTTGAATTTGTTTCAATCTTGATTACAGTGTACACAATGAACAAAACATATTTTTACACAATGGCAAATCCTAATCGAAAATAATATTGTTTTAGTTTGAAAAAAAATATTTTTTGAGTAAAGCCTTAAACTTGGTATTCCGAAGGGAAAAAAGGGGGGTACTAAAGAGAACTGGTGTCTTCCTCAAAACAAGTTACATTTTTGTATGAGGTAAGTTAGGTGATATGATGGCAAAGATATAGTCAAAATAACCATGTAGTTAAAATGGCTTCCAATTCCATAATGGATTGATGTCACTGCTCTTGGGGTGGTTTCCTTCCCTGGAAATGTCTCATCACATTCTAGTTTCTGGATTATGGTGCTCTAGCATTGTGAGTAAGTGAAGCGGCCCTGGGGTGAGACAGCTTGGACCTGCGTCCTCAATCAATCCCTCACCAACTGTGACCTGAGCAAGTTACTCAACCGGAACTGAGCCTCAGTCTCCTTATCTATAAAATAGTGGCAGTATTTCGCCCATCATAAAATTGTTGTGAAATTGAGACAATGTGTATAAACTGCTTCAGTTGCTGCCAAGGATATGGTAATTGCACTATATTTAATATTAAATTGGCAAAGTTTTGATAATAAGAGCGTGATTTTCTGCCGCTTTTAGCAATCTGGCTAAGAAAGATTATAAGCCTTGTAAAATGTGGAAACCCTTTTGTCCTTCCCCCAGGAGAAGACCCTCAGCCTTTCAGCATGTGCTTACTGCTCATGACCTCTTCTTACACCCAGACTATGTGTATTACTATGTTTTTAAGTCAGTTCGACCTTCTCTCCTCTTATACCCATGCATCCCTCAGTGGTCTGAGTGCTCCATACCTTCATGGCAAGGACTTTCCCCCACTGTTTTTATTTAATTTTCACTCTACCCTAATGACACTCCTCAAATCCAAGTTTATGTACGGTGGAACTATTTTTGTTGTAAATCAAATCCCCAAGAAAAACAATATCAGTAGATTTCTTTCATTTAATATATTATCGAACAATATAAAACTAAGTCTAAGCAAACACGTGATCTCAATCTGTAAAGAAATGCCCGTAGATTGACCTGCAAATTTGGTTTCATATCACTGACTCCTCTAAGAAAAAGAAACAAAATAAGAACAGAGTGTCCCTAATGATTACCTTTGAAGA
Organism: Panthera uncia; assembly: GCF_023721935.1. Lineage (NCBI taxonomy): Eukaryota > Metazoa > Chordata > Mammalia > Carnivora > Felidae > Panthera > Panthera uncia. The sequence continues at coordinate 54,792,773 of NC_064813.1, forward strand.
ACCTCCCTCATGTGATGATGATATATTCCTCTGTTAGAGGTTTTTCAAATGGATATTTTTAGTTGGTTTCTTATTAAATTGTCTGGTTTTATTCACTTTGAAAGTGAGACAGAGGGAAATATGCAGCTTTCAAAAGGTCATAGATATCAGTTATCTGTTGTGATATAAAAGAGTACCCCAAACGTAGTGACTTAAAGGAGTGACCATTTTCTCTGCTCATTATTCTATGGGTCAGCTGTTTGGGCTGGGCTCAGCTGGGAAATTCTTCTGCTTGTGTTAGCTAGGGTCACTTATAAAGCTGCAGTCATCCAGTGACTAAGCTAGGGCTTTATGGGCTAAGTCAGCCTCACTGCCATCTCTGGAGATTGGTTCGGCCATGTCTCCAGCTGCATAGTCTTAGCAGGTGACTAGCTTCCAACAATGCAAAAACAGAAGCTGAAAGACCTGTTGAGACAGGTTCACACGCCATCACTTCTGCTTCATTCTGTTGGTCAAGGAAAGTCATGTGACCAAGACCAGGATCATGCATACACAGAGAGGAATAGCAGCCATGTTGCAAATAATCTATCATACCACATAAAACATAAACCTTTATAAGAATAAATCAAGTTATGTTTGTTTTCTACTCATTTTCCTGGTTTGTTTGGCTGACTTTTTTTACATTTTTTAATGTTTATTTATTTTTGAGAGAGAGAGAGAAAGAAAGAGAGAGAGCAGTGGAGGGGCAGAGAAAAAGAGGGAGACAAGGAATCCGAAGGAGGCTCCAGGCCCTGACTGTCATTGCAGAGCCTGATGAGGGGTTCAAACTCATGGACTAAGAGATCATGACCTGAGCCGAATTTGGACACCCAACTGACTGAGCCACCTACTCACCCCTTTAGCTGACTTGTTAAAAAACTATTATATGCTGGCTGTTGGTGATACAAAAGGGTATATACATCTCTTGTTCTAAGGGATTTTATTTCTTCCAGAGAAAAAGAAAGAAAGAAAGAAAGAAAGAAAGAAAGAAAGAAAGTTATCAGACTTCCTGGATGGTGAGTATCTTACTGACTACATGATCGTGGTTAGTTGTATTCACTGAACTCCTGAACCTGTCCAGGCATTCCAGAGATGTGTGCCATTCAGCACAAAATGGACTGAACAAGAAAGTTTACATGAGTTGTTTATAAACCCAACCTCATTATAGCAAAATAATGGAATCAAGCAAGTCATGAAATATTTTTTGCTGAGATTGAGTCAATTACATTGTCATCACACTTGAATGACTGTACAGGTTTTTGATCCCCATTTGAGGCAGAGTAGAGTGATGATTAAGAATTTAGCTATGCAAAAATAATAACAATAATTATAACAATATAACACCCTCACTGTAAAATAGAGGCTATAAGCTACCTTACACAATTAAGTTGTAGAATAGAGAAAATAGGACACAAAGTTTAAAAATCTGTATCTTCATATGTAATAGTATTATTTTATAATTAATAAATGAAAAGGACTCTCTTTCAGAAAGGGCTGAGTAAAGACTCAAAATTTAAATTTACATAAGTGTCCATGATTTCTCCCCTTTACCCTCTGCTCATCAAAGATCTTGGAAAACCAGATAAAAATTAATAGAAAGTTGTAGATGTGGCATACTGGTTTGAATTAGGAATCCACCTTCTTTTCTTGAAACACTTTTTTTTACTAGAAAAAAAAAAAGTATGTGTGTGTATTTAATACTGATGATGGCAAATGACTCCTGATTTTTTTTATTATTATTTGTGATAGAAACTCTGCTTCTTTATAATGGATGTTGTTTGTTTGTTTGTTTGTTTTGAATCCCTAAATTCCCAAGAGGTATTGAGTATGGGATAATAGGAAAAAAGAACATTTACTTGACATACCCCAGATTCATTCCAGGGTAAAGCTTTGCCAATCCAGAGACAGGCATCAAAATTTATGGTGTAAGGAGGAAGGTCATATTTCATTGTTTTCATTAAAAATATGGCAGAAGCCTGGTAATGAGGGCCAAATTTCCAACTTAAGAAATGAATTTTCGTCTATGCAAAAGTTGTGATGCAGTACCAATTAAATAATAGAACATCTCTCTTCATTTAAGGACCCTACCAACTAATGCCAGAAAAGTCTTGCCGCTAACAATGCCTGACTCTAGGTTGTGATTGTTGGACTTTGGTTAGTTATGTCATCACTTGAGCATTATTTAAATATGTTTCTCCTTTTAATTCAATTTCCTGTTGTGTTTTCTCAAAACCATAAATTGTCTCTTAAGAAATTTTACAAAATGCATATTGTTGTCCCGTGAGACCTGGGCTATTCCTCAGCGGGGCACTGCCTGCCAAATGACATTTTTTTGAAAAGTTTTCCCTTTATTGGTTTTGCATAATGATTGCAACAATTCTCATGTAATGAAAAAAGAATGAAGAATGCGTGCCCTATTCCAGCACATAGCCGCAATGTTAATGTTAAAACAAAGCAAAGCAAAACAAAACAAAACAAAAACCCACCCTAAAAGTGGTCTTAGACACCCAGTTGTCCTCCTCTCAGCTCCCAGTTTTGGATTCAAGATGTTTTCTGTATTTTTTCCTCTTGTTCAAAATAAACTATTTATGCTCAAGAAAAATCTGTCATGTAGGACATCTGTGGAAAGTTGTTGCGGTCTGGGTTGGACCCCAGCTCCAGTACCAACCCGCATAGAATTCATGGGGGATATGGCTTAAACTCTCTGGGTCCATATCATCTCTTTGGTAAATTAGGAATAATGGAGTTTACTTCACTGGATTGTTCTGGAGAGTAAAGATAAGGCCTGTGAGAATGCCTCACACAGTGTGAGCTGAAGCTAAATATAATTCTGTTATCTTGTTCGGGGATGAAACCACCATCTTCTACCCTCAAAGCACAGAGGGTCAATGCAGTCCAGGGGAAGGCCATGGGTGGTGATGAAAGGCAAGCATGCTGGGAGACACTCGGACAGAGATGACCCGATCCCACCCTGCCAGACGCCAGAAAAAGATAACACGTATGCATTAAACTGAGTCTTAATTCATTTTTGTATCTACCGTGACACACAATAGGCACCAATTACTGTCTGCTGAATTTTTTTATTGTCCACATATGTATCACTGTGTACAGTAATTTATGACAGAAGTCAGTAAACTATGGCTTGTGGGCCAAATCTGTCCCTCAGTATATTTTTGTAAAGTTTTATTGGGACAAAACCACATCCATTTGTTTAAGCATTGTTTATGCTGCTTTTGTGCTACTATGGGGAGTTAAACATTTGCTACAGAGACCACTTATGGTCCTCAAAGCCAAAAATAGTTACTATCTTCCCCAGATTCTGTACAGAAATTTTACCAAACTTTGGCCTATGGAACTGAGTTACCTATTCACTCCTGACTGAATAGAGGGTCTCCTGACAAACCCCCTAATTCGGGTGCCATGTACTCCTTTGAGGATTATGTTTTAATGTAATTGCTTCATTTTCCCATGGAAATTACTGGCTTACTGATTTTTTAAAGGAGATTATAATTTTTTCAAAAAAGAGAGAGAGAGAGACAGAGTGCCTAGAATTTGCAGTCATTATACAAGGCAGAGTAGACACCTTGAAAAGATGAATGAACAATGCCGTAAGGCAGAGGATGGACCAGGGGTCCTGGTGTCAGCCTCTCCATGCTGACTGTCAAAATAATGACAACACTGGGGTCACCACAAGATAATAAATAAATATCACTGACTTCATTTTCATTCCCAGCCTTTCTCTGGGTCTGTGAGTCTATTCTATAATGTCACCACATAAAGACACTGGACAACAATGTGACAAAAGGGACACATTCATGGAAACCTGACTTGTACACAGAGTCCTGGTTCTACTATTCATTCTACACCTCTGCTTTGGCAGAATACTGTGTACTGTGCCCCTAATACTCCATGATCATGTTCTGGGTGTTGGAATATGTGCAGCTGTGGTTGGCTGACCCTCAAGAGGAGCTCAAGTAATCAATAATGGACTTGGGGTCCTCTCTTCTCTATCTGGCAGCTACTTTATACTGTACTTACTGTACAAAAGAAGCCAAGTTGGCATGGCTTTTTGACTATCTCTGCAAAATCCATTTGGATCCATTTCTTTTACTACCATCAACCTGGGGAGGCAAAGGAAAAATCAGCCCTAGGAGTGTGAAAACCACTGTACTTAAAACTATATCCTTTGCTTATTTATTTCAAGTAGGAGGCCACACAGACACAGAAAAACAGCAGGCTCATGAAATGAGATTTAAGGTCCATTCTGGTCACAGGGTCCTCCCTGATGTTCAATCCTACAGGCGGTACTCCTCAACCCTGAAGATTTTCCAAACCTTCCAAGCCCAGGAGAGTTTCTCATGTTGAAAGACTGCAGGATGGGACCCCATAACAATCCCCAGAAAGTTCAGGCAGAAATTACATTCAGGCCAAGTCTGTATGGTACACTCCTCTGTAATTGTTGGGTCTCTTCCAGAAGGCTCTCAACACATGGGACTCCGATGAAGTTCAGCATGTGGAAAGGGCTGAAGCCTGAAGCCTGTGTGTTTGTAATGGAAACACAGCAGTGACCCCGTGATCCATGTCTGTATCTGTGCCGCCATAAAATGTGTTTCTCTAAACAGAGCAGCAGAAGTGCCCGTGATGGGTGGGGGAAGGGAGGTTCTGTTAAAGGTTCCCCAGGTAGGGAGGTAGGAGGACCTCTTAATAAGAAAACCATGCATTTAAGGAAGCTTTATAGTTTGCAAATGTACTTTCACATTTAAGATTCTCAGGATGAGCCTCTGAAGTGGGTAAGGCAAGCATTCCTTTCCTCCTGTTATATATGAAGCAACTGAAATGGAGACGTCCAAAGACTTTCTCAAAATTCATTAGAGACTCTGCCAGAATCAGAGCTAATGTCCTTTGATACCTAGTTCAATATTCTTCCTAATGAATTATTCTCTGATATTTGTTTCTCTGTAACTATCTAAACTAGCACAGACATTCAAACACAATACCTGTCCTTAAATGAATCCAATGCAAATTCTCTCAAAGAGTGGGCCAACTTGAGAATCAGAGTGAGAAAAGTACAGAAAATGATTGATAATCTTAATTCTTATATTAATAAATGCCTTGAGATGATAAAATTTCTTTTATGGAATAAAATGTCGTATAACTTAAAGTCTGAAATGGTCCTTTCATCCTTAAATGGGGATGATTTTATCTTTACTGATGAGTAGGAAAGACAGCTCATCAGGCACTGCTAACCAGCAGTTCTGCCATAACCATCAGCCAGGGTTCGAAGAACTGTGTTGCCTCAAAGGACCCACAAACAGCCATGAAGACATCAGTGAGCAGAATAAGGTGAAGACCCAAAATGTGGCCCGCGGGAAAGGTTATTTGGATAGAAGCACAGAAATGGCTCTCATCTTGGCACACAAACAACCACTGAGTCCTACGATAATCAAGCAAGAAAGCCTTTTAGCTTGTTCCTCATTGCCGAGCCCATCAAACATGCAGTGCATTCCGCTGCCATCTCCTCCTCACTGCCCAGGTGGCACGTGCACCCCCTAGGTCTCCTTTGTGTCTGCCCAACAGCCTCCATGTTCTCTTTGTCCAAAGCTATGGAAGATGAAATTGGAGGGATCTAGAATATCGTTTCCATGAGGACTCACCAAGTGTTTGGGACTACATGATCCTGAAAAACAAAGTCTATTCAAATCATAAGTAAAAGAGACTTGATAGGAGTCAGTAGCCAAGAAAATTCACTTTATTTTTAAAATGCCTTTTTTAATTTTTATTTAAAAAAATTTTTTTCATGTTTATTATTTTTGAGAGAAAGAGACAGGGTGCATGTCGGGGGAGGGCAGAGAGAGACACAGAATAGGAAGCAGGCTCCAGGTTCTGAGCTGTCAGCACAGAGCCTGATATGGGGCTCGAACTCACAGAATGTGAGGTCATGACCTAAGCTGAAGTTAGATGCTTAACCAACTGAACCACCCAGACACCCCTTAAATGTCTTTCTTTAATGTTTATTTACTTTTCAGAGACACACACAGAGAGAGAGAGAGAGAGAGAGAGAGAGAGAGAGAGAGAGTATGTGAGTAGGAGGGGCAGAGAGAGAGGGAGACACAGAATCCAAAGCAGGCTCCAGGCTCTGAACTGTCAGTACAGAGCCTGATGCAGGCCTTGGACCCACGAACCGTGAGATCATGACCTGAGCCGAAGTTGGAAGGTTGACCAACTGAGCCACCCAGGTGCTCCAAAGAAATTCACTTTGAATTAAGGGAACTCAGTAGCCAGACCCTAGCTCCAGGTTGGCTAGGTATTGTTAACTAGTCTCAGGAGCATTCTTTCCATAGATATGTGTGTAATCACAGTGTTCCAGGTATATATCTCCCTTAGAGAGCAAGAATAGGAACATTTTTATTGCATTTCTTTTTGTACTTTTAATATGAAAAAGCTCTAATTCATATAACATTAATTAAAAATAAATATAGGGGTGCCTGGGTGGCTCATTGGTTGAGCATCTGACTTTGGCTCAGGTCATGATCTCATGGTTTGTGAGTTTGAGCCCCTCATGGGGCTCTGTGCTGACAGCTCAGAGTGTTTATGTGTTTAAAGAAAAGGAGGACCTAATGGCATAGCCTGGTTTTTAATGATGATTTAATTCATTCAAAGCATCAGCCTTCTATAAAATATGAACACCCAAAACTGTTCATCAGAGCCATGGTTCATCCAGCTCAATGAACTGGCACAGAGGCTTCATGGATGAAGATGATGGCTGCCTTCTATGTTACCACTTTTCATCATCATGTTCTACATAGAAGTAGAAGGCATCAAGATCCCTGCCACTCTGGATCCTTATGTAGGTTGTGCCCTGCATAAAAGGGCCTGGACTGGAGGCTGAAATCTGGCCTGCACTCAAGGAATTCACCTTGCACCTACCTGGAAGAAAGGCACATATTATAGATCAAAGGCGCTCATTGAGTCTGCTGGGGTGGGTGTGGGGGGGGGTGGGGTGGAGAGTGGTTGTTGGCCATCAGCAAAGTCACCTTTGAATGCAACAAAAGCAGATCAAGAAACGTACTGTCAAAGTCTTCCTTTAGGAAGAGGGTAGTAAGGGGCATTGTAAGAGAATTAGAGGTAAAGAGACTTTATGTCTGATTTAGTATGCAGAGTTGCTGAGCATTACCATTGTCACCATAGATGGCATTAAATTACTATTATCAGCTATGTAAGAACGGTAACTTTTACGTTGTGATAGCACCAAAAATTATTAGAGTCAGTATCTTTGGGTTTTCTCTTCCTCAACTTCTCCCTCCCTTCCTGTCTCTCTGCATACATTGCCCATCTGTTCTTGCTGCTTTACCCATTAGAGCCCTTAGCAGATTGATCATCATTGTTTAAAATTCTCCGTCTGATAATTCCAACGTTCCTGCCATACCTGGCTCCGTTACTTGCTCTGCCTCTTCAAATGGCGTTTTTGTCTTTTGGTATGCCTTGTAATTTTTTCTTGCTAGCAAGAAATAAAGTACTGGGCAGGGGAACTGCTGTAAATAGGCATTAGTAACTTGGTGTTAACATGGGAGGGAAAGTGTTCTAGTCCTATGATTAGGTCTCTGTCCTCTAGTGAGCCTCGCCTCTGAACTGTGAACTTAGGTGGCACAGGATGGCCAGAGTGGGCTAGAGTTGGGCATTCCTCTTCTCTGTGTCAGTTAGCCTCTGATAATACCCCAGCAGGTTAGGCTCTGGTTAACTAGTTTCCCTTAAGGGGAAAACAGAGTGCACGGGTATATTTCAGAATGGTTCTTTTCCCCTCCACCTGCTGGATGTACTAGGAGATTCTTCTTTTGTATTTATTGTGGGAATCTGGTGGAGCTCCGGGAGGTCAATCTTAACAATATTGTGGGCCCTCCTGTGACTAGAAGCCATTTTTAACTCTCAAAGGTGTCCACACCAAGCCTCTGGCAATTCGTCAATGACCATTCAGGTTTCTGGTTCCTGAAGTGGTTTCTGTTCTGAGAAGCCAAGGCACCCTGTATTTGCCCATCTGTCTCTCCAACCTTGGGGACAAGTGGTTTGCCCTGTGTCCTCCCCCCTCTTATGAATCTAAAAAAAAATGTTGATTTTCAGTCTGTTTGGCTTTTTACTTGTTAGAATGGTGACTTCCAAGCTTCTTATGTGCAAACTAAAACCTGGAATTCTCCATCCACTTTCTAAAAAGGAAGGATTCTGGATTGCTGTGACATCTTTTCTGCTTTTTGTCACATAAAATCTGAAAGACAGGTTGCTTCTCCAGATAGTCAGTGGGAAGCGGAATGGAAAATTTATTTTCTGGCATCCAGACTCAGAAAAGCAGAGACAGGACAACTAAGAAACAAAAAGCAGAGAGGATTATTTGAAGAAGAACAACTGTGGTAGATATTTTTAGGGGCCACTATGAGTATGGAATTTTGGGGAAAGGGAAAAATAGCCAAAGAGAATTTCTAAGAAGCTTTCCTCATGTTGTTCAGAGAAAAATCCTGCCTTAAATCCCTTAAGGAAAACTATAGGACAAATCTGCGTTATTTCTCAAGGCTTCTCTAAAGTGACTCAATGCAAGAAGTCATACAGGGACTCAGAAATATTTATTCGGGTTATTCCTCTTAGAATTTGGGGCTAATAAAAAGACATTCAAGTATGGACTGCTTGTCACCATGACATTTGAAGGTTAGCAAGCTTGAAAATAGAAAAATTCAACTGAACAAATTAAATTATTTGATTATTTGAAGGCAAAATATTAAAGTTCTTAAAACAACATTTTATTGAATGTAGTGAGTGGGATTCATTTTAAAAATTAAGCCACAAAAGAAAAAAAAAAAAAAACAACAGAAAAGAACCGGCATGGGGTAGAGAAGTGCTTCCTAAGCATAAAGCAAAAACCATAAAGGAAAACAATATATTTTAGAGGAAAAAAAGTTACAATTATCTCTATACTTAAAACACTATAAATAATATCCCGAGGGTACAATATTTGCAAAATATATGGTAGACAAAGGGTTACTATCCCTAATTCATTTAAAGAAAAGTTCCTTTACATCAACAGGAAAAAGAGGAGTACTTCATTGAAAAACTAGGCAAAGGACACAAAGAGGCAAATTACAAAAGAAAAATAAACACATGAGTTTATGTTCAACTTTACCAGAATCGCACAATGAGTTCCATTTTTGGCTATCAAATTGGCAAATGTTGAAAACCAAAATGGATTTGCCGTGATGGTAAGATTATGGGAAACAGGCCCTCGTCTACACTGCCAGTTCAACAGTATTTCTATGTAGTGGATACAACAGTGACTAAGACAGGCAGACGGGCTCCCATTGATGGCCCAGGTCTGTGGGGAACACACTGCAAACAGAAATAGGCATCAAATAGTCAAAACACTTGAAGGCTTTAAGTGTAGTTGCCGGGTACAGTACAAATACGTGATCTACTCCACACCTAACCCTGTGGCAGGGACATGGCTGGCAAGGCTGAAATCCAATCTTTTTGGGGTGGCTGTGACATATAAGTCACAGTTCTGTGTGAAGATGTAATATCTACACAGCAGAACACCCCCAGAGGTGGGGAGGGGACAAGGGTCGGAGAATGGAGCACTTTTTCTCTTACTCCATGTTACAAAGAAACAAAGAAACAAACAAGTAGGAAACTATATTTGCTTCTGAAAAGGAAACTATAAATTCATATGATTTAATATAAAGGCTGACCCGACACGTTGAATGTTTTCATTTCGGCATCCCAAGGCAACTCTTATTTTTAAAAATCATCTCCCTCCCACCCCATTAGCTAGCAATTCCCTCCTCTTGTGCATAAGGGGATTTTCCTCTCTCTGAGGGTCTCCAAGCACAGCCAGAAATGCTTGAATAGCAATTAAATGGTTTCCAGGCCTTGGGGGTCTTTATTTCTAACTTAGTTCAAGAGCATATCCTGGGATGGTTATTGTACTCCGAAAAATGACTGTCAAATGCAAACGGATAGGAGGTCCCTGCCTTGTGTTCCATTTTCTTCAGAAATTGTATCATGAAGGAGTTGTCAGCTCTGGTAACTGTCAAACTTGATTTCTGCCATCTGCAAAACTGAGGTGGGAAGATTTTTCCTTTGTAGTATTTCAATCATTCTTTCTGAACAGCAAAAAAACTCTGTAAGAACTTATATTTATTAGAGTTTTGTTTCCTCTTCAGGTCTGAATATGAAGTACAGAGACATGTAGAAATTGAGGCAGAATCTCCAGGAGTTTTTCTCTTCAATGTACTTGGCATGGGCAGGGAGAATTTGGGTGTATTCAACAAGGATGGGTGCATTAGCAGATATAGTCTTCCAAGAGGAAAACGAAAGCGGTTAATATGTGTAAGTATCTTTAAACTGTCTACGTATTGACCCTGTAACTCTAATTCTGGGATTTAGGCTAATAAAGTTAATTAATGAGATGGTCAAAATTTCCTGTACAAAAATGACCTTCTCGGTATCATAATAGTAAAATTCTAAACTAAAATACCGTACTGAAGATTACTTAATAAAAGATTACTAGGAAATTAAATACTTGTTTTCTAAGAGGTTTCTGACACAGAAAACTTCTCTGAGCATCATTTAAATGAAAAATTAGTTTATAAAGTGCTATGTTTACTATCTCCAAATTTTTAAAATTCATGTAAGGATGAAAATGAGCAAAAGCATATACATTAAAATATTAATAGTAATTTTCCCTGGGTGGTAAAAGTATAAATGTTTTGGCTTATACTTTGAAATTTTCTATACTCTATGAAATTTTTACAGGATTTATTAGAGAAAGTGGATAGTCACTTTAAGCATGACTTATTGGATTTATACATGTCATTTTATTTCTCAGAATGATGAAAGGGATAAATGATTAGGATTTTTTTGTAACCGTAGGTTATCAGGAAATAATTGTTAAGATTTCACTCTTTCAAAAAAAAAATAGCCTTTAGATTCTTGGTAGAAAATTGCAACCTGACTGTAGTAGTTCCTGTTATTTTCATTTAGGGAAGATAAAAGAGTAGAATTATATCCCAGAACTGTAAGAAATGATCCACATTTTAGTGTTTAAGTAAGTTATTCCCAGGTGTGGTTTTGTGATGTCCCATCCTGTTATTTCCAATGAATACTTCTGGTATTATTTCATATTTCTCAAAGAATTATCAAAATCTGTGAACCATCTTTTGCCTCACCCAGTCTTTAATGTTTCATATGTAATCTGATGGAAATTCTCTTGGGTGCCTCTTTCCAAGATAATACGGTTATTCTGAATAGTTTTTTATAACACATACTACATTTTTAAATTTAAATTATTTTTAATGGCAAAAGCAGTGCCTATTCAGTATGGGGAAATTAGAAAATACAGGTAATATTCAAAAAAGGAAAAGTCCGAATTTCATAAACCCATAGCCCAGAGATCACTCTAAATCCCATGGCCTATGTTTTCTCAGATCTTTTCACATGCATAGATTTTCACGTACACAACACACACACAAACACATTTTTACAAAAACAGGATGAAATCATAGGTACATTTTTGTTGTTTAGTCTTTTTAAGATATGGCAAGCTTTTTTCCAATTCAATAAAAATGTATCTAAGATATAATTTCAAAGTGTAAAACATACTCAATTAGATAATGCTTCTCATCCATTTAATTAGTTCCATATGATAAACGTTTAAATTGTTTCTATTAGTTACCACTCTTCAGAGCACCACAATGGACATCCTCACAGTTCAATCAGAATAAATCATCTCGATCACACTACATTAATTACATAAATGTTGGTGATACGGTCCTGATGCTAACTAACAAAATGACCAAAGAAAATTAATATTTCTCTCCTCTCCATGTGATGGATATTTTAAATTAATGTTTCTTGAATTTGAGAAACGTGTGAACCTCTTTCAAAGGAAAATGTTTCTGTGGAACTCAATTTGGATTTAAGTTATTTTTATCAAGTGCTTCCTTAATACAAACATTAAGTAGATGTAAATTACTAGTGCTACAGTAGTACACAGCTATAAAATCAGAACTAACTTAATCAGTAGAACTTCAGGACCAGTACAATTCAAATGAACAGCTTATTTAATGTGCCAAATAGTGTTGCTTTGCTGAAATTAAATTCCATGGCGCAGGTTACTTTCTTGTAAGCATAGATGGAAGGCTGTGAGTCTCCTGGGAAGGCTTTGTTCTCTCCCAGCCCCTCTCTTTCAGCTTGAAGTACTGAAAAATGTCCCTTCCTACAGGTCACCTTTATAACATTGAGCCTTCATTTGCTAGTACCCTCATATGAGTGCTGGTTGTCACTCATTACCAACCCCCCCCCCCCCGCCCCCGCCACTCTGTGAGCTCAACAATAAAGCAGCCCTGCTTGGCTTACATGCCATGATAACCCTAGACATAAACGCTCATGGAGGCACTGAAATCACAAGGAGATCAAACAACCCAGGATATGGTTAAAAAAAAAAAAAAAAAAAGATAGCACTCAAACAAAAATGTAAAATTTACAAGTTTTTATAGAGAACTCCCCAAATCCCAAAAATACTCTCAGTGATAAAAGCAAAGAAATTGGGTATCACTGATTCACAACAGATTTCCTTCACTCTGTGTGTAAAGAAGGAACTTTAGAGTTTCTTCAGAGAGGAGAGAATGCTCTAGAATACCAGGGAGTGATTAAGGAAGACAGACGTGCTTGCAATCCTGAACACGTTAGACATAACATACAATTTAGGCACATTAAAGGGCTTGACAAAATCCTGGAAACAGAGTTTCCCAGTGGTTACCTGAACAACACGATTTGGAGACAACCAGATTGAGGATATAATCTGGATCTGACTCTTGTATTTTGTACTTTGGGGTATGTTCCTCACATTCTCCCAGCCTATTTCTCCCCTTTTGAAACTACAAATATACTAACACCTTCCAGGTTTGCTGTGACAGTGAAATGAAGTTTTATGTGTAAAGGAACTGTGATGTAGTATAAAGTCCAAACTCACGGCTAGGGCCCATGAGTCACTGTCTATCTGATAACCATCTCCTCCCATTGTTTTTATAATTTATGCTGGAACTCATTCAACTCTTTGAACATTCCAAACTCCTTTCTGCCTCAAGAACTTTACAAGGGCTGCTCCCTTGCCCCCAGGCCATTCTTCCACCAGAATTCACAGAACCTACTCTTCTATTTCTCCAGTCTCTGCTCAGACAACTTCTGCCTAAAACAATCCCCTTCCCTCACAAAATGAGTCCTTCTCCCCTTAACTCTGCTTTATTTTTTCCCCATAGACGTGATTACTCCCTGAAATTATGTTACGTGTGTATTTCCTTATTTACTCCTTGGGTGTCTCCCTAGTGGTTGCACATAAGTGTCCTGACAGAATAAACTGTTTGTTTCCTACCATACCTCTAACCACAACTGTGTCTTCCCACAGAGAGCACTCAACATTTGTCACTATGTGTGAAGTAAGGCTTGGTATCTTATGGAAGATTGGGATGTACTGTTTCAATACCTAGATCCAGAAAAATATAAATCTTCCATATGAAAAGTTATAAGATACATTAATGTCAACTAAATTTTTACATGCTTAGCTCTGTGATAAGAGCCCTGAAGAATGGGCTCT
>NC_064813.1:54811420-54817354 GCF_023721935.1 Panthera uncia
CCCCCCCCACACACTCCACACCATGAATTACAATCCACAGTTTGAGTAAATTGCTCTGTAGGAAAAGTATTTGTCCCGATCTAGCCTGTCTTTTTATTTATTTTATATCTTTTAAATCTTATTACAATGTAATAATGCTCACTGAGAAGATTGGAAAATATTTTTAGAAAGTATAACGAGGAAACAATTTGACAGTAATTCCACAAGGCAGAAAACTACAAATTAATAATTTGTTTTTTATTTTGGTGTGGGGCTTTCAACTTTGGCTTTTAAACTGCAAATATCATGCATAGAGAAAAATACACATATACTTTCAGTTAGCTTTTTAAAATTGCACAGATCAAGTACCAACTATACAAAAGAGTTATACATTGAAACTAAACCTTTTTCTCCTGTCCCACATCCCTAGTCCTGTTTCCCAGAGCAACCATTGTTCATAGTTTGTTCTATGCCCTTGCGCAATGTTTGTTCCTTGGAATACAGAAGCATGCAAGTTGTACAAATACATTCACTTCTAAATAAGCTTACTATCGGGGTGCCTGGGTGGCCTCAGTTGAGCGGCCAACTTCAGCTCAAGTCATGATCTCATGATTTGTGTGTTCGAGCCCCATGTGAGGCTCTATGCTGACAGCTTAGAGCCTGGAGCCTGCTTCAGATTCTGTGTCTCCTTCTCTCTCTGCCCCTCCCCTGCTCACACTCTATCTCTCTCAAAAAAATAAAACAAAACATTAAATAAGCTTACTATCATACTATCCTATAGCTTTTCCTGCCTTTTTACTTAGTCTTCTTCTATTTCTCTTAAATATTTTCAGAAAAAATAACTTCTATTAATTGCATATTATTTCTGCATTCATCCAACAGATATTTATCGACCATCTATTATGTAAAAAGCATTGTTCTTTGCACTTGCAACATTACAGTGAACAACCCAGAAACAATTCCTACCTCTGTAAGAGGAATCTATAATTGAACATTTTAGGTTGTTTTCCAGCTTTCTACATTGTAACTATAAATCTTTGTGTGTTTATAATTATTTAGTTAGGATCTATCTCTAGAAATGCTTTTATCGCATAAACAGTATGAACATTTTAAAGTTTTTTCAACAAAAACACCAAATTACCTTCCAAAAAGGCTTATAGAATTTATATCACATACTACCAATAAATAGGCATGGCCATTTCAGCACTTCCTGACAAATGGTATCTTCCTGTCTTTCAATTAAGATGAAATTCACCTTTGACCAAGCTAGCAAAATAAAAGTACATGGGTTATTCCAGATGTGTATCCAAAAAAACCCAACCAACCAAAAAAAATCTCTTAGTTTTCAGCCTCAGTACATTTGTATCCGGTATTAGAAATTTAAACCTACACTAATCATTTCTAAAGAGTATTCCTAAAAACGTCTGATACTCCTTATATACAGATACTTCATTAAAAAATAAAACAAATAAAATAATAAGAAGGAAACAAAATATCTTGGCCAAAATTAAGTCATTCTCATATTTTGGGGAAAATAGAAACCTGGCTGCCTCCTACAAGCAGTGATTCATTAATACTAATTGGTGCTTTTTTTCCATGCAAGGGAGAAAACGGTTTTAGATCCTAATCAGTCCTCATTACAGTAACAGCAGGCTGTATTTAATCTGCTACTCAACTTTTCAGTTACAGAATCAGTTGACCTATAATTAAAAGACATTTAGGTCTTAGGGGAAAAGAAAAACAATTCCTAATGACAAACAGATAGCCATGATTTAAAACCCTGCCTGCCTCGCCCCCGTCTGCCCACCCTCTGCAATCTGGCTGTCAAACCTGACTCAATTCTGTTCAGGGAAATGGAAAAACTGCTTCTTCTCTGCTCTAAAATTAAAGTATAAGAATGAGCATGTGGTGTTCAGAATTACACACATGTTATACTACAATTACACTTTTCATATTTGATATTAATTTTTCCTTAAATATAAAAGTTGTACGTATTATATTAGAATTTCTGGAAAATATAAAAGACACAGAAAGAAGTTACAAATCTCGCCACAGGAGATAACCATTATTACCAGTCCATTATGTTTTCTTTCACTCTCCTTTCTATATTTACATTTATTTTTAGTAAACATGCGCATATAGTTTTGCTGATGGCTAGAAAATTGACCAGAGACAGGGCTGAGAGTTGATATAAGCATGCAGCCTCCACCACAGCCAATTGCCTGGGACAGAATCCTGCCTGTGCCTCATTCTACATGTGTGCCTTGGGGCAACTTACTTAACTTTGCTGAGCCTCACTTTCCTAACCCCAAAACAGTGATAAAAACAACACACAACTTCTTGAGGTAATTTTGGAGATTAAATAAAATAAGTAAGTATATGGCACGCAACAAGTATTAAATAAATGTCAGCTAGTAGGTCTCTTTAACCTATTTTTTTTTTCATTTAAACTTCCTATCATTGTCTCTGTAACTAAAAAGTGTAAAAAACGTCACTTTAAATAGCTGTATGTATTCTATTACGTGGGTAGACCATGTTGAAGAATTCTCTTATTGTTAGGCATTGAGATAGTTTCCAACTTTTCACCATTGCGTATAGTAGTGTTCTGAACTTCATTTGTTATTATCTTGGATTATTTCTAAGGAGACTTATTTAGACTTTTAAATACTGAGTTGAAAGGACTGAGCTCTTAAAGCTCCTTGGTACGTAGTCTCTCAACTAAAAGTTCTAGAGGTTTCCCCCCACCCTAGCAGGGTGTGGTAGTCTCTGGTTAACGACACATTTACCAACACTGGTTACTATCATATTTTCAAAACGTTTATTAACTGGATATGTGAGAAAATGAATCTCACTGTTCCTTCAGTTAAAAATTATTTTATTAAAGAAGCTGAACATTTTAAATGACTTTAATGTCCATTTCTATCAATTATTTTGTGAATCGTTCATGCATATTTTTTGCCCATTTGGCGGGAGGTATTAAGTTTTATCTTACTGATTGGTAGGATCTATTTTAAAAGAATATCTGTTTTTTCATTAAATATTATAAATCTTTCTTTCTGTACTTTTTGTCTTTAAACTTTGATTTTAGTCTGTTTTGAGGTACTGAGTTTTTAATTTTCAGGCAGTTGAAACTTTCCACTTTTCCTTCATGGTTTCTTGTTATTTTTCATTTTTAATGGTTAGGTGGTTTTTTTCATCAAACTTTTCTAACCACTTGTCAAAAACAATCAACACAGTAAGTCAGTGCCATGTTGACTTGTATCTCACATAACAAGTATAACAGTGAAGAAATTCTCATTTCCATATAAACAAGAGAGTATATTTTTGTTAGTAGGTGGACACTTGCCAAGGCTGATGCAGAATTTCTCTGATCACGTTAGTATCTTCATGCTATAGACACATCATGGCAGCCAATTTGAGTACATTAAGCCAATTGCCAGAGATGAATTTCTTTGTAGAATTTCTGTTTTTGAGAATTTTTATAAGAAAGAGAGCTAGTGATACAAATATATTTTTCCAATAGTGCTGGGGATGAAGTTGATAGATATGTGACTTAAAACAGATCATGAGGGAAAGAATAGCCTAGATTAAAACAAAAGTCCAAACAAAAAAAAACAAAACACAAAGTCTACTTGTGAGCACCCAGAGATTTGTAGGAACTTCATGGAATGAAGTACTCAGTATATGTGCTTTGAGGCTTAGCAAGAGCTCAAAGGCAGAAATGACTATGACTGGTTGACTTATGAGGTCTGTCCAGGGGTATCAGTAAAGGAGCGATGAATGTACAGAATGGATGCCCTGGTACTGCTTCCTCTGAAAGTCTGTTCTATTTCCATGGCTTTATAAAGAAAGTTGTTTTGTTTTATATTTAACAAACTCATGCTTTTAAAAATCCTAGCCAAAACCAACCAAACAAACACATAAAAGTTTCTCAGGGAGCTACAAGCATCTCCTACCAGCCCTGGAATATGCAAAATGTGTCTTTGAGAGGGGAACCCACTTCACTAAGCTTCCTTACGAATTCTTTTCAGATTTTATTAAAATAGAAACTCTATTTACTTGGAGTGTTAAACTGTGTCAAACTGGCAAATGCAGTTTCTCAAATGACTTAGGGGCTGGTTAAGGAGTTGTTAGATTATAGATCATATGTCAAGATGATGCTACGTAGGTCTAGGGCACATTTACTTAAAAAATAGTTACAGACACATCCCTGGGTGAAGGGCAGTCAGGAAAAAATAGATTGTTGTTGAAAAGAGCCTTGAAATCATCAAGTCCAGCCAAGTCAGGTAATTCTGAGGCTATTTTTACACCTACATCAGGGGATGGTCTCACTGAAGCTTGAACACCACCATTCATGGGAGCTCTCATGCTGTCAGAGAACTTGGCATTTACTGAGCACCTGCCAATTTTTAGGTACTATGCTCGACCCTTTGCACAGCAACCTTGTAAAAGTGATTTTTTTTCCTATTTACAGGTGGGAAAATCAGAGAAAGTCATTAAACATATAAGCCAGGATTTAAAATCATATATATATGATTTTCTTTCTATGATGTCATAGGTCTTAGCCTTACCACAAACCCAAACCTCAAAATTTATGAAAGAATAGACCTACTTGTTTAAGTACCATGTTTAATAAATCAAAATCAATTGTACTAATTCAAATAAACTAAAGAGCAAATCAATAGTGTTTCATAAAAAGTATCATTTCTCCCCCAGAAGCTCAGGATGTGTCTCTATTTATTCCCCAATATACTCATTTAATCTGTTAACACTGTAGCCAAACTGAAGTCTTAATTTGCTTATTTTAATGACTAGTCTAGATTAATCTGAGTTGCTATTATGACTACCTACATAAAAACTGCTAAAATTTTTTTAAACTATTTTGAATTTTTAAATAAATAAAATATCTCTAAAACTCACCTCAATCCTATTCTTTTAATTAATTACCATGGAAAACTCTATAAAGACACAGAAAAAATCAGTTTCTTCGTATTTCTTCACAAACTAGAATTTAAATCTTCTCCATCCTAATGTAACTGATAAATTCATTCTGTAACATGCCCACACGGTTTGTCCCTCTCCTTTATACTTTCTGAAATATTACAGTTTGGCCCACAGCTAGATATGAGCAGAAGGAAATTGGGCAGTAAGGCTGGCAATTACCAGTTCTAAGATGTAACTGCTTATCTGTAGTTAGCAAATGAAGATTTCCTACAAGTGATTTAGGGCAAGATTTGCCAAGTTTAGAACCACTCAAATTTTGTTGGTTTCAAATTCTGAACCAAACTTTAGTCATTGGGTTTATATGTTTTTTTTTCTTTCCTAGTATTGGCAAAATAGGACTTTCTGTTTCTAAGAAAACCAGTAATAAAAATCTTCTTGGACATTTAAATTGCTTTACAAAACATTTTGATGAGTTAAGTATAAATGAAAAAGAAACATAAGGCTTACATTTCCCTTAAACACACAAGGGATTGTAAATAAAGGGAAAATGTTCATGGAAACATGCTTGGGAATATGCTCAAACTTTGAAAAATAGTTGGGGACATTTGGTGAGCCCAAGTACAGCTGGGTCTTGCTCATCCATGACTCTTTTTTAAAGGTAATGAATTATAAATAAAAACATATATTAATAATTCACATAAGGCCGATAGCAATAGAAGAGAAAAATCCCTCTGCATTAGTCATCCAGCTGGAAAAATTCTAAGACAGACTTGAAAAAATAAAACATGAGAAAACTGCAAAGTTTCATCTCTCACATAACACAGATGCTTTTCCTATGGAACACAACAGAATTACAAAATCCAGATGATTAAAATGTTCAGGATTAACTGACTATCAGGTATGACTGTCAAACTGAATTGGCTCCTATTCTCAAGTGTCTGTATCTGAACACTAGAACTTTCCCCATTGGAATATATGAGAGTTCTTTCTCTCTCCCTCTCTCTCTCTCTC
>NC_064813.1:54817454-55050272 GCF_023721935.1 Panthera uncia
CTCTCCCTCTCTCTCTCTCTCTCTCTCCCTCTCTCTGCCTCTCTCTCCCTCTCTCTCTCTCTCTCCCTTTCCCTCTCTCTCTCTCTCTCTCCCTTTTCCCCCCTCTCTCTCTCTCTCTCACACACACACATATTTGTATCCAGATTTAAAAATCTTTAGGGAGAATGCAATTAAAAACTCTCAAAATGTACCTGTGTTATTAAAAAAGCAATAAAGAAAATAATGTTTGGATCTCATCCCAGATATTTTCTCACTTGACTCAAGGCAGGATTCATGCTTTCATGTAACTGTAGGCTTAATAAGTTACAAAGAAAGATTTGACCAGAAGATCACATTGGTGTTTCTTAAATCAGGATTTCAGGGCCATGGGTTGTAGGGCTTTGGAGTGATCTGCACTTTTCGGAGGTCCATAAGGGAATTCAGTGAGTTAGCATTATCAAATATCATGTACAAAGGCTACTTCAAGTTCCTTCCTGCAATAAACCACAGCCTTACTAATTGGCACTAATGCAGCTCATTCACTCTTGCATTCACTACTTTAGTATATAATTATTGTACACTTACTACGGGTACTAAGCACAATACTAGCTAGGCACTAAAGAAATACAAAGTATGTTCCCTGTGGCATAATAAAAAATATATTTGGTCTTTGTCCCCAGTTCTTGGCACAGATCTCCTAAAACCCTTGGAATTTCCTTAAAGATAGGAGTATGCTTTGTTATTCATAATAAGCTCCTTTTTATCATACCTGAGTTTATGTGCTGAAAATTGACTCATGGTGGGCTTTTAGATAGTTTCCAGGGTGGGGCTGGCCACTGCAGAAATAATACCAAGCACCTGATTAGAGGTTGGATAAAAACTGAAATAATAAGGCTCCAGGAACCTTCATGGTGGTGGGCACATCAATGTGCCAGAGGGTAGCTTGCCTGGAGAAGGCAGAGAAGCTCTGTACCCACCTCCATCTTCCATTTGGCTATATCTTTTATAATAAAACTACAATCATAACTACAGAATTTCTGGTGAATTCTGTGATGGTTCTAGAGAACTATCAAACCAGAAGAGGGGGTCATGGGATCCTCTGAATATGTAGTCAAGACAATTGGTAAGAATTACAAATAGCCTGAGGACCCAGGACTTGAAGCTGGCATCTCCAATGGGGACAGTTTTGTGGGACACAGCCTCTTAACCCAGAGGGTCTGTGCTAACTCCAGGTAGCTGTATACAATATGATATTATTTTTAGAATCGAACTGATTTGTTGGACACCAAATTGGTGTCATATAATTGCTGTTGGAGAGTTTCCAGCTGAGTGGTGGAGACTGCCAGATGAAATGAAGTTTTGGTTTTGAAAATTATAACTTGCCCAAAGACTCTCCAGTTGAAACAGAAAGTTTATATAATATTAAACAATTATGAGAGATGAACAACAAGGAGTAAAGAACAGGCCCACAAGAATTCACAGGGAAATTCAATCTAACTTTTCAATAAAAAAATCTCAATTCTACTTAACTTCCAGAGTTGCAGAAGTTCCGGAGGATAGAAAATGAGGAGAAACTTCTGAATTCATTTTATAAAATAAAAATAACATTGATTTGAAAAATATGACAAAGGTTGCATTAAAAAAGAAAACTAGAAACCAATAGCATGTGTGAATATCAATGCAAAAACCCAGCAAAAATATCAGCAAAGAGCAACAAGAAGTAATCAAAAAATAACACATCATATTCTAGTATGCTCACTCCAGGAAAGCAAGAATGATTTGAAATAAGAGAATCCTTTAATGTAATCTGGTATACCAATAGAGATGGAGATCATATCCTTCAACAGAGAAAAGACACTTGACAAAAATTCAGTACTCATTCGTATTAAAAACATTCAATTATTTGCCTATATATCAATGCAAGATACATAATGACTTTAACAAGCACTCATTCATATTAAAAAACATTCAATTATATACATAAATGTAATATGTATATATAATATATACATATAAATGGAAGATATATGAATTTAACATGAATGAGTTAATTTGTATGTGTGTGTGTGTGTGCACTTCAGCACAAAGATCAGCATCTTATTTAATAAAAAAACACTAGAACCTGTGCCTACAAAGTTAGGAAAAGATAACAATGTCTACTACATTGATTTCTATTGAATATTGTGTAGATGTAATAGCCAATGCAAATAGCCAAAAGAAGGCAGTTGGAAACATAAGGACTAGAAAAGAAAAGATTATGTCTACCTCTAGGTGACATGACTACACATTTGGAAAACCTAAATCATGTGAAAATAAATGCAAACAAAAAAATCTAGTAAATCAGAGAGCTATAATGTTATAAAAATTAATAGACTTCATAGATTAAAACGTAACCATGAAAGAAGATATAATGGAAGAGAAGCCCCATTTGCAGTAGTAAAAATAAAAATAAATAAGATACTTAGGCATAAACTTAACAAGAAACATTTGAATTTTACATAGGTAATACACTGTAAAATACAATGGGTAACATGAAGTAGACTTGAAGAAATGGAAGAATTCAACACATTCTTGAATAATAATAGTCAACATCATAAAGATAAAAGTTCTTCCTAAATTTATTAATTTAACATAATCTTAATAAACATACTGTCAGGTAGTTTTTTTTTCCTCTGGGGCTACAAAATCACAATACAAATTTTATTAGAAAGAATAAAAAAGCAAGAATAGCTAGGAAATCCTTGAAAAAGGAAAGCAAGAAATGAAGACTAGCCTAACCAAACATGAAAAGATACCATAAAACCTCTATAGTGAAAATAGTGTGGTACTGGTACATAAATACACAGACCAGTGTAACAGAAAGAACAATACATTGGTCCAATTATACATACAAGATTATTATATGATAAAGTTAGCACTGCAAATCACTGATTGTAAGAAATATTATTTCATATAAACTGTGTTGAGATCATGGATACTCCTATGGGAAAGATAAAATTAGATTTTTTTTAAAGAAGGAAAAATATTTTATTTGTAGTGAACAATAATTCTAATTGGGTTAAGTGATATTACTATTGACCTTAGAAACAATAAAGGCTTTAAATATTTCTCAGATGCACAATAGATCCTCTAAGATGATTCTGGCTATTATGTGGGGAAAAGAAAGCATAAAAGAAAATACAAAGGAGAGTACTACACTAATCCAACTGAAAGTGGTACAGGATAAAGGGACTCAGAAGTGGACAGACTGCCATTACACCTTGAAGTTAGAGCCAAAAGGATTTGACTTTGGTTTCTTCAGGATAACAGTATTTAAATTGGAGGATTTTTTGATATTTAAGTAAGCTAATGCTCGCAAAATTCTAGTATTATGATCCATAAATGGCAGTATTACTGTTTGATTGTAGATCCTCTGAAATACCCAAAGGATCTTTGTATATGACTACTGATGGATTAGCATATGAGAAATGTATTTTTCTTTATTTATTGGAAAAAATTGGTTTACCTAGATCTCCTTATAATTTTAGTTTCAGCTTAATTTTTAAATGTTTCATTTTATAACAGATTTACACTTTCAGAAGAATTCCAAAGATAGTACACAGGGTTCCTATGTACTCTACATCTGTTTCACTTATTATTAACATTTTATGCTGTTGAGTATTTATTACAATTAATGAACCAGTATTAATACGTTATTATTAACTGAAGTCTATACTTCTTTCAGTTTTCTTTTGTTGTGCCTGATGTTGTTCTTCTCTATTCCAGGATCCCAGGATACTACGTTACATTTAGTTGTCATATCTCTTTAGGCTTCTGGAGTTTCTGAGACTTTCCTTGTTTTTTAATGACCTTGACAGTTTTGAGAAGTACTGGCCAGGTATTTGGAGAATGTCTCTCAATCAGGATTTGTCGAATGGTTTTCTCATGCTTAGACTGAGACTATGTAGTTTTGGGAGGAAGACCACAGAGGTGAAGTGCCTTTTTCATTATAGCATATCAAGGATACATACTGTTAACATATCTTGTCATTGTTGATATCAACTTTGGCCACCTGCCTGAGGTAAAGTTTCTCAGATTGCTTCACTGTAGTTAGTCTCTTTTGCTTCCTTTTCATTCTGTCCTTTTGGAAAGAAGTCACTAAGTGTGACCCACACCGAAGCAGTGAGGAGTTAAATTCAAAGTACATATATAAATTATTTGGAATTATTCTATATGTGAAATTCATTTAGTCTCTCCAATTTTGTATCACTTCATTCATTTATCAATATCAATACAGATATTTGGCTTATACTTTCAATGTAATTCAATTATAGTTTATAATTATAATAATTATATTATAGTTCAATACTATTATAGTTCAATTATAGTTCAATACTACCTTATTTATGATGTTACTTAAATTGTTCCAGGTTTGGCCATTGGGACCTCTACCCATTGTCAACTGTGGTCCTTTGACACACCCCAACATTGTTGGATTTTTTTTAGCACTGCTTTATTTTCTGGCACTAAAGATGCTCCAGGTTTATCCTGTGTATTTTCTGCCCCAGTCCTAGAATCAGTCATTTTACCATGGAACTCTGGTCCCTTTTACTGAGAATGCTGTTAGAGAACAAGATATGTGTGCTAGGTGGTGTGCTGGTCGCTACTGAGGTGTCCTTGCTTCTAGGCTCTCACTGTTGACATTGTAAGAAAATATATGCGTGTGTATACCAACGTGTATATACACATACACCTATAAAAACTTCTATGTGTAAGCATTTGTATTTATCTTAAGCTAATATGAATTCATATCAATATCTCCAACTTTAATCCACTGCCTTATGGATGATTCTAACCCATCCCCTTGTTTATTTTTATAGTCATACTGAAAAATCTGGCTCCTACCATCTGTCATCTAGTTAATAAATTTTCCACTTGCAAGTATACATGTATAACACTATTAGAACTGTTCATTTTTACCTCCATAGAATACAACTTTATTAACTAGGGTAAAGTGCTTTAAACAGGGTCTCTTTTGCCCTGTTCTTATGGACTTTTCTCATTTCCAAAGTTACTTAGGTCAGTATCTTTTTCCCCATCCACTTCCATGAGTTATACTGTATTTATAATACAACTCGATTGTTTTGTCACATTCCACATTCCATTGTCAGATTCCTCCAACCTATCAAGTGATTCTTTGAAAATCTTCATCCCGTGCCCTAAAAGAGCCCCTAAATTTTGCCCAGATTTTGTGTCTGTCATTAATTTTGAAAAGTTTTCAGTTATTATTATGCCAAATATTAGACAGATTATGCCTTTTGAAATTGTTCCACAATTCTTGGATGTTCTATTTTTCCTTTCTTTCCTTTTTTTTTCCTTTTTTCTTTCTTGCCTTTTCAATTTGGGAAGTGTCTATTGGCCAGTCTTCAAGGTCACTGATTCTTTTTTATGAGCTCATCAAAAGCATTCTTCATTTCTCTTAAAATGTTTTTGATTTCTTGCCCTTCCTTTTGGTCTTTTTCCTTAGGGTTTCCACTTTTCTGCTTAATAATATCCCTATCTGTTCTTACATATTATCGACTTTTTCCATTAGATCTTTTAACCCATATTAATCATGTTATTTTATTACATTCTTGGAAACTCCAACATCTGTTTCATATTAAGTATGGCTATGATGCCTGCTTTCTCTTCAGATTGCTCTTCTTCCCTTTGGCATGATTATAACTGTTTTGAGAACTGGACATATTGTATGAAGTAATAGGGACTGAAGCTGATAGGCCCTTAGTGTGAGGACTTATGTTAATCTGCCTAGGAGTTGGGCTGTTTAGTATTTGCTGAAGCTTTCAAGGGCTTCATATTTTTCTAATGTTCATGCTGTAGTCTTCTCTCCTGATTTTGGGCTTCCCTAAATACTCCTCTTCAGACAGAGTTTCTTCTTTGAAGCTATTTTAGCTATAATTGACTGTATTTTACTGCAGCTCTGTGGGTCAAGTGGTAAGATGTGGGGTAGGAGACGTATGACATAGTTTTATGATCAGGTCTCAGTCTATTGGTAGACTTGTATCTGCACACTGTAACGAGAGTCTGCACAGATGTTACGCTAATGATATAGCTTTTTATTTTTCCATTTAAGTGAGAGACCAATGAGTTGAGGAAGTCTGAATGGGAGGAATGCCCTTCAACAAGGTCAAATAAGATTTTAGTAAAGTACTGTCCTCTGAAGACTAGCTCTTTCTCATGGAGAACTCTCTGCACATTTTACAATAATTACTCTTCCCTTGCTTCAACAGAGCCATGAGGGGATCTTTTTGAAATCTTCAACATTAGAACATGGGGTGGGTTCCTGTAGGTATAAGTGACAAGAGTGAGGAATTTAACAGTTCATCAAAATTACTATTTAAGTGTTCCTATCAGTTTATGGCTCTAGCGGCTCCTTCTCCAAATAAGCAGACTTCAGGTGTGACTCTCTGGAATCCCCTGTCTTTCTAGAATATCCAGTGGCAGTTTTCCCTGAAACCAGTTCTCCGATGGATCCAAAAAGTCACTGATTTTCAATGTGTGTAACTTTTTTTATTGTAAGAATGGGAGTGATGACTTCCAAGTTCTTTATATGTTAAAGCTGAAACCAAAAGTCAGATTCATTTTTTATACCATATACAAGAACAAATTAAAAAAATGAAAGAGAGATTTTTATGTAAAAACTAAAACCAATATTTTAAAATCAATGATTGGTGAATTTTTCTGTATCTTTGAAGTAGGAAAAAGAATTCCAAACTATAAATCAAAATCTGGAAGCAATAAAAATAAAGTATGTAAATTTGACTACTTTTTTATATAAAGTGTCTTGCCATAGTCAAAGTAAAAATAAAATAATAAAATGACAAAAATATAAATTATATCAAAGAGTTTACATTCCTAATACATAAAGAACTTTTGAAAATAGAAAACAAAAAATTCTCACTGCCCTATAGAATAAATTAGCTAGCAGGGAGACAATGCACATGAGGAAAAAAGAAGATATATAAACGGCTCTTAATAATAGGAAAAGGTAACTAATCCCATTCAAAATAAGAAAAACGCAAATTGAAACTATCCTGTGCTACTATTTCTCATCTAATTGGAAAAAAATCTAAAAATATGACAAAATAATTTGTGAGGCTATGGGGACACATGAACTTTCAATATCACTGGGATGAATGTTAAATAATACATCTCCTGAGGTGGAGGGGATTTGGCATATTTAACAAATCACATACGTGTTTATCCGTTAATCTGAAAAAAATCCATGTTTTACAATCTTCATATTTAGAGACAAAACTATGAAAATATATATGAACAATGCTTATTGCTCCCTGAATTTCTGCTCTCTTCCAAAATAAGTTACTTATGAAATTTTATCCCTGTCCCCAGCTTAACTCTCAGAATGTGATTGCTCAAGTCAGTGTCTTCCCAGTTGCTCTCTGACAGGTTAATGCTGAGACAGAGGAGGTAAAGAGAAGATTCTCTAATTGGCTGAAAAACTAGTGCCTCAAAAGAGAAACTGCTGCCCACTTTTCTGTTTAGTACAGACCTTAGTTAGGCCCTTTGTGGGAAAACCATGCAAAAATACTGTCATCTCAGGACCTCACAGAAAGAATGTACATAAATATCATTTATTAGAAAAAAAGAAGAAGCTTAATTTAAATAAAAACATTCACTATCATCAATTGGATTAAAGAAGACATGATATCTTAAAAAACAAACAAACAAAAAATCCATCAAGAGAAAATAAGATGGCAGCAAGTGTATGTTTGGAGAGGAAAAAACTGTCCCTTCTGAAGGACCTTTTGTGAATGGCAATTAAAACTATTCCTAGCAAAAGAACATGAAAGGAGTCCTCTGGTAAGTGAATGACTCTCTTAGATCTTAGAAATAAACTGATGACCACTCCAAGAGTTTGATGTTAAGGAATTTTCTTATGTTTTACTGTGTAAGTATTTTAGCAGAAATTTGGGGGAGGCTGAGTTGAAGACTGCCAGTTGACTATCTACTCCATAAACTTTCTCTTTTCATTCTAAATAGTATCTGCAGGTGAAATAAAATGGTTTGGTTCAGTGGGGGACATGGATAAGAATCAGGGTCAGTGGTATCTGACTTCTGGCTTCCTCTTTGATACCTTTATTGTCTACCAAGTTTAGATTGGGACCCTGAATCTGCAGATTCCAGCAACTTGGATAATAAAGAATTGGGATCTTTTTTTCCTCTTTGGGTTAGTAGGAAAAGCCCTGAGCAGAAGGAATGTTTGGTTAGCTTGTGTCTTGAGAACTGCATCTATGAAATTATAGTAGTACAACCCTTGCCATATCTATTGTCAAAGGTATTGGGAACACAAACTAAGATACTAATCACTTTGGGGAAAAAAGTGAGACACTAAGCATCTTTCTCTGGAACCTAGAATTTTGTGTTAAAGTCAACTGTAAAAAAAAAATCACATATAAAAAAATAGGATGTCGGGGAACATTTTTTTTCTCATAAATCTAAGTAATTCAATATTAAAATTCTGATCACTGGAGGAGAAAAACACATGCTGAATCAACTGTTTACTCTAATCAATGAGAAAAAAATTAAACCCAGATTTTCTCTATTCTTGACTACTTTCCCATTGCTTAAATAACAGGTAGACTCTGGCTTTGTTTTGAGAATTTAATTATTCAGGACTCACTGTAAGAAAGGGAGTAAAGCACAAGGATTGTCAGACCAAAGCACGCAGCATAAAAATCCACCTATTATATAACTATCTTGAACTGAGAACAGCTGCCAATATCAGTAAAAATATCTGAAGTTTCTGAAGAAGATTTATTATTCTCACACATGTGATTTCATAACTTATTTGGTCTAATTGGGTAAAGTCAGCTGTTTTGATTTCTTTTCATTTTTAATTCTTATAATTATTTCCATGCTTTGACTCCAAAAAAATATTTTTAAGGTATGAGTAAATCCAACTATTCTTGTTGCCCTCAAAAAAATTAAAGTACTCATAATTCACATACATTCTTCAAATAGCATTAATTTATTAATTTTTTCTGACCTTTTCAGGAAACATAATTAGTTATCAGGAGTATCGCCTATTATCAAAATGGAAACCTCAGTTCCAAGCAGTTACATTAATTCCATGATCATTTACTTATCAATATTTATTCAATAATTAAGTTAACATTCAGTCAAGGAGATAATAAATACTTCCATTTTAAAAGCTGAAGGCTATGAGATTTTCCCAAGGTGATATGATAATTTACTGACAAAATATGCCTGAATTTTTTAATGTGAATCATTCTTTGTCCCTTATCCATCTGCAATCACCATATCTAAACTTAAGACAAGTTCATATAGCTATATTCCCCATACTTCTTTTTTTTTCTCCTGATTTTCTCCTTTAGAATCCAGATATAACATGTAGACTATATCTCATAGGTTTTTCTTGAATGGGATTTTTCAGTATTTCCATTTTTCTGGTTTAGTTTTTAAAGTAAGACTTTAGGGGCACCTGGGTGGCTCAGTCAGTTGAGCATCTGACTTCGGCTCAGGTCATTATCTCATGGTTCATGAGTTCCACCCTCAAGTCAGGCTCTGTGCTGACAGCTCGGAGCCTGGAGCCTGCTTTGGATTCTGTATCTCCCTCTCTCTCTGCCCTTCCCCTGCTCATGCTCTTTCCTCTTTCTCAAAAATAAATAAATGTTAATAAATAAATAAAGACTAAATTTAATCATGTGCCAAATTATGTTTTAGTTCTTAACTGGTTTTTCCTTATAGTATACCGGGATTCTCTTTCAAAATCTACTTTTAAATTTTTACTTTGTTTTTATTGTTTTTATTTTGTTTCTACTGTGTGTGTATATGTGTTTCCTTTTAACCCTAGTAGAGGGGAAAAATGAGGTGTGAAGTTAAAATGCATGGTTGTGAAGGCATAGTTTATAGGGACATAGAGAAAGGGAGATTACTAATCAAGAGGGATAATATTTTGTAAAAGCTGTAGGCTCTCATATTTTCAAAACTAATGAATAAATCTAATGTTACCTAAATAGAAACTGGTGGGGATAGACTTAAAATCTCAGTGGTCAGAACAGTCCAGAGCTGGGCTCTCAAGTATACTGCTGCACTATCTCTAATTTGGGAAAGCAAGGTTGAATGAATACTGCAATTTTTTTTTTTACATAAAATGAGCCCAGTAGTGTGTTTGCCTCTATCTCTGGGCTCAAATGTGATATGTTTTCAGGGTGTAAGCCAATTTCCTTCTTGGTTATGAGGCAAATATTTTCTTGACTCCCTCCCAGCCCTTCTCATTGGAAACAAACATGCCTAGACATGGAGTGAGTGTGAAGGTAAAAGCAATGGGGATAATAATGTAACAAAATCACAGTCCCAAAGTTGAGAATTCCAGAGGCCTGTGCAGGGACAAAAAACATCCACCATCAATTAGGCTCTTTGGAATCTAACTTTTTTTGCCTGGATCTGTAATATTATCACAACAATACCTATCTCAATGAAAATGAAAATAAAATATTAAGTACTGAGTAGGCAAGCTGAAGAAATAAAATAAGCAGGTCTTCTGATCTGGTTTCTTTATATTGTATGGAGATCACCAGGAAAATAACTACTGCGGCTCTAATAGAACTCGAAAGCTTGAGAGCTGAAGAGTAAGAGTAAGAGTGATAATGAACACTGCCTGCAAAACTGCTCAAAGTCAATTTAAGAAGATAGAAGCAACGTTTTGAAAAATTCAAGAAAATAATATGAACCTATAAAGAGTACAATGATCCCCTTAGATTTTTAAGTATTTTTAAAAAGTATTTATTCATGATTTATTTGACAACAACACTAGGTGCTTTACAAAAAGAATTGATTGAAGGTTTTACTCTATGCCTGAAACAGTAACGGCACAGATAAGATATGAGAGGGCATGAAGACAGACAATTATCTCAGAAAAATATGCACAAAATAATAATGAATATTAAAAATCTCACTTCTGTTGCAACATCTCTTGGTACAAGATCTGTCCATGACTCCTCCTCATAGTCAAAAGGAATTGAAACCCTGTCTTCAAAGGAATTCCTTGTTGGTTGGCAAATATTCCATTTTCCAATTCACAAATAGCTCTCTTACTGTTTTTGTCCAAATTAGAATGGTCCTTATTAATTTTTCTGAGATCTTACCATCCTAAAGGATATGCAACATATGCTTTTCGTGAAAAGATACTATACCTAAATAAAGCCTTCATTAACAGCCTAGCAACTTAATTTCATTTCCTCCCCCTATACCCAAAGTTATAGTTATAAAAATTTGAAGTTCTCTAACTGAGTAAGTTTCCTTCCTAGTCACTGTTTACTTTGCACATAACCCGGAAAAGATTGTTGGCTGCAATTCTTGCGGTGTTACTAAAATATTTCTTTAACGTCCCAAGCTAATATAGTGTATATGAATAGATGACTAAGACAGAAGCTGAGTTTTCATATTGTGCTTTATCCCATGGTATACAGGGATTCAAAATTTGGCAGGTTTTTGTAAACATTGAACACACTACAAGAGTGTAAGAGCTTTGGTTCCCTTTACCACTGCCCCCCCAACACACTTTCTCCACTGCTCCATATTTAATTAAATTTCCTAATTCAAGTTCATGTTTGTTCCAAACCATAGAATTCCATTTATAATTCACATATTTTGGTAAGAAAATAGAGCACATTATGTACAAGCATATTTTCCATCAATTGCATTTGTCAACAGAAAAAGATGCTATTGAATAATACTTAAGTATTCATTTATCTGACCCTGAAAATCTAACTCATTTCTACTGAAGCTCTTAGAAACTCCAGCTCTAAATAATTATTCATTTTGTTTGGTCCAAGTCTACACCTTTAAGAAGTTCCAAAATATTTCTGAAGTAAAAGAATGACTTACAAAATTCATGTGGGAATTAGTCACTGGAGGCTTTTAATCATGTCAAGGTGTTATGCTTCAGTGAATAAGATAAGTCTTGAACAAGTATCTAAAATTTTGCTTCTGAACTCAAGTAAATCTTACACTAATTTTCCATCACCAGTTCTCAAATTTTACAGTCTTTGAGTTGAGAAAATAAAAGTGTTTTTGAAAACCTAAAGCAAACACAGAGAACTGCAGCATAAATAACTCAAGGGATTATCTTTGGATGCAAAGACTTGTTTCCTTATGATAATTCTAAATAATTTTTCAATAACTGTGCCTGATTCGTAACCTAAAAATGTCAATCTCTTTACCACATCCTAATGATGTACTCTACTGTTTTAGAGTTTAGTCCACCCATTATACTTATGAGGAGAAAAAAAGAGGATATCTTAACAATCTAGACTCTTACAAATTTTATGTATGTAAAGTCAATTCCTACTTAGCACTGCTATGCCTCATTCATAAAAGAGGCAATTGTTGTATATTCATTCAACAAATGCCCAACAGTGGCTGAACTACACAACCTCCATAGACATGTCCTGTATAGAAGCTTTCCTTCTGATAGGGGGAAAAGTCATACAACCAGGCAATAAACCAATAAATAATTAATTATTAATCTTAATTAATTCTCTGAGGGAACCCAAAAGGATCCTGAGGTTAAATAAATAAATAAATAAATAAATAAATAAATCATGGGGAAAGGGAGGAGGACCCACATATGTTGACTAAACAGGGATTTCTTCTCTGGTGAGGTGACCTGGAAGATGAATATCAGCCATGTGAAGAGCTTGAACAAGACTGTCTTAGGTAGAAGAAATTGTTTATTATGACTTTAAAGTAAGAAAGACCTTGACATGTTCAAGGCATTAAGAAGCATCAAAACATGTGGAAGAGCATGACGAGCTAGGCGTATGAAAAGTATGAAAATAATCTGTTAAATAGCACGTCAAAGGATGTCTTGTAAAGATGGTGTACTGAATTCATGCTTTGACTCACTTCCTTCACCTCAAATACAAAGCAATAGCTCATAAGAAAGAAAAAAAATGGGAGGAAAAAAACATAGGGTGGCTCAAAGGAAAGATAAACATCTTCATGGACTAGAAATGTTGGTGAGTTTAGGTGAAGCCACATAAATTATGGACTCCAGGTCTATATGTTGGAAGTGGTGACTGAGAATTTGGCTTTGTGAAGTAAAGGAGACTCAAAAGTCTATTTGCAAGGTTCAATTTCCATTTATTCATGGTTGATATATGGGGAAATGATTGACTTTTGTACATGAATCTTGTATCCTGCAACTTTGTTATAATTTCCTATTAGTTCAAGGAGTGTTTTGTTGTTGTTGTTACACCTTTCAGATTTTGTATATAGAAAATCATGTCGTTTGTAAAAAAAAAAAAGAAAGTTTCATATCTCCATTTCCAAACTGCATATCTTTTATTTCCATTTCTTGTCTGACTGCATTAACTAGAACTTCCAGTACAATGTTGACAAGGAGTGTTAGACACAACAACCTTGCCTTCCCCATAATCTTAGTGGGAAAATTTCAAGTTTCTCACCATTAAGAATGATATTAGCCACAGAGTTTGTTTGTTTTGTTTGTTTGTTTGTTTGTTTTTGTAGGTATTCTTTATCAAATTGAGAAAGTTCCTTTCTATTCCTGGTTTGCTGCTAGCTTTTTTTTTTTCTATTTATTTTTTGTCATGAATAGGAGTTGAATATCACCAAGTATTTTTTCTTCACTTATTTATAAGATTTTGTGTATTATAATATTGATATTATATCATTAGTTTCTTCTCTAGCCTGATGATATGGAGGATTATATTAATTAATTTTAGAATTCTGAAACAGTCTTATATATATCTACAATAAATTTCACTTGTTCATAATGTATAATTCATTGTATGTATTGTTTAATTTGATTTGCTAATGTTTTGTTGAAGAGTTTTGTATCATGTTCAAGAGATATATTGCTCTGTGGTTTCCTTTTCTTGTGATGTGTTTATTTGATCTTCTATCAGAGTGATGCTGGTCTCATAAATTAGGAAATGATCTTTCTGCTTTTTATTCTGGAAGCTATTGTAGAGAACTGGTATAATGTCTTAAAAGTTTCATAGAACTCACAAGTGAACCCATCTGGGCCTGTGCTTTTTACTTTGGAAGGTTATTAATTTTTTATTCAATTTCTGTAATAGATATGGGCTTATTCAGATAGTTCATTCTTTCTTGTATGAGTTTTGTCAGATTGTGTCTTTTCAGGAATTGGTTCATTTGATCTAGATTATCAATTTGTGGACATAGAATTATTCATAGTCTTCCATTATTATCCATTTAATATTCATGAGATCTATAACAATGTTCCTTTTATTTCTGATATTAGTATTTTGTGTCTTCTCTCTTTTTTTCATAATTATCTTGACTAGAGGCTTATAAATTTTATTCATCTTTTCAAAGAATTACACATTGTCTTGTTGACTCTCTCTATTGATTTCTTCTTTCCAAATTTATTGATTTTAGATATATTTTTTATTATTTCTTTTCTTGTTCATATTTAATTTGCCCTTCTTTTTCTAGTTTCCTAAGATAGAAGTTTAAATTATTGGTGTTCAATAGGTCTTCTTTTCCAATATATGTGCTCAATGCTATAAATTTCCTTTTAAGCACTGCTTTCACTTCATCCCATAAATGTTGATAAGTTGTATTTTTATTTTCATTTAGTTCAAAATTTTTTCAATTTATATTGTCTTTTCTTCTTGTAATTCTTGTAATTAACCACGTATTATTTAGAAGTATGTTGGTTAATCTTCAAGTTGTTTGTTATTCTCCACTGTAGTCTGAGAACACACTTGGTATGATTTCACCTCTTTTGAATTTGTTAAGGTGTGTTTTATGGTCTAGAATGTGGTCTACGTTGGAGAATGTTCCATGTGAGCTTGAAATGAATGTGTAATTCTGCTGTTGTTGAGTGAAGTAGTGTACAGACGTCCATTACAGCCAATTGATTGATGGTACTACTGACTTTAACTATGTCCTTCCTGATTTTCTGCCTGCCAGATCTGCCCCTTTCCAGTAGAGTGATGTTGAAGTCTACAACTATGAGAGTGGATTCATATATTTCACTTTGCATTTCTATGAAGTTTTGCTTCCTGTATTCTGACTCTGCTGTTAGAAGTGTACATATGAAAGGCTGTTTTTTATATCTTCTTGGAGACTTGTTCCCTTTTTCATTATGTAATGCTCCCCCTTATCTTTGTTACTTTTCCTCAATCTGAAGCCTGTTCTTGTCTGAAGTTAACATAGCTACTTCATCTTTACTCTGACTAATCTTAGTATGGTATACCTTTCATCATTTCATTAATACTTAAAAAAAATTTTTTTAATGTTTATTTTTGAGACAGAGAGAGACAGAGCCTGAGCAGGGGAGGGGCAGAGAGAGAGAGAGAGGGAGACACAGAATCCGAAGCAGGGTCCAGGCTCCGAGCTGTCAGCACAGAGCCTGACGTGGGGTTCAAACTCACGGACTGTGAGATCATGACCTGAACTGAAGTCAGACGCTTACCTGACTGAGCCATCATCATCTCATTAATATTAATCTATATTTGTTTTTACATTTCAAGTGGGTTTCAGATAAACAACATTTAAGTGAGCCTTGTTTTTTGATCCACTCTGACAATGTTTTTTTAATTAGTGTATTTCAACCATTGACATTTAAACTGATTATTGATATAATCGGATTAATATCTACCATATTTGTTAGTTTTCTGTCCATTGTTCTTTCTCCCCATTTTTGTCCTTATTTCTTTCTCTGTCTTTTTGATTTTCATTGAGCTTTTTATCTGATTCTATTTTCTTTCCCTTCTTAGAAGATCAGTTATACCTTTTTTTTTTAACTATACTTAGTGATTGCCTTAGAATTTGCAATTAACATTTACAACTAACTCAAGTCTTTCAAGTAACATCATCTCATCAATAGTACAAGTATCTTATAATAACACAATATTCCCAATTCCCTCTACCAATACTTATATCATTGCTTCCATTCATTTCACTTATACATGAACTATAATAATGCATATGACATAAAAGCACAAACTTATAATACAGAAGCATACATAATTAAATGCATTCTTGCTATTATCATTTGAATACACCATTATCTTTTAGAAAAATTAAGAATAAAGAACTTATCGATCCGTTAAGAATTTAAAAAACAAAGATTTTATTTACTTGTGCTTATTACCTTTTCTAATGTTCTTTGTTTATGTACATATGAGTTTCTGACCTTTATAATTCTCTTTCTCTCTGAGCAAATTCTTTTAAATTTTCTTGCAAAGCAGGTCTAATGGAAAAATTCTCTCAATGTTTTAAGTAAGTCTTTATTTCTTCTTTTCTGAAAGATAATTTTATAGGGTATAGAATTCTGGGTTGGTGGGTTTTTTTTCCTCAACACTTTAAATAGTTCACTGTACTAGTGTACCTGGGTGGCTGAGTTGATTAAGCATCCAACGCTTGGTTTCAGCTTGGGTCATGGTCTTGCAGGTTTGTGGGTTCTAGCCCCAAATTGGGCTCTGCATTAGCAGCTTGGGATTCTCTCTTTCCTCTCTCTGCCCCTCTCCCACTTGTGCTGTCTCTGTCTCTCTAAAAGTAAATAAATAAATTAAAAAAAATTGTTCACTATACTCTCTTCTTGTTTGCATAGTTTATGAGAAGTCATGTGGTAATGTGGGTTTTTTTTTCCTCTGGCATCTTACAAGATTTTTTCCCTAACCTTTGATTTCTCTGTTTTGAATATGATATGCCTAGGTATTAGATTTTTTGGCATTAATTATGCTTTGGTTTCTCTGAGCTTCCCATGTCTATGGTCTTGTGTCTAACATTAACCAGAGGAAATTCTCATTATTGCTTCAAATATCTCTTCTCTTCTTTTTTTCTCTTCCTTCTCCTACTGATATTCCTATTATGTATATATGACACATTTTGGAATTGTGCCACTGTTCTTGAATCTATTGCTCCATTTTTCAGTCTTCTTACTTTTTGCTTTTCTTTTTTTAAATTTTTTTAAATGTTTATTCATGTTTTGAGAGACAGAGCACGAGCAGGGGAGGGGCAGAAAGAGAAGGAGACACAGAATCCAGGCTCCAGGCTCTGAGCTTTCAGCACAGAGCCCAATGTGGGGCTCAAACTCATGAACTTCAAGATCATGACCTGAGCTGAAGTTGGACACTTACCAACTGAGCCACCCAGTTGGTGGTAGCAAGTTATGCTGAAACGGAAAGTATTCTGTAGTGCTATGATTAAGTCAGTTTTGGTAAGCTTATGCCTCTGGACTATGAACTTTACCAGTGCTTCTCAGTCTCCCCCATTATTTGGTGGCACAGAGTGGTAGGGGGGTCAGAAATGGATATCTCCCTTCTTCTATGTGGAACACTAGATGAAATAAAACCTGAGTATTTCCCTTCTTCTATCTGGAAGAATAGAACAGACTAGAGTTGGGTATTTCCCTTCCCCTAGTAGATTAGGCTCTGGTAGAATAATTTCTCTTGAGCACAGGCCCTACTAAAATGAAGGAAATGCTCTGGCATATTTCAAAATGGTTACTTTCCCCCTCTCTCTACCTGTAGTATTGGGGGGGGGGTGTTCTCTGATATTTATTGTGACAACTTGGTTGAACTCCCAGAAGTATAGTTGGGGGATCCCTTTTAACTAGGCTTCCTTGCAGTTTTTAGCTCTCAGATTGTACACACAGAGCTTTCAGAAATGCATCAATTATAGTTCAGGTTTTCCTACCTCAATATTGGTTCCAGTTCAGTTTTCTGCTTGTGGGTTTCTATTCAGGTAAGTTGTATATTTGCTTCTCTGTCTCTCTAATTTGGGGGCAGTGGTTTGTCCTGCGATCTCACTTCTCTGAGAGATGTAAATAGAGTTGCTGATTTTTCAGACTTTTCAGCTTTTTACTTGTTAGAATAGACTTGCAACCTCTGAGATTCTTAAATGCTGCACCAACAAAAAGAAATTTCTCTCTCCCTCTTTTTCAATTTTTTTTTTAACGTTTATTTATTTTTGAGACAGGGAGAGACAGAGCATGAACGGGGGAGGGTCAGAGAGAGAGGGAGACACAGAATCTGAAACAGGCTCCAGGTTATGAGCTGTTAGCACAGAGCCCGACGTGGGGCTCGAACTCATGGACCACGAGATCATGACCTGAGCCGAAGTTGGACGCTTAACCGACTGAGCCACCCAGGCGCCCCTCTCTTTTTCAATTTTAATGATTATAACTCACTTCCAAATTTCATATGAGTCCATGTTCATGGATAAGAAGCCTCCATATCATTAAAATATCAGTTCTTATCAAACCGAATCTATAAATTTAATTCAATCCCACTCCTAATACCAACAAGTTACTTTGTTTTTATTGACAAACTGATTCTAAATTTATTTGGAGAAGCAAATTACTGCAGAATAACCAACACGATACTGAAGGAGAAGAACAAAGTCAGGACTGACACTACCCAATTTTAAGACTTACTTTTGATTCATCAAGAGGATAAAATAGTTACAAACCTAACAACAAAGCCCCAAGATACATGAAGCATATGCTAATAGAATTGAAAGGAGAAAGAAACAATTCAACAATAGTAGCTGGCGACTTCAATTGCCCACTTTCAATAATAGATAAACAATTAGACTGATGACCATAAGGATATAGGAGACGTGGCTGACACTGTAAACCAACTAGACATACCAGACATCTATAGAACACTCCAACAAACAATAGCAACATACATATTCTCAAATACACATGGAACATTTTCTAGGATAGGCTACTAAATCAGTCTTAACAAATTCAAATAATTGAAAACATACAAATCACACTCTCCCACCACAAGAGAATGAACTTAGAGATAAATAACAGAAGGAAATTTGACAAATTCAAAAATGTGGAAATTAAATAACACACTTCTAAGTAACCAATAGGTCAAAGAAGAAATCACAATGGAAAATAGAGAATACTTTGACAAATAGGAACAAACACACAGCATAATTTTGGGGATGGAATGAAAACACTATCCAGAAGGAAATTTACAGTTGTAAACATCTACATTAAAAACAGGAAAGACCTCAAATCAATAATCTAAACTTTCATATAGGAAACTAGAAAAAGAAGAGCAAATTAAACCCAAAGCAATCAGAAGGAAAAAAATAATAGATATTACAGTTTGAATGAGCAAAATAGAGAATAAGGAAATAACAGAGAAAAATCAATGAAACCAAATGTTGGTTCTTTGAAAAGATCAACACATAGACAAGACTTTAGCCAGAATGACCAAGCAAAAAAAAAAAAGGAGAGAAGAATTCAAATTATTAACACCAGAATGAAAGAAGGGACATTGCTCTTAACCTCACAAAAATAAAAAGAAGTATAAGGAAGTATTCTAAATTATTATAGGTCAACAAATTAGAAAATTTAGATGAAATGGATAAATCTATCAATATATATCAAGGATTATAAATCATGAGTTTGTGAGATTTATCCCAGGAATGCAAGTGTTTCAATATATAAAACTAATCAATGTAATGCACCATATTGAGAATAAAAGGGAAAAAACACATGATTATCTCATTGAATACTGAAAAATGACAAAATGTAACATTGTTTAATGATTTAAAACACTTAAAAAACTAAGAAAAAATGGGAACTTTCTCAACCAAATAAAGAGTATCTATAATAAAATTTAAAAATAGCATCAAAAAGAGGAATACTTAAAAATTTTATTTGTAAAATCTATGCTTTAAAAATCAAAATATCTTACAGAAAGAAATTAAGGAAGACCTAAATAAATAGTAGGTCATTCCATATTCACAATAGGAAAGCATGATGTCATTTAAGATGGTGATATCACCAAATTGATCTATAGATTCAACACAATCTCTATTAAAATTCTAACTGTATTATTTTAATAAATGGACAAGCTAATCCTAATTCATATGGAACTATAAGAGTCCCAATATAGCCAAAACAATCTTGAAAAGAACAATGTTGGAGTACTCATACTTCCTGTACTCATACAAAACCTATTACAAAACTACAATAATTAAGACAATGCGGTACTGGCATAAGGATAGACTTACAGAGCAATGGGATAGAATTGAAAGTCCAGAAATAAACACATACAGCTACAACTTTCAATGTTAAGACCTTTAAATGAGGAAAAATAGTTTTTTGTTTTGTTTTGTTTTGTTTTAACAAATGGTGTTAGGAATACTGGATATCCACATGCAAAACAATGAATTTGGACCTATACTTCATGCCATACACAAATAATAACTCAAGATAGATCAATCTTAAGTTTAATAGCTAAAACTACAAAACTCTTAGAAGAAAACAATGGAGAAAATCTTTATGATATCGGATTTTGCAATTATTTCATGAATATGATTCAAAAGTACAGCTAAAAAAAGAAAATAGATAAATTGGACTAAAATTCCCAAACTTGTGTGCTTCAAAGCACATTATCACAAAAGAAAATAACCCAAAGAATGAAAGAAGATATTTGCAAATCATGTGTCTAATAAGGGTTACATCCAGAATATATTTAAAAACTTCTAAATAACTCAATACTAAAAATAAAAAAAAAAAAAGAAAAGAAAAAGAAGCCAGTTTAAAAACATGCAAAGAACCTGGGTAGATGTTTCTTTAAAAAAAGATTTAAAAATGGCAAAGAAGGACATGGAAAAATGCTCAATATCATTATTCATCAGGGAAATACAAATCAAAACCACAATGAGATGCCACTTCACACATGCTCAGATGCCTTTAAGTCTTTTAATGGAAGATAATAAATGTTGGTGAGAATATGAAGAAATTGGAGCCCTCATGTATTGCTGCTAAAAATGTAAAATGGTATAGTCTCTTTGGAGAAAAGTTTGACAGTTCTTCAAAAATTTAAATGTTGACTTATAACCTAATCCAGCAATTCTACTCCATGTATATACCTAAGAGAATTGAAAACATATGTTACTATAAAACTTAATACAAATGTTCATAGCAGCATTATTTATAATAGCCAAAATGCAGAAACAACCCAATTGTCCCTTCAACCAATGAATGGATACACAAAATTTATACATCCATATGATGAAATATTATTCAGCCATAAAAAAGAATGTAGTGCTGTTATTATATGCTACAAATTAGATGGACTTTGAAAATATTATGCTAAAGAAAAATAGCCAAATACAAAAGTCCCCATATTGTATGACTCCATTGATATGAAATGTCCAGAATAGGTAAATCCATAAAGATAGAAAGGAGATTAACTGTTAACAGCTAAAGGAAAGGGAAATGGAAAGTGACTGCCAACAAGCACAGGGCTTCCTCTGAAGGTTAGGAAAATCTTCTGGAATTAGTGTTATTTACCAACCTTGTGAATTCCCTAAAAACCATGAAATTGTACATTTTTAAAGGTTGCTTTTATGGTATATAAATTATATTTCAATTTT
This sequence comes from Panthera uncia, assembly GCF_023721935.1. Taxonomy (NCBI): domain Eukaryota; kingdom Metazoa; phylum Chordata; class Mammalia; order Carnivora; family Felidae; genus Panthera; species Panthera uncia. The sequence goes on from NC_064813.1 coordinate 54,838,866, forward strand.
AAAAATGAAGAATCCAAATATAAATATCCATTAATATTATCAAGGAGATAAGGATAAATATATTGCATCCATAGAAAAATCAAAGCTACTAGTATAAATAGAAATTGTCAGAGAACAAAATTTTAAAACCTTTCAAAAAGTAAAAATTGATATCAAATTAGAAAATAAAAACTCAGTAAAACAGAGGGAAGATATAGTTAGCAACATTCACAGAAAATTGGAGCAAAAAAGACAGATGGGAAAATTAAAAAAAAAAAAAAAAAAAAAAAGACCAGACCAGAGTATACCATACAGAGAAAACAGAGAAAATTTCTTAGTAACCTCATTGTCAAAGATATGATTCCAGAAAATTTCCCAGAACTGAAGAAGAGGGATTTTAAATCATAAAAATCCCACACTTAGACATGTTATCATCATTTTTCATTACAGTGGGAGCAAAGAGTACATCTTATGAAGTTCTGTGTTGCAGATGGATAATATAGTAATTCTTAAAATATTGGGAATCTGGCTTTTTTTCTATTTTTCATCAACATTAAAAACTAGAGATAATTGAATGAGGTTTCCAAAACTCTGAAGGAAAATAATGTCTAACCTATAATTCTAGACCTACTTTAGCTAAAAATAAAGTGTGACGGTAAAACAGAGATATTTTTAAAACAAGTAGGGTTTCAAAAATATTTTTCCCCTGTCACTTTTCTCAGGAATTTACCAAAGAATATTATTTACTAAAATGAGAAAGTAAACCAAGAAGGAATACCAGGAAAGATAGAGGACAACTAGTCCATATTGGAGCAGATAAGAAAATTCTAGTTTCTTCAGGAAGATTGTGTTGGTAGAATAACTGACTTCTCTAAATGCATTGCAAAAAGACATAGGCAATTAGTAAAAGATGATGTAGTCATTTAAAAATACCTAGAAGAATAAGCAAATGAAAAAATAAGTTAATTTTTAATTATAGAAAAAGCAAATTTTACAGAAGAGAGTACTCAAAGTGTATTAAATGGTGCAGCCATGAAGCACATTTGAACAGTCCTAAAAATGTTAACTTTATTTATTTATTTATTTATTTATTGCCTATATGTTTTTAAATGTTAACAATATTTGTATCTGACCAAAATTATCATATAAGCCTACTGATAACAGAAGGATGGGAAGATTGGAAGAGTGCGTGGTAAGGTCAGTGTGTGATACATCAACAAGGTCTTCAGCAGTAGATCATATTAGTAGTCAGTAAATACTCACAATACTGATCTTCCAGGGGACATCATTGTGGACTTGGTTTAAGGTGTTAGCCTTGTGTTTGTTTTGGCCAATGAAGTTCATGCAGAAACAACATGAGCAGAGGCTAGCTACGTGCCTGTGTGGTGTGTCTTAGCCTCTCATGGGTATTTTCTCTCAAGAAAAACATTCCTTGAATGGCCAATGATCCTAGAATGACCCATGGACAGATCTGAATCTAATCCTCACCTCCTGAGGAAAGACTGCCTCAGCCACTTATAGATGGATGATTGAGAAATAAACACTTGATTCCATATCAATTACAGTTTGAGAGTTCTTTGTTATGCAGCATTATTGTAGCAAAACTTGGTAAGGAGCAGTCACCCAAATCCACCCTCTTGATTTTTAATTTTTTTTTTATCATGGGATCACCATAGGTAATGATTAAATAATTTAAAATGAAAAAAATATATATGTATGACATATAGCATTACATGACAAAAAGATTATCTAAAAGATGTGAAAGTTTATTTCTGGAAAAAGAAAAATGGGGCAAGGAGGGTGAATTTGGACGACCGTTTTTTTGTTTTTTGTTTTTTTTTAATAAACCTGGAAGAAGTATTTGATCGTTTACACTGTATGAATGTATAACTGATAAAAATGTTTTTCCTTTTTAAACACAAAGATACAAATTTAAAAAAATAAAATATACACTCAATAGTCAATAATTACCACAATTAAAAGATAAAGTAATACATTATTCAAGAATTTCTCAGAACTGAATTGAAAAATGGCCTGAGTCCATGCTCATATTGAAAATCCAAATATCGAGCAACTAGTTTTTGTTTTTTGTTTTCATTGGTCTCCTTAAATTTTGTAGAACACCTAATTTCCCATCATTCCTTATTCTCAATATCTTTTGACTCCTCATAACCCCAGACCAATCTCTTCTCCACTATATTCTTTTCGTCCTCTTTATTCTTCCTATTTAGTTTCCTTTGTCCTTTGTAGATTTCTCAAGGATGTTTCACATTGTATGTGACAAAGCACTTCCGGAAAGAACAATTAAATAGATTAGAGTTATTTAAAGGAAGAGTCAGGAGGGTATGATAATTATATTTATATATCTCTCATAAACATTATTGATAACAACTAACGATGATTGATTATTGCAATACTATCTTCATGAAACAAAGCTATCAGAGTATTTTCAATACTTTAGGAGAAATATGAAGCTTAGAATATTTAGGAGAAATATTCAGCTATGTTCTTTTCTCCATTTACATTAGCGACTTTCTCCCAATCCCAAATCCTCAGATATGTGCTCAGTAAAATCACAGCACCACATCTTGATTAAATACAGCTGTATAACTACCCAGAGCATAGGTTTAATAGCAATCTTCTTGTCATCACTCAAAGATATTTTAAGTCCTTAATACAAAAGGTTACAAATTAATTATTTATAATGTTCTAAATCCCTTTACTGAGTCTCTAAAGCTCCCACACTTTTTAAACCCTCACTTCCTAATAAGTACTTAAAAAAAGAATCCTGGAAACACGTCACTAATTAGAATTCACGGCTTTGTTTTCTTTTCCTAGCTGATTTACACAGTCTCCTCTCTGCAATCTTCTTTTCCATGCTTTCCCTTAACCTTTCCTATTAGCCCTTTTTCCCTAAGACCCTTTGAAATGGAATGTTAACTAGAGCAGTGAGGAAGTGGAGCATTAGCCCGTCCCTGACCTCTCAGGAAAAAACTAACTACTAAAGGCTCCGCTCTTCCGTTAGAACAGAATAATGCCATTGCCTATAATCCTAATTACTTAATTTGTCTGTAAGAAAATTTTCTGGGATGCCAGGCTTTTGAGAACCAAGATAAAAAGCTTCCTAGAAACTGGTGAAGAAAAGAGAGCAACCCTGTTTTAAAGGACATCTTTTCTCAGCTTGGATTTCTGCCAGAGGTTCCTTCCTTTTGTAATGTCATTCAATTCAACATGGAAGAGAGCATTTCTTAGAGCCTAATGCCTTAGTAATCAATTTAGGTTTGAATATTTCATAAATTTAGAGCTTCAGGTTTCTGTCCTGGGTGTCCCTTATAAAAGCTGGTTTTTAAGATAATTGGACCTGCTGACTTTCTGGACATTGCATAGTTTTTTATGAGGTATATGATGAGTTACCTATAAAAGCATAAGGATTTACAAATTTGAAATCCTATTAAATGCACATCAGTTTTAAGAGGAGGAGAGGATTAAGCTATACAATATGTATTTCAAATTTTACTGAGCCTAGATATTTGAAAACTGGTTTAAGGTGTTAGCCAAGCCAAAAATGCAGTAAAATTCAACCAATTCTGATTTATACCATGTATTTAAGCCCACTTCCCATTGGGTTCCTTCCCAGAGTGTGCATTATCTGTTGATTGCTTTAAAGTATAGAGCAAGTTCAGCAAAACATTATATAAATGGAAGAGAATTATTCTGCTCTTTTGTATCAAACTGAAATATAACCCAACATTTAATTTATACTACATTTTGTTGGCCTTGCTTTTTGATGTAGGTCAGAAACAAATGTCTTTTAAGTACATAAAAATCAATGAACTATTGTTTTGCATTATAATCAAAACACTCATTGATCTGTACTTGGGAGAGATTTAAAGTTGTTCTCAATGCTCTTTTAATGTCTTTGACTGTATTTTCAAATTTCACATATTCCACATAAATATGTTGGTTTATTGAACATCAGACAAACATAGATTAACATAGTTTATTTACTGTCACCTCTAACAAATATAATGATAGCAGAAAATCTACATATATTCTCCATTTCAACTTTATCATATAGAGCAGATGTGAAAGGTTTGTTAACTAAATGCTTGGTGTGAATACCACTGTGGCCAATGTTCTCAAATAAGTTTTTAGTTTTTAGGAGATGAACTGTACTATATTATATTTGGTTTGGTTTAAATAACCACCCCCAAAGTTCAGATAAGTATCTGAACTTTATCCGAACTATCCAAACTTCCTTTAGTTTGTGATTCAAGTCTGAAAATCTCATGAGAACAGATGCTCTTGTAGCTTTCTCTTACTTCCTGCTTCATTGTGAGAACTAGGTTTCCAAAGAAATTCTTACACGCCTAAGAAGTCTGTATGTGTGATGCCCTGGGACTTTTTTCCCATTCAAATTAAAATGTTGTTGCTTTTATCCAGTTGAAATTTCAGTTCTTATCTTTCTTAGTACAGTAGTCCTTCCCCCTACTCCCACCCCCACCCCTCAGCCCAATCCCTGTCTTTGCTTTCCATGGTCAGTTACCTATGGTCAACCATGGTCCGGAAACAGAGGCTTCTCTTTCTAACTTAACATCAAAAGGTCAATAGTAGTCTAACCCTATGTCACAATGCCTGTGTCACTCACCTCACTTCACCTCATCACATAGGCATTTTATCATCTCACATCATCACAAAAGAAGGGTAAGTATAGTACTATAAGATATTTTGAGAAAAAGAGAGAGAACACACTCACATAGCTTTTATTATAATATATTGTTATAATTGTTCTATTTTACTATAATTGTTAATCTCTTACTGTGCCTAATTTATAAATTAAACTTTATAATAGCTAGGCATGTATAAGGGAAAAAACGTAGTATACATAGGGTTCGCTACTGTTAGGTTACAGGGACCCACTGGGAGTCTTGGAACATATCCACTGTGGATAAAAGGAGACTATTGTATCTCCAAGATGTTCTTGATAGCTTTGACCACTGTTTTCATCTTGAAGCTCTTTCCTCCTTACTCCTCCACGGTATTAGTTCCTCTTGATGCTCTATCTTTTTTTCTCATCACACCTTTTCAGTTTCTGATTTGACCTTTGCCTAATCTGAATACTCCCTTCTTGTTTGGTATTTTCCAGGCTCTTCATTAACACAGTAAATGTACATTGAACCCTGTCTGTATGCCTAACACTATCATAGGCACTGAGTTTATAGCAATAAACAAAGCAGGAAGAAACAAAATCCTGCTTTCATGGAATATTAACTTCTAATGGAGGTTAACAGATAAGCAAAACAAAAACAGATATTAAAATACATAAGATGTTTGATGGTTTTAAGTATTATAGAGAAAAAATAAAGCAGAAGGATAGGGGAAAGCCTGAGAGCAGACAAGGTATAAATAGGAGGAAGATCTCAAAGGAAAGATGACATGTGCACAAACACCTGAAGGGGTGAGAGTGAGATCATGGGCTATCTGGAGAGAGACCATTCCAGGCAGAGGAAAGAGCCGGTGAAAAAGCTCAGAGACTGGCACATACCTGGTGGACCATTTGTCTTACTTTTCTCCTCACTCTGCACATTGTCTTTTCCCATGGACCAAGTTATCGACAAATAGGTTCATCACTCCCAAGTCTGTTTCTCTATTACAAGTGCCATATCTCTAACTTCCAGCTGGACATCTCCATCTGAATGTCTTATGAGCATTTGAAACCCCATATATCCCCAAACCTAAGTGTTTTTCCCTCTGACACATATATTGCACCCTGCATTTCTCTTATACTGTTACAAACACTCACTGAGTGATCAAAGGCAGAAGCCTAGAATCCCTTTAAGTTCATCCTTTTCCCTTTCTGTCCACATCTGATTTGCTTTTCCATGTAACACAAATTACTGAGAAACTATTTTGTACTAGCCTCTGGGCTACACAGAGTGTGAGAGGAAGATTGATCAGTTCATTAACTACTTACTTAATTACCTAAAACTTGCTATGAAAAAAGAGGATTGTGAAAGGTTTAGGAAAAGCTGGGAAAATTTAAACCACATTTCCTTTTTGAGTATTATTAAGGAATTTATTGAAATTTATAATCAGCATAAAAATATTTAGAAACAACTTTCCTGATTTTCTGTTACAAATAAAGGAATTACAGATTCCTAACTACATATAACTACCTATAAGCACTCCCCTCAACTCATGTCTACTCTTCTGTCCACTAAGTATCTCAAAGTTAATATGTCAAACATAACTTTTTATTCCCCTTGCCACCTTCTCCCACACCTACCCCCCAAAAAATCCTTGTTCGAACACTCTTCCCTTTTCCTCTATCTTAGTGAATGGCACCACTGTGTTCCAAACCTCTCAGGCAAAACATTTAGGAGTAGTCTTATTTATTTATTTATTTATTTATTTATTTAGAGAGCCACGTGCATGCACGTGCACACGCATGAGAGCAGGAGAGGTGAGAGTATGCTTCTTGCCTCACAGTTATAATGTGGTTGCTGTCATGCTATTCCTCACATCTGCATTCTAGTCAGGAAGAAGGGGGAGAGGAGAGAAGCTGCATCTGTCTTTTTATTAGGAAAGTAAAAGCTTCCCCCAAATTTCCCTTTATGTCTCATTACATAAGAGACAGACTTCTCTGTAAGTCTCCTGGCTTCCAAGTAGGTTAATGAGCAACTCTGACAATAAGAGATATTGGGAAACCTCTTATCTAACTTTCAAGCCCTAATACTGGGGAGAGGCAGGGTAGAAAAGGAGTGCTTCCTGGGTGAACCAAATAATCTCTACCACACTGGCCTTCATTCTGTTCCATAAACATACCAAACTAAGTCCTTTGTTAAGGCCTTTGAATGAGCCAATCCCACTGCTAAGAATGTTTCTCTCCCATAACTTTTCACAACTTCGTTTTTGTAATCCAGGTCTCACTCCAGATATCATTGACACCCTTTCTGATTACCCTGTCTGAAACTGTCCCCCCAAACCTGTCACTCTCTATGCCATTGTATGGTTATATTTTTAAAGCACTTAGAATAAGAAGCATGGCAGAATAGAGGAGTAACTTCTCCATCTTTGGAGGATGGAGAAGTAGAGAAAGGAAATCACACATTAGCTGAAAAAGAACAATCAGAAAAAAAATTTAAAAATAAACAAGCTAGCTTCTCTTTCACCAAATATCCATACTGCACATGTTCATTAGCCTCCCCATATCCCCCTTCGTATTACCCAATTTCCCTTCTAGAGCTAGAAGTAACTGACTATTCTAGGGGTATCGAGCAGATGACATAGAGATTGCTTGGAAAGGTGGTGCTGTGGGCTGACCCACTGCCAGGGAGTAACTGTTTCAAAAGGATAGCTTGCTTCTGGCATTATATGCTAAAATTGAGACTCTTGACTTTTCAGCCTCCAAAGCCTAAATGTTTGGCATGAATAGCAGAAATCTGGCATTTTCAATGCTCATATGTCCAAAAGCTGGAAAACTAGAAAATGCTAAGAGTCTCAAATTGGTGTCCACTTTGGAATATTTGGCCCAGGAAAATGTATATTCTCATGCTGCAGGAAGTTGGTTTGCAAAATGAAGGCGGAATTGAGGCCAAAAAGCAAGAACCATTTGCCAGAGTGTAGATGAAATATGATAGTTTGCTGCACAAAGTTTCTTTTTAAAAGTTATTTGCAGCTGCCATGACACATCTTTAAAATTGTAATATGTAGAACTGTTATTTAGGAATTCCAATGGAGGGAAACAAATCTCAACTGTTTACATTTAAACATGATGTAGTAAGATACTAAGGAATAAATGTAAACATTATAGATTGGACAAAGTATTACAAGTGAAACATGCCTCAAATCAAAGCATAGACTTAAATGGTCCAAAGAAAAGCAGAAATTCTCATTTTCATAGAAAATCTGCATCACTATTATTCTACTGAGCAGACTTTCCTATGGTATGTTGAGAGAAAATACAATGTTTTAGAAAGTGTTTAAGTCAAAGTAATGCAATGATGGAACTCCGCTGCTTGTAAAAGAAAGAATTCTTAACAGATAATAGTACCCTTAATTCCATTTTCTATTTCCTTTGAAGAAAGGAGCATAACCATAGAAACTCGTTATGTGAAATTTACTGGTTAGAAAAACACAAAACATTTGACTTAAAAAGTTAGAAACTATATGTAACCAAGACTAGACTATTAAAATAGATCAAAATATGGCAAGCAGCTAGAAAACAGAGAGTGTTTGCAGAAATGAAGAGAGAGAAGAAAGAAAGAAAGAAAGAAAGAAAGAAAGAAAGAGAAAGAGGAAGAAAGAAAGAGAGAAAGGAAGAAAGAGAAAGAGAGAGAGAGAAAGAAAAGAAAAGAAAAGAAAAGAAGAGGAGAGAGAGAAAGGAAGGAAGGAAGGAAGGAAGGAAGGAAGGAAGGAAGAAAGAGAGAGAGAAAGGAAGAAAAATGAAAGAAAGAAAAAGAAAAGTTAAGAAGCAGTGAAATGCAGAAGACAAAGCGGAGAGATTTTTAATTTTACTTTTCAGTCTGTTTTATTGAAGAACAAATTCAAGAAAGTGCCAAGATACAATTTGCAATTCTGAATTTTCTATTTTCTGGAGATATCAGTAGGAATTTAAGGTACAAAGCATAGAGGAATAAAGTATGAAAGGGAATAGGAAATAGTTTATTCTAATAAAGAATATTTTTGTGTTTCTCACTGAATTCACACTCTCATTCGGAGAGATGGCAGTTAATGGTAGAAACATCTTTTAAATTCTCCATTCCTTATCTAGTCACCACCCACACTAGCATTTCCACTGATTTGTTACTGTTTTCAGGAGAGCCTGCTAATTGAGGAAGTCCAAGCTTTTAGTGAGAATATACCCATTGGCCTGGGCTGATTTGCCTTTTTGGCGACTTCAGATCATCCTTCACCTTAAAATGCAAAATGCAAAACACCTAACCTCCGTCTGGAGCAAGACTTTCTGGGTTCAGAATTGGCTCTCCCACTTATTCAACGTGTAACTTTAGACAAATCATTTAACATTTCTTGCTACAGTTTCCTCACCTGTATAATAGAAGTAATAGTCCTAACGCCTACCTATAAGGGTGTAGATAAGGGTTAAATAAGATCAAAAAGGTATAGTGCTTACAATGGTACCTGGAATTTTATAAGTCCTCAATAAGTCTTAGCTATTATTATGATTACCTTGTGCCATAAGTAACTAGTCGAAGAACAAATATGAGTAAACAAGCAAACATTAGTTAATATTAATGAATTAGCTTCCCTTGTACCCAAATAAACTAAGCACAACATTATCCTACTATCTGATTCTAATCTGTGTTGTACCGAGACATTTCATCCTTACCAAACAGTCCATACAATAGACCAAAAATATAGTCCTTACATTTGCCAGCCTCCCTTGCAGTTAATTGGAGCATATGGCTAATATCTGGCCAATGCACAGGAGAAAGTGATAGATACCTCTACCCATGAAAGCTCCAGCTCTTTCTTCCTCAATCATAGCAGCCTTAGAGGGTGGGCATGTGCTCCAGACGGTGAAGTTTTCAGATGAAGGACAGCATCCCAACATGCATCACACTTTTCATAAATGAGACATACACCTGTGTATATTAAACCACCAAGAATGTATGGTTTTTTGTTACCGTAACATTGCCTAGCATAATCCTCACTACCACAGTGGTCAAAATGATGCATAGCTTCATAGTAAAGAAATTAAAAACAAAACAAACAACACAACATTATTCCAATCCCTTAATAATATCCAGGGAAGTCTGCTATCTCAATTAAAGAAGATTCAAAGCCTCCTTCTCCTCTTAATTTCCCAGGCTGGCACAGTGGCCAATTCTGATCCATAGTATTTTTATTTTATTTCCAACCTGGCATTCTTTATTTCACATCTAAGGAGCATATTTACTATGGCCTTAACTCTCTGGGCTGTTTTCTGGAGCTAAATATCTAAACATAAATACAACTAGTGGATTTCTGCTGATTCCTTCATTGGAGAACACACAACATAAAACATCCATTTGGGATATTAGCTGTAATTCAGGTGGAAATGGTGATGCTAAAAGATGGTTCCTGCATCCCTCAGGGACCCTTTCATCCATCCCCCTTAGGGTTGCCTCACTGGTTAACATTTATCTCTGTACTTCTTTCTTGTGTAATCATTAGGCAAGATATCATCCTATTATGTCATAGGTTTATTTGAGTTACTAGTGGATTTATGTTTAGTGAAAAGATAGATGTACTGTGATAAAGCTAAATTGTTAACTTCATTTGAAAAGTTCTATAAGGATGTCTTGCTCTTTAGAGGTCTAAAAAGTTGTGATAAAATACAAATACAAAGTTATCTCAAAAAGGCCAAAGATTTCCCGTGCCCTAGCCAAGAGGCTGAGCACATATTTAAAAACAAAACAAAACAGTGGGCTGGAAAATGAGAAGTCAAGGACTAATGCTATAATGACGACATGAAGTTTGATTTGTATGTCCTGAGGTTTTTAAGGGCAGACATTGATAGATCAGAGATTTGCCTTAGGGACTACACTGGCCCTATAATCTAAAGTACAGGAACTCTTCTAGGGGAAGGACAAATATAAAAGGAATTAGCTTGAAAGACTCATTGGATAAGGTGTTTTTAGTGTTCAAGAGAAAATTTTTGAAAAAGAGTCTCTGGTACCAGGTTTATTTTTATGACACTAGTCAATGAAAACCTTTAAAAGCCATATTTGCAAAGTTATGTATATACTAAGTAGGATCCAGGCAGCCAAGAGCCCTGGCTTTTGGTATTTTAGTGAAAGACCCAGGGAACAGTCATCATTATTCATGTAAAATTGTGAATTTTATAAACAGAAATAAAAAGAAAGGACAAAATATACTTTAAAAGAGTAAGGCATTTTGAATGATGAAAATACTGTACTTTGCTGTTCTAAGTATTCATCTTGCTTAACTGAAAATACATTACTGGAGAATTTTTACAGTCTTTTTCTACCTGAACAACAATAACCTCTTAAAAATGTGTGAAAAGAATTGCTTGTTTGCCTCTTTGTCCTTAGTTGAATTTGCTTTGGTAAAATACTGATAAACACATTAGCCAAACAAAGTGGAGGAATTGAGTGATTATCCAGATAATTTTGTCTTTATAAGAACTGTTTTCACCTAAACTATTGAAACTATTTGGTCTGTAACATTTTTCAATACTTTGTAAAATGAATTGTAGAGCTAGGTTCAGCAGTTACCTAGACAAGAGATATCTGTGTGGTGAGCTACCACAAACCTTAGGATAAAGGAATTTTTGTTGCTAGTATAAATTATCTAGTTTTCCTGCTGACATAGCTTCTTTTTATTTTACCTCTGAGGATGCAAGTTACAGGAAATTATAGCACTTTGGGGATATTCTAAGCACTGTGACTTTTTCATGAGGCATACTTTACTCACAAGTTTTCTCTGTTTAGGAATTTCTTATTCTTGGTAATCCCCCAGAAGGATAGCCTATACCAAGACATCCTTTGCAAAATCAGTAATTCATTTCATATTTGATTTGTCATCTACATGTGAACCTGGGGAAGAAAATTATCCTGAAGCTTCCTTGGGCACTGTGATGGTTAATTTCATGTGTCGAAATCAGCTGGGTCATGGAGTACCCAGATGTTTGGGCAAATATTATTCCGAACATTTCTGTGAGGGTGTTTTTGGATGAAATTAACATTGAAATTGGTGGACTTTGCTTAAAGCAGATTGCCCTCCATAATGTGTGTGCACCTTATCCAGTCCGTTGAAGGCCTGAATAGAACATAAAGACTGTCCTCTCCTGAGCAAGAGAGAATTCTATAGCATTGTCTCTCAGACTGGAATTGCAGATTCAGCTATTCTGGATCTACAGCCTTCCACTCAACCTACAGATTCTGGACTTGCCAGTGTGTATAATCATGCAAGCCAATTTCTTTAATAAATTGACATATGCATACACACACACACACACACACACACACACACATCCTACTGGTTCTGTTTCTCTGGGAAATCCCAACTAATACAGGTATAAGTATATATCTACAGAAAGATTATCCTGATCTACCCCTTGAGGGGAATATATTAATAGGACAATCCAGATAAGTATGACTCATGCTCAGCAGCCTCTCAGTAATATTATTATATTTTTATAAGAAAAACAAGACAGCCAAAACTATCTGTGATTTGAAAAATGTCATGAGGTCTTTTCACAAGGTGACTTGGATTATGCTTTCTTCTAACTATGGGGAACATTTCTTTGTTTTGTTTCTATCCAAACTACTGAAGAGAAAGATGAAGAAAGAACTTTCTATTCCAAATATCTGATCAACCATCATACTGTAAACTCCTAGAAGATCAAGATAACTCTTTTAGCACTCTTGCAAATGGCCCTCATCCACAATCACATGAGAGCAGATCCTTAATAGATGCTCCTAAAGACATGGACTTAAGAGCAAATACATACATACATACATACATACATACATACATAAAATAATAAAATAAAACCAAAACCAAAACAAAAAAAATATAAAAAACAAATCAACTAAATGTTCAACTTCACAGCATGCACTTTTCCTTCTATGCATCTCTTTAATAATGAAAAAAAAAGGTGGAGGATGTAGGAGACAAGTTAGAATTAGAATTAGTTGAACAAACAATGTAAAAATATTAGAGAATCATGGAATTTAGGCACATGCTATCTTGAAAAGCTTCAGAATGGCAATCAAAGGAATATTCCAAAGGTAGGACCTGAACCAATAAAAATCTTTAGGAAAGATTCATGAGACAGAATGAACGGAGTGGCTGAATATACCAGAAATGGAAGAAAAATCCTAGAGTTAAGAGATGTATTTTTTCATTCAACAGACATTTATTAAACACAGACTGTGTCAAGTGCTATGTTATTTGCTAAAGTACACCAGTTTTGAACTTGGATCAAGACACATAATGCTAGGCAAACATAGATGTAATTTTTCTCCTCATGTGCTACCAACAAATTCTCCAGTCACCACTAGTACCACATTTCAACCTTTAAATGCACATACTTTACCCAGATTCTCATAAGTAAGAATGAGTGATAGTTGTTTCAAAAGTATTTCTCCCATCTGAATTTTTGTTTCTAAAGGAACAATAACTTAAGCCAAAGAGAACAGTAGAAAAGAATAATAAAGTTACAGGAAGGAAAAAGGAGACAGAGAAATAGGAGACAGAGAAAGAACAAGATGGGGTAGAAAAAGATTATGGGGAAATACTCAGACCTTCTCATTCTCCTTAAACATATCCAGTACTAGCTATTCTACTGCAAAACACCAAGAGGCACAGGGACAGGCATCCTAAATTCACGATCAAAGATTTATCTAAGAATGTTTTTAATTTTTTGGGATGTGTGTGTGTGTGTGTGTGTGTGTGTGTGTGTAGCAACTATATTCTGATTTTATTTGCAAGGGCTAAGATTTAACTTTGCTTGAAGATATCTAAGTCAAAAAACAATAGGACAATAATTAAATTCAAGTTGCTTTGAAACTTAGTTTTCTCCTAAAGAACTCTTACATCAAGGACAAAATCAAAACAAATGGGAAATATTTAGAAAATGACAACAATAACAAACAAAAGACTGTTAGCACCTAACAATAATGGCTAATATTTTTCCCAATTAACCCACATATCTAAGAAGCTCAGTGAGTAACAAACATAACGAAAAAATAAACACACACACACACACACACACACACACACCCCAGAGAACATCACGATCAAATTGATGTAAAGTAGTAATAGACGCTAAATTCAAAAGGAGCCACAGAAGACACATTATGTACAGAATAAGAAAATTAAAAATGACAGCATACTTCTCATAAATAATGCAATCCATAAAAAAAGTATTAGGAAGAAAAATGCCAACCTAGAATTCTATACCCAGCAAATACCTTTATAAATAAAAAGTAAAATAAACCATTTTTTAGGCATCAGAAAGCTAAGGGTTCACCACCTGCAGGTCTGCACTATAAGAAATGTCAAGGAATTTCTTCAAGTGAAAGAAGATTATAACAGTTGGTAACTTTCAATCTACACAAAGGATAGAAGTGTGCCAGAAATGATAACATATATAAGTAAATACAAAAGCCATTTTTCTCATGGTTTAATCTCTTTAAAACACAAGTAACTACTTAATGCAAAAGTAATAAAAAGTATCGTGGATTTTAAAGTACATGGAAATAAAATACATGATAAAAATAGCACTCTAGAAAGGGAAGGGAAAATTGAAGTAACCTGTTGGAAATTTCTTATGCTATATATATGAAGTTGTATAATACTGTTTGAAGATAGACTATAAAAATTTAAAGATTTATATTATAAATCCTAGAGCAACAACTGAAAAAAAAAAAGCAAAGAGTTGTAGCTAATAAGCCAAAAGTGAAGATAAAACTTAATTATAAAAGAAACTCAATCATTCTAAAAGACTTAGAAAGAGGAAAAAAGAAACAAATATCTGTTATAATAAATAGAAAACAAATAGGATGGCATATTTAAACTTCACCATATCAAAAAGTATACTAAATACAATTTACCTGAACATGTTGATTAAAAGAGCAAAAAAAATTCATTTCAAAATGAAAAATGAGTCAATTCAATACGAATGTATAGCAATCCTATGTCTATATAGAACAATAGAACTTTAGAATAAATGAAGCAAAAAGTAAAAGTAGACAACCCCACAATTATAATTGCAAATTTTAACACTATTGACTCATAAGTGATAGAAAGAAGAGACAGCAAATTGGCAGATCATACAGAAAATCTGAATATCACTATCAAACAACTTGATCTCATTGATATTTATAGAACGTAGCATCCAAAGACAGTGCAATGCCATTAATTTCAAAGAACATACAACATAGTCCATAATCTAAGGCATAAAACGAATTTTTAAGTAATTTTAAAAAGATTGAAATCAGATGACATCAGCAAGAGGGCAGAATAGGAAGCACCAGATATTCTCCCTCCATGGAGATACCAATTCAACATCAATACATGGAACAATTCCCTTGGTGAGAAATCCAAAAGCTAGGTAAGAGTCTCCTGCATTCCAGAGAGGCATGGAACCAGCCACATCAAAACTGCTAGGGAAGTGTATGTCACTCACTCACCAGAGCTCCTCACATCAGCACAGCATGGTGATTGAGGGGAAAATCCCAAGTCCTGGCTTCTCCCTGCGGAGAGAAAGAGAACACTGAAACGTGCATTTAATGTGTAGACTTTTCAGGAGGCTACCTGAGGGACTAGTATTTGCTTTGCCTGAATCTGAGTGCTGGCAGAAAAGGGTCCCCAGTCAGGGGCCACTGCGGGGGGAAAAAAAGTGACATTTTGCACTAGCACATACTCCCTTGCCATAGTCCTTATCCAAGGCTCAGAGTGGAATGAGTGGGAGAAAACTCCCAACTCCTGGATTATCCCCAGGGAGGAAAAGAGTTGAAGCATCCATCCAATAGTCTAGCTTGGGATGCAAGTGCTGCCCAAGGAACTGGCTTCTCTGTCACAAGTCTCAGAGAACTAAACTGGTATAAATGCCTGGGGGCACTAGGTGGCTTACTGCTGCTCCAAAGAGCACATGGAACAACAAACAGGAAAATACAACTCAGCTGCTTTACTCACAGGGGGAAAAAGGGAAGAGTGGAGGGTTTGTCCAATATTCTGGATTTTAGGGTTGCTGCCTCAGGGACTGGTTTCTAATTTCTCCAACTCAGATTGTTGACAGGACCCAATGTACTCCAGATAACTGAGGACTTCTGAGAGCAAAAAACAGCTGGGCAACTTACAGCAACTCCAGAGAATCTACAGCACTACAAACAGATAACAGAGGGTGTAAGGATTTCTAAGCTTCAAGACAAATAAGTTTGTAAAACCTGTTTAATCGGGAATTTACACACACAAGGCTGGAGAGAACATATCCACAGAAAGCTTGGAGAAGTCCCCAGAATCCTTTGTGGGGCTGATTGGTAAAGATCTTTCTCTGTACTAAGACAGTCTATACAGACTGGAAGAGGTGTTTGATCCTAATACAAAGTATAAGGCATACAAAGGAATGGTAAAACATGACCCAAACAAAGGAATTAATATATCTCCAGAAACTCACCCTAAAGAAACAGAGATATAGGAATTACATGACAAAGAATTAAAAGTAACTGTCATAAAGATGCTCAATGAGCTCAGCGAAACAAGGCATGAATAAAACTGGAATGTTAACAAAGAGAAAATATTTTTAAAAACCAAGGAAATTTTAGAAGTGACCATAAAATAATTGAATTGAAAAATTCGGTAGAGAGGTTCAGTAACAGACTTGATCAAACAGAAGAAAGAATCAGTGAACTCAAAAACAGATCACTTTAAATTATCTAGTCAGAGGGGCAAAAAGATAAAAGAATGAATAAAAGTTAAGACAGTCTAAGGGAACTATGGGACACCACCAGCCAGAACAATATACTAATTATGGGAGTCCTAAAAGGAGAAGAGAGAGAAAGAAAGGGGAAGAAATCTTATTTGCAGAAATAATGGCCAAAAAAACTTTCTATATCTGGGTAAGGAAATGAGCATCTAGATCCAAGAAGGCCAACGGATTCCAAAGAGGATGAATTCAAAGAAGGATACACTGAAACACATTATAATCAAATTGTTAATAGTCAAAAACAAAGAGAGAATTTTGAAAGGAGCAAGAAAAAATCAGCTTTGTCATGTATAAGGCACCCTCCATAACACTATAAGCAGACTTTTCGGTAGAAACCATGCAGGACAGAAGGGAGCAGGATGATGTATTCAAAGTACTAGAACAAAAACTAACCACAAAGAACACTATCTATCTATCTATCTATCTATCTATAGCAAAACTGCCCTTAAAAATTGAAGGAGAAATAATAAAGACTTTCTCAGAAAAACAGAAGCTTAGGGAGTCCTCACCACTAGAACTGCCTTTCAAGAAATCCTAAAAGGAGTCCTTTGAGGTGAAATGAAAGGAGAATAGATAGCACCATGAAAATATATGAAAGGATGAAGCTTGCTGGTAAAGGCAAATAAAGAAACAAATATAGAATACTGTAATACTATAATGGTGGTGAATCAATCACTTTTTTTTATTAAAAATTTTCTAATGTTTATTTATTTATTTTTTTTTTTGAGAGAGAGACAGAGTGTGAGTGGGGAGGGGCAGAGAGAGAGGAAGACACAGAATCCGAAGCAGGCTCTAGGCTCTGAGCTGTCAGCAAAGAGCCTGACACGGAACTTAAATCCATGAACTGTGAGATCATGACCTGAGCCGAAGTTGGACACTTAACCGACTGAGTCACCCAGGCGCCCCTACAAGACTCACTTTAGATTTGAAAACACACATAGGCTGAGGGATGGAATAAGATAGTCCATGCAAATGGTAAACAAAAGAGTTCAGGAATGGCCACACTTATAATAGACAAAATAATCTTTAAACTCAAAGACTTTTACAGGAGACATAGAAGGGCATTATACAGTAATAAAAGGGTCAATTTACTAAAAATATATAACTGTAAACATATAGGAACCCAAATATATGAAGCAAAAATTGACAGAATTGAAGGTAGAAAGAGACAGCAACACAATACCAGTAGATTTCAATACCCTTTCAATAATAGAACAACTAGACAGAAGATAAATAAGGAGGCAGAAGACTGGAATAACACTATAGAAGAAACGGACCCAACAGATACATACAGAGTATTTCACCCATTGGCAACAGAATTCACATTCTTCTCAACTGTATTCAGAATATTTTCAAAGGTGTATTAGGGTCACAAAACATGTCAACAAATTTAAGAAGACTGAAATGATACCACATAGATTTTTTTTCTGACCACATGGAATGAAACTAGAATCAAAGCAGAAGGGAAGCTCCAAAATTAACAACTATGTGGAAATGAAATAACGCATCCTGAGCAACCAATGAGTCAAAGAAGACATGAAAAGATAAATTAAAAAAATTTTGAGACAAAAACAAAAGTACAATATGACAAAAGATGGGATTCAGCAGAAGCATTACTAACAAGAAATTTATAGCGGCAAATGCCCACATTTGAAAAAGAAGAAAGATCCCAAGTAAACAACCTAATTTTATATATCAAGGAACTAGAAAAAGAAGAATGAATGGATCCCAATAAAATCAGAAATGAAAGAGGAGACATTACAACTACTGATGCCAAAGGGGAAAAAAAAGGATTATAAGAGACTACTGTGTGCAATTAAATGCCAAAAAATGGATAAATTTCTAGATATATAAAATGTACCAAGACTGAATCATGAAGAAATAGAAAAATCTGAGCAAACATATAACTAATAAGGAGATTGAAACACTAATAAAAATCCTCCCAACAAAGAAAAGCCCAGGATCAAATGGTTTTACTGCAGAATTCTATAAAACATCTATTTAGAATTAACATCAAGCCCTCTCAAACTCTTCCAAAAAATAGGAATGTTTCCAAACTCATTTTGTGAGGCTAGCATTATCCTGATACTAAAGCTAGACAAAGACATTATAAGAAAACTATAGACCAATATCTTTGATGAATACAGATAATACTTAACAAAGTATTAGTGAACTGAATTCAATGACACATTAAAAGGCTCAATAAGCTATGACCAAGTGGGATTTATCCCTGGGATGCCAGGATAAAAATAATCAATGTGATACACGACATTACAGAACAAAAAATAACAATCACATAATCATCTCAATAGATGCAGAGAAAGCATTTTACAAAATTCAATACCCTTTAACGATAAAAAAAAGTCAACAAACTAGGAATAGAAGGCAATCATCTCCACACAATAAAGTTCACATATGTAAAGCCCACAGCTAACATCATACTCAATGGTAAAAAGGCAAAGGCTTTCCTCTAAGATCAGTAAAAAGATAAAGGTGCCCATTCACCTCATCTACTCAACATAATACTGGAAGTCCTATACAAAGCAATTAAGCAAGAAAAAGAAAAGCCACTCAAATTGGAAAGGAATAAGTAAAATTATCTCTCTTCATTGATGATATAATATTTTTTTAATGTTTACTTTTAAGAGAGAGACCTGGGGAGGGGAAGGAAGACAGAGGATCTGAGGCAGGCTCCCTGATGACAACAGAGACCATGATGTGGGGTTTGAACTCATGAACCCCGAGATCATGACCTGAGCTGAAGTCAAACACTTAACTGACTGAGCCACCCAGGCTCATAATCTTGGAGAACCCTAAAGGTTTCACCAAAAACAACAACAACAAGAA
Source organism: Panthera uncia (assembly GCF_023721935.1). NCBI lineage: Eukaryota > Metazoa > Chordata > Mammalia > Carnivora > Felidae > Panthera > Panthera uncia. The sequence continues at coordinate 54,858,151 of NC_064813.1, forward strand.
ACCTCCCCCCAAAGAAACACAGAAACACCTGTGAGAACAGTCAAATTCAGCAATGTTGCAGGATACCATCAACACTCAAAAATCAGTTCCTTTTCTATACACTAACAATGAACAACCCAAAAAGGAAACCAAGAAAATGATACCCATTTACAATAACATCAAAAAGAAAATACTTGTGAATAAATTTAACCAAAGAGGTGAAGTGTATTTCAGCACTCTGAAAACTATAAAATCATTGCTAAAAGAAATTAAAGAAGACACAAGTAAATGAAAAGACATCCTGTATTCATGAATTAAAGGACTTAAAATTATTAAAAAGCTCATACCTACCCAAGTGGATTCAATGCATACTCTGCCAAATGGCAATTTTTTCAGAAATAGAAAAACTATCTGAAATCCAAAAGTTCATATGGAAGCACAGTTTTCAGGCCAAACAATCATGAGAGAAAAGGACAAAACAATCTTGAGAAAGAAAAAAAAACTAGAGGCTTCACAGTTTCTGATTTTAAAACATTACAAACCTGCAGTAATCAAAACAATATGGTGCTCACAACAAGACAAACATATAAACCAAAAGAACAGAATAGAGAGCCCAGAAATAAATCCATTCATGGATAGTCAAATAATCTTTAATAAGAATGTGAAGACTACACATGGGGAAAGGACAGTCTCTTCAACAAATTGTATTGGCAGTATTGTATTATATCCACATGCAAAAATGAAATTGAACTTACTTTACATTGTATACAAAAATCAACTAAAAGTGAATTAAAGACTTAAACATGTATATAAAACTATCAAACTCCTAGAAGAAAAAAATAAAGGGAACTCTCCATAACATTGATCTTACCAATGATTTCTTGGAAATGATGCCAAAAGCACAGGCAATAAAAACATAATAGACAAGTGTGGCTATATCAAACTAAAAATCTTCTGCACATCAAAGGAAATAATCAGTACAGTGAAAAATGCAACATAAAGAAAGGGAGAAAATACTTGCAAACCATATATTTGATAAGAGTCTAATATCCTAAATGTATATGGAACTCCTATAACTCAATAAAAAAATAATCAATTAAATAATAGGCAAAGGACTTGAATAGACATTTCTCTAAAGTAGACATACAAATGGCTAATTTGTATGAGAAAAGATGCTCAACATCACTAATCATCATGGAAATGCAAATCAAAACTATAATGAGATATCACCCCTCCATTACCTATTAGGATGGTCATTAAAAAAAGAAATAAATAACAGAAAATAAATACAAGTTTTGGTGAGGATGTGGTGAAATTAGAGCCCTTGTATACTATTAGTAGGATTATAAAATGTTGTAACTGCTATGTAAAACAGTATGGAAGTTCCTCAAAAAAGTAAGAAATAGAACTACCATATGACCCAGGAGTCCCATTTCTGGGATTTATCTAAAAGAACTGAACACAGACTTTGAAGAGACATTTCTGCTCCCTTGTTCCTTGAAGCATTGCTCACAACAGTCAAGATATGGATACCACCTAAGTGTCTGTCAACAGTTGAATGAATAAAGAAAATGTTTTAACATGATATATACGTACAATAGAATGTTACTGAGCCATCAGAAGAAGGAAATCTTGCTGTTTGTGAGAACATGGATGAAACTGGAGGACATTATGCTATGTGAAATAAGCCAGACACAGAAGGACAAATACTGCATGATTTTATTTATTTATTTATTTATTTATTTATTTATTTATGACAGTAAATGAGCAGGAAAGGGACAGAGGGAGAAAGAGAGAGAAGAATCTTAAGCAGGCTCCATACTCAGCGTGGAGCCCAGTGCAAGGCTCAATCCCACAACCCTGGGATAATGACCTGAGCTGAAATCAAGAGTGGGACACTCAACCAGCTAAGCCACCCAGGTGCCCCTGCATGATTCCATTTATACAAGATGTCTACAGTAGATAAACTCAAGGAATAGAAAGTGGAAAGATGGTTGCCAGGGACTGAATGGGAGCGGGATATGGGGAATTTGGTATACAATGGATATAGAGTTTCAGTCATGCAAGATGAAAAAATTCTAGAGACTGGCTCCACAAAAATGTGCATATAGTTAACAATACTATAATATACACTTAATAATTTAATAAGTTAGATTTCATGTTATATGTTTTTACTACAATAAAAAATATTGCAATCATATAAGTATGATCTTTGTCCACAACAAAATTAAACTAGAATTCAATAACATGAAGTTATCCTGCAAATCCCATATACATGAAACTAAAACACCATACTTTTTAATACCCTTTTTGTCAAAGAAAAAATTACAAGGGAAATAAGAATATATTTCAAACTGAAAGAAGATAAAAACACAAGGGTATTAGATCCAGTTCCAATCAGTAGCTAGAAATCACAACATACTGAATAGAGAAAATTTAATGCAAAGAATTATTAACTAGCAAGAGATGATTAACTGTAGAATATGAGACTAGCCAATGCAGAAACCATCTCCTATTTGTAAGCTGAGGGAGAATACACCAAGGAAGAGCTTAAAATTGGAAAGAAATCCACCTCCCCTAAAACTAGTATAAGTTTAAGACTTTGTTGGAGAGAATATAAATGCTATAGGAAGCTGCAACCTGCCTGTGACAAACAAATTTGCAAGAGGTTGAATCCACAGCTAGTCAGTAAGAAGAGCCACTGAGTGTCTAAGAAGCTCAACAGAGAGTGCAGGTAGACTACAGCTATTCTATCAGGATTACCTGCATAAGGACAATAAAAGGAGTTGAATTAGTGTTGGCTGGCTAGAGCTGGTGCTAAGAAAGAGCTTATATGATGGCCAAGAAATTTACTGTAGAGTATTATGGGGCCAGAGTTGATCCACTATCAGCAGACCAAGAGAAGTTCACTGTAGCGATGGAGTATCTCATCTTCTTTGCAGAAAGTGTCCCCCATTGTGTGCTGGCAGTATGGAGTTGTTCCACTAGAAACAACCCACATGAATGCTGGAAAATTCACTGATGGTTGGCCATTGTCAGGCCTCCCTCATATCATTGGTTGCTATGGGAGAAAAATAAAATCATACCAGAATGAAGACTATTTCTTTTTTGTCTTTTAGTGTTCTACTAGAACCCACTACTGACAAAGCTAACACTGTGCCAACTCATCAAAGGTAAATTTTTACAGGGCTCATCTTCAGTTTCCCAAAAAAGAACAAAGAACGGTGGATACAAAATGAGAAACAATAAATTAATAAACAGCATAATATATCAAAATTTGTGGACTATAGCAAAAACCAGAATTTAAAAAGGTATTTACAATGAAAAAAGAGCATATATTAGAAAAGAGAGCAAGGTTTCAAATCAGTGATGTAATCTTCCATATTAAAAACAAGAGCAAGTTAGGGCACTTGGGTGGCTCAACACCCAAGCATCTGGCTCTTGACTTCAGCTCAGGTCATGATCTCATGGCTTGTGGGTTCAAGCCCCACATCCAACTCTCTGCTCTCAGTGCAGAACCAGCTCTGGATCCTCTGTCTCTCCCCCACTTGCACTCTCTGTCAAAAATAAATAAACATTTAAAAAAAGAGCAAATTAAACCAAAGTAAGCACAAAAAAGGGCACAAATAAAATAAGCATGGAAATCAGTGAAATAAAAAATAGAGATAAAATGGGAAAATTGATAAAACCAAAAATTATCTCTTTGTAAGTATCAATATAATTAATCAACTAGCCAGACTGAACACAAAAGAATATCAGAAATCAAAGAAGAACACTACTACATATCCTACAGAAATTAAAAAGATAATAAGAAAATATTATAAATACAGTCCTATATCTATAATAAAATATAATTCATAGTTCTAAAAACCTTCCACCAAGAAAACCCTACAACTAAATGATTTCACTGGTAAATTAAAAAAAAAAATTTATTGACACCAAGAATTCTACACTAATGTTCAGAAAATGCTTGAAGAGAAGGGAATATTACCCAACTCCTTTATGAGATAATCAGCAACTTGATATCAAAAAATAACAAATACATTACAAAAAAGAAAACCAAACCTGAATATCCCCCCTGAACATAGGCACAACAATTGTTAATTTAAGAAAAGCAAATTAAGAAACACACAATACGGTAACATATCATAATCAACTAGCTTTATCTTGGCTTTATCCCAGGAAAGTAGGCTAGTTTTACATTTGAAACTCAATCCGTGTAACTATCTCATTGTTTATAAGAATTAAAAAAAAAAAAACACACTATATGATCATATCAATAGATGCAGAGAAAACATTTGACAAATTTCAACACCCATTCATGACAAAAACTCTCAGCAAAATAAAAGTAGAAAAAAATCTCCTCAAGTTAGAAGAGAACATTTAAATAGTTTTTACTATAGCTAATTTAATACTTACTGATGAAAAACTAAAAGCTTTCTCTCAAAGACCAGTACCCATTCATAATAAAAACTCTCAGCAAACTAAAAGTTGAAAGAAACTTTGTCATTCTGAAAAGAACTACAAAAATCCTACTGCTGACCTTATACTGAATGGTAAAAGAGTAAAAGACCATAAACAAGGCAAGCATTATGGCTCTCACCCATTCTTTTGAACACTGCACTGGTAGCTCTAGCCAGAGCCAAAGGCAAGGAAAAGAAACAAAAGACAAACAAAAGTAAAAACTTCTGTATTAACAGATGCCATAATTGTTTATGCTGAAAATCCTAAATAACCTACCAAAAACTTACTAGAATTAATATGTGAATTAGCAAGATCACAGTATAAGAGCAATAGTGAAAAACAAAACAAAGAAAACATACACACAAAAACACTTCTATCTTAAAAATCAAAATATTTCAAGAACATAAAATATAAATTATGGATTAAATTGAAGCAAATACTTGCACCTCCTCTGAAAATTATAAATAAATGCTGAGACAAATTAAAGAAAACTTAATAAATGGAGATATGTGCTATGTTTATTGATTTAAAAAAAACATGATATTGCCCCCAGATTGATTCTACCAAAGTGTCTCCTCAAATTGATCAGTAGATTTATTTGTTGAAATTGGCAATCCCAATCCAAATTCTAATAGGTTTATTCATTGAAATTGGCAATTTAATTCTAAATTTATGCAGAAATTCAAAAGAATCTTGAATAGTTAAAAACAATTTTGATAAAGAATAACAAATTTGGAAGACTTAAACTATCTGATTTCAAGACTTACTTTACTTGTATAAAGGTAGACATACAGACCCATGGGCCAGAATGGAAAGAAGAGATATAAACACATATATAACCAACTGGTTTACAACAAATATGTCAAGGTAATTCCATGAGGAAAGGATAGTCTTTCCAACAAATGCTACATAAACAATTGGATATTCATATGCAAAACAAACAAACCAACCTTCCTTATCTCATACAATGTAGAAAAGTTAAATTCTAAATTCACACTACCTCTAAATCACAGAGCTAACTTCTAGAATGAAACAGAAAATCCTTGTGACCTTGAGTTAAAGATTTCTCAGATAGAAATAAAAAGCATAAATGTTAAAAAAAAAATGCTAAATTGGACTTCACCAAAAATGTTAAAAATTGCTCTTCAGAGACATCATGTAAAAAATAAAAGGGCAGGTTACATACTGATAGTATTTTCAAAATATGTGTCTGATAAAGGACTTGCATATGGCATATATAAAGAATACTTTCAAATCTACAATTTAAAAAAATAAATTACAGCTGAAAAATGAGGAAAGATTGGACAAATTCATCAAAGGAGATATGCAAATGGAAGATAAGCATACATAAAGACACTAACTGTCAATAATGATTAGGCAAATGGAAATTAAAAACACAATGACATATCACTACACACTCACTAAAAGACTGACAATTTCAAGTGCTGAAGAGGATATAAAGCAACTGAAAATTACATGTATTGCTAGTGGAAATGCAAAATACTCATCCACTTTAGAAAATACTGACAATTTCTCATGGCCCAACTCCATGTCTCTACTCCTAGGTTTACTTCTATATATATAAATCCTTAAATCCTGATGGGGGTGGTAGTTAACCAACTGAATCTGTCAAAACTTATCAAATCATACTCTTAAAGTTGGTATATTTTTGTATGTATATTACATGTCAATAAAAGCTAATTAAGTTAAAAAATCAGAGCAGCCCAAAGCCTCATCACCTCCTATTTATTTTTATATTCCCAAAAGGAACCAAGTGAGAGGCATCCTTTTGATTCTTTTCCTCTTGAGTAATAAAGTTCTTGGTGTTCTGATGTTGGGTTAAATCTTAAGGTGTCTCTGACATGTTTCGATTACACATTCTACTTCAAACTCCTGTGGCCTTACAGAAACAAAAGGAGCTGTTAGGGTACAAACAGACACTCAATAGTTAATATGATTATTATTTTTTTAATTTTTGTTTTAATTCTTTATTTATTTTTGAGAGAGAGACAGAGTGTGAGAAGGGGAGGAGCAGAGAGAGAGGAAGATACAGAATCCGAAGCGGGTTACAGGCACTGAGTTGTCAGCACAGAGCCTGACGTGGGGCTTGAACTCACGAACTGTGAGAGAAAGTCTGATGCTTGTGACTGAGCCACCCAGGTGCCCCAATAGTTAATATGATTACTATTATCTACGGTAACGTTTCAAAATGAATGTTGCAAGGAAATGCTACAAACTGGTAGACTGAAAATGTATCATCATAAATAGTGTTTTAAAAAGTAGTATCAATTGTTTCTTTGTTAGAATACATAATCGTCAGTCATTGGTTTCCCTGAAAAAGCATTAACTTTCAAGTTATTTTCCCTCTTTTTCACTGGGGATGCTTGAAATTTTATTCTGTTGATTAACTGAGAAATCTAATCTCAATATCTACCAAAGCCTAGAATTGTTCATGCTAGAAAATCCTCCAAATTACAGATATTTTTCCTGCCATGCTTATTAAGCATTATATTTAATTTGTTTTTGTGTTTGTATAAGATTTCAAATCACGTACTGGTATTTGGATTTTCTGTGATTTGAAAATAACCTGTAATTAAATCACTTTTGAGTTTAAATAATAATCAGCAAGACTACATAGGATAAGCTACATAGAATTCAGTCTCTTAAAAATTGTGTTAAAATAAAATCACACAGAATTCATTAAAAAAAAACTAGAGTATATTACATCAGAAATCCTATTTCTGTCATTTTTCTAATATAAAAAGGGGAGTAATTCTGAGACTAACTGAAAATGCATACTGAATGAAAACACTTACCTATGAAATTAGGTATTTTCAATTCAGATCTCTATTTGGATAATATGTTTTCCATATTCACACACATTATAATCTTGTAAATATTTTGTGCCCAAGTTTGCGTCTTCATGAAGAAAAATAATGAGTTATGAAGAGAAATAAAACAGATCTTATTACTCCCCGGTTTGGTGTTTCAACGATCAGCTTATCTCTTCCTCTTAAATGTCTGGCTGCATTTTGGTATAGAAAGTTCAGTATCAAGGGAATATATGGGGCTAAAGCTGTACACAGATGTTCACATTTTAACTGTAGTTTGGTTCCCATACTAAGGGTCTTGTCCTCACTTTCCTACTTGCACACTAATTTGTTCAAATCCTGCCTTTTGAGCAGTATTATCTACATTCATCATATTTATAGCCCCCTGACTGAGAAATCCTTTGTCACTGTACCCAGCCCTATTGCCATACTTGTACCTTGGCCTGACTTGCCATGTGGAACACCAGAGGTTCACTTAGGGAAGGGAGCTCATTGTTTGAATGGACCACATCAGACCCGAGAGAAAAGGATCCCTGTGACCATACAGAATTGGCTCATCAGAGGAAGAGCAGAGATGTGGAGCTGCATGAGAGAGAGAGAGAGAGAGAGAGAGAGAGAGAGAGAGAGAGAGAGATTGAGAGGAGAGGTGAATTATTTTGTAGTGGAAACAAAGCCAAATGGATTGATAGGGTTCAGGAGCCAGCAGGAAGGTATTGCTGAAGTACAAGCAAGTGATGTCTAAGATTGATGGTGTTGAATTGGGCAAAGCTGCCTGAAACAACAGTGATATTTTCTTTATTTCTCTTGGGGAGGTAACAGGGTCAAGACCTAAACATTGTATATGAACCATTTGGCCATTTTAAACAAATCAACACTCTCAAATCATATCCCGCCCTACCCTAAGGTTCATCTGCCCTGTGTAATCCTTCGGTTACAAAAAAGCACTTCAGAACAAAAACTCAGGCCAGTTGTGAAGACTTCTTTCACCAAGGCCCAGCCTCCAGGCTAAATGGGAGAGTTCTGCCAGCCATCAAACTTAACAGCCTTGAAACATATGCAACATTTCTCTAAGCAAATTGGTTCCTTAATATGGTAAAATGTGCGGTACCCAAGGGGAAATGCTGGTGATCTCATAGCCCAAAACTCATGGAGTCACAGCACTGTATTCCTGAAAAGCACTCATACTTTCCACTTTGATAAAACCAGAAGCAAATACGAGAGTCAGTAGGTTTTGACATCCATTGTTCATTCTCGCTGAACTTTTTCTCTTATATAGCAGAGCACAGTGGTTTAATTCATAGCTTATGAGATTTTAAAAATATAAACCATTCAAATTTTTTCTATATTAATCAGTGGTTTCTAAAGATCCACAGGGATAAATAAACCTTGCAAGCTGGCAGGTTTTTTTTTTTTTTTTTTTTTTTTTTTTTTTTTTTTTTTTTTTTTTTTGTGGCATAACCACTGGTAGTTATAAACAGTAAACAAAACATAGTAACCATTTTAAGCACAAGAGATTGCTGTATCACAGGGGGCATAAATCATTAGCTTAATAATTTCAGCAGCAGTGTCTCCAAAGCAAAATTAAGCCAACAGTTCCCCCTGTGGCAATAATGAAGTACTGTAATGTTAAAGGGGGGAGGGGGGGAAGCAACCAAGAGAAGGCATTATTGTGCCTTGGAAATGATTGAAAATCCAAGTTCGATAAGTAACTGTAGAACTCTTGTCTCTGTCTCGATCTTTTGAGAGATGGGAGAGGGGTTGCCTCCAAACCCCACATCTACTCTTGTAGACAGTTTGACAAGCACAAATGCACTTTCATTAAAGCCCCCAATGGCTAGGATGTGCTGTAGGTAGGGCATGAATGTGATGACATATTACCATTGAGAAGATGACAAATTTCTCTCAGTTGCATAGGCAGACATTATTCACAGACTTAGAGCCAAAAGAATGTGAGGCCCAGGATAGGACAGAGACATGACCAAGCTCCTCTCTCAGGGGCTCTCAAGCTACATACAAATAATCTGAAAGAAAACACCTTCCAATTCTGAGCTGGCCCACTGGACCTAGCCACAGAGTTAAGCCATCCTGCCCACCCCACCTCCCCATGAATTTTCCCAAGTGCCAAAGTTCATTTTTTTTAACTGGCTAATGATTTGTTCATTTTGGAAAAGTGTACTTGGCTATGGGACATTATCAAACAAGAGGGATCAAGAAGGTCTCTGTTGTGTTAATACTATAGAACCTTCATTTTTCACCTTGATTTTTTCATCCATTTTATGAAATTAGTATAATCTTGTCATTATCCTTAAAAAAGAAAGCTCTGATTGAAGACAGTTTTCTTTCCCTCAATAATACCATTTCTTTAAGGTAGCACTTTACCTACTAACAACATTCCCTATGTTTTTGGAGCACCTGTTATGGACACAATGATTTCTTAAGAATATATTTGGTTTTAAAAATTATATGATTCACTCAAGGAGAAGCTGTATTATTTGCACAAAGTTAAGTACCAGGTTGACTATTTTACTCAGAGGATTGAGGTGGTGATTTGTTTGACAATATAGGGATATAGATTAAACTAGACTGTATAGGGTCAGAATCCCCTTTATGGGACGGACACACTGAAGCACTTTAGAAGTGCTTGATAAATGTTTTTTTCCCCCTCATTTTTGTTATACTTTGTTTTCAACTATGACACTTCAGACAAAGTCGTCTTAAAGAATCCAATGACTTTTTTCAGATTTATTTATAGATATACTTTACTTTGGATACCCACGCTCTCTTTTATTAATCTGAAATGAGAAAACTGGAAGGAGTGATGGCTTTCTCTGCAGCTATTGAAAAAAATATTTTTTTCACCTTTTAAATAAATTACTACATTTTTTCAGTTCTCTGTAAAAAAGAGAGAGAGAGAGAGAGAGAGAGAGAGAGAGAGAGACATCTAGCACAATCCCTATATCATATATTGTAAGTGTGACATTGTAAGTATGGCATGGAAGTAACCTTGAGTGCACAGTAGTGAATAGTGCATTTCACTAAAGGTCAAAAAGGTCAAAGCTGGATCCTAAGTAAAACTGTGAGAGAAATGTGTTTGTCTTTATTGCTCCTTTCTCCCTTTTCCAGGATCTCCCTTCTTAGCTCCTCAGTGTTCCACCTGACCTTTTCAAGCACTCCACTGATTAATGCCACCATTCTTATTTAAATTTGGTGGCTTCCAAGGTTCTTCATACTTAAGGCTAATAATAGGATAAACACAAAAGGAGGATTTCACACACCTAACTCCAGTAGCCAGAGGTAAGCCTATCTGACACAAAGTGCAAGAAAAAGCTAAGAAGGAACCTACCCAAAGTCAGCTAATCAGAATGGATTGCTAAAACTTTACTGTAATAGGCCACAAAGGTCCCCCAACCTGAATAAGCATCAAAATTGACCAGCAGTATCCAGAGAATGGAAGATCATATTTGAAATCATGTGTCTGATAAGAATCTAGTATCCAAATATACAAAGAAATCTTACAACTCAACAATAAAAAAGCAATTAACCTAATTTAAAAATGGGCAAAGGATTTGAATAGACAGTTATCCAAAGCAGTTACACAACTTACAAATAAGCACTTGAAATGATGTTCAACATCGTTAGTCATTCGAAAATAATATGCAAATCTAAACCACAATGAGGTGCCCACTTGACACCCACTAGGAAGGCAATAATCAAAAGATACACAGCAGCAAATGTTGAGGAGGGTGTGAAGAAATTTCAGTTTTCGAAACTTACTGGTGGGAATGTAAATGTTGCAACTGCTTTGGAAAAACTGTTTGGCTGTTTCTCAAAAAGTTAAACATAGGGGCGCCTGGGTGGCTCAGTCGGTTAAGCGGCCGACTTCAGCTCAGGTCATGATCTCGCGGTCCGTGAGTTCAAGCCCCGCGTCAGGCTCTGGGCTGACAGCTCAGAGCCTGGAGCCTGCTTCGGATTCTGTGTCTCCCTCTCTCTGACCCTCCCCTGTTCATGCTCTGTCTCTCTCTGTCTCAAAAATAAATAAATGTTAAAAAAAAATTAAAAAAAAAAAAAAAAAGTTAAACATAGAGTTACCATATGTCCCAGCAATTCCACTCCTAGATATATGTCCAGCAAAAACTTGTACACAAATTTTCAAAGCACCATTATTCGTAATAAGAGTGGAAACAAGTCAGATGTATATCAACTGATGAATGGATAAACAAAATATGGTGTATCTATGATGGAATAAAATCCAAAAATGGAAATGAAGCATTGGGACATGCCACAACATGGATGAACTTTAAGGCATGCTAAGTGAAAGAAATCATACATAGGACACCACATAATGTATGTCCCATTTATGTGAATTTCTCAGGACAAGTGAATCCATAATGACAGAAAGTACATTAGTAGTTTCCAAGGGGCTGAAAGGAAGAGATAACACAGTGGGGCTGCTAACTGTACAGTTTCTTTTGGGGGTAATGAATTAACTGGGAATGACAGTTGCATAACCTTATGGATATGCTTTAAAAAAAGTGAAATGTACACCTTTAAAAGATGAAATTTATGGTGGGTGCACTGTATCTCAATTTTGTTTAAGTAATAAAGGAAAAGCATTAGTTGCCATTTCTGTTTCAACCTACCTCGACAAAGCTAGTAATTCCCCTTTCCTCTTACTTTGATTCAGTGCAAAACAGGGTTTTAATTAGATAATATCTTTATTTCCTGCTGTGTCTAGAAATGCCTCAGATCCCTAAAAAGTCAAATTGGCCATAGGTTCTTATACAGAGATTACAGAAAACAATCTGAATGGTATGTACCCCTGTACTCAACCACCTATTCCTAATTTCAGTGGCCATCTTTCTGGGAATACACCCCAACAATCTCCCTTCTCTTACTCTCCTTGATTTTTCTTCAGAGGATTTATAAAAATGAGACAAATCATGTATCCATTTCTTGTTTGTTGCTTGCAGCCTATCTTCTCCTCTAGAATGTAAGCCCCATAAACCAGGAAGTTGGTTTTGTTCACTGTTGTATCCCGACCACCTGGAACAATGCCTGGCACAGAGCAAGGAAAGCACTGAAGAAATGTTTTTGAGTGAGAAAATTGGAGTAAGTTTCTTTTTTCCTCATCAGATGATGAGGAAGAATAAAAATGGTAGAGGCATCCAATACTCAAAGTCAAGAACATCAAGTCCTCCCTTAAGCCTACAGCTTCCCTTTCTCATGGTGATGGACCACATGGTCCATATCCCTGTGGACCTCACCACTGAGCTCTGAGGGACCCCTGTACCCTAGGGCTCCAAATGTCAGCATCCTTGCCTTCATCTTCTGCTTTCTGTGTCTGCTTCCCTCAAAGATAATCCTCAAGTGTTTCTGAACCTAATCTAAACACCTAACCCCTATTCCCAATTGAACTATTTGCTTGATAGTTTGTCTTGGGAATCTAAGGTCTGACCTGGAAATAAATTCTGACTGCTACTGTTCTTGTGGTCAAACCAAAAGGCCAAAGGTCTTTCCCCTTTCTACTACTGTGCATTCAAAAGTCATATTTTGGCCAAACAAAACATTCTGTTATGAAATATGAGGGGTATGTAAGTCATAGACTTTGGCCTTAGGAAGAAGCTAAACTTGTCACAGAGATCCTCTCAAAATAAAACAAAACTAAACTAAAACAAAACAAACAAAAAAACCCTCTTTGGCTTCATTTTTGATGGTACACTTGTTTTGCCCTAGTTTTATCTTAGGATTTATTTTTAAATGTGACATTGTACAGACCTATGTTGAATTATTCCAGATCATCCATTTCATTTATAGCTAGCTGCCTTTTTATACTTCCGCTGCCATGATGTATTAGGTAGAAGTCTTTAATTGTCTTTCAGAAAGTAGGATTCAAAGTAAATTACACACATTTATTTCAAAAAATTAACTGTTCAATCATTTTTAACATACAATTCTCTCACTAGAATCTAACAAGTCAAAGCCCCTGATATTGCTCTCAGGGCCATTAAGACAAAGGGTGGGAACTGCTCCCACCTTTCCACCAGCTCCTTATAGGCTGACTATTCAGAGCTGTCATATGACTCGTTTCTAGTTTAAACTCCATTTCAGTATGATTTCAACTGAACAGAAATATTGGAGGGGAGTGTGGGCAGATTGATGTTTGCCTTCGTCACCCCTCCTCCCCCCGTGATGGCCCTGATGACAACACACATCTGGATGTTTTGAAGCATCTCAGTGATTGATTTGATTTTTCCACTCTTCACCTAGACTTTTGGCATTGCCTAGACAAAGCTATCTCACTTTGGGCTTTAGTCCCCAACTTGCTTCCAACTGCAGGCTACTACACTCTGCTTCACCTTTCTTCTTGGCTACACGCAGCCCGGCCTCAGTATGCTTTCTCCCCCCATATGTCATCCCAGCCCAACTGAGCACCAAACTTCCCTCGGCTCCCTGTCCAAGACACACTTCTTCCATGAATCCTGCTCAGGGATTCGTAGTCACGAGTCGCTGTGTGTCTAATGACTCACTTAGAGCTTTACAGGCCATAGCAATGGGTGAAACTGGTATCATTAGAAATGCCAGCCCCCCATCCAGCAATCAAGGAGCATTTATTGAGTGCTTCCTTTATGCTTAGCATACAACCAGGTCCTGAGCATCTAAATTATGGAAATCCACTCTGTAATCTTACCTCCTCCCACGGTGAGCCATGTGGAACAATCCCACTTCCTTTAGCCAATGCTGACTGGAATGTCTATTTCTTCAAAGGCTATTGTGAAGATGTGTTAGGGATTACAAGGATAAAAAGCATGCATCCCCTGCCCTCGGACCAGTTTCACAATACATATGAGATTCTAAATTATGAAAAAACTGAAATTGTGGGATTAAAGAAATGTTTATACCAATTTTGAACTGAGGAGACATTCCAATTTATTTAATTCTTGCAGAATTGCATAATTTGAAAACTGACTTAATTGCAATCTGTTTCTGTTATCACTATCACCTACAACACCAGTGAAAAGAAACACAAACCCTTCTTTGTCAGTATAATGAGAACCATTCTTGATTCCTTACATCGGAACTTCTAAGACTGACTTTTGGTTCCATAATCTAAGCAAGCACTGTTATTATCATTTCAAATCTCATTTTCTGTATCTTTTCACAATGCTGTCCAAGTTCATTACATGGTGCTGCTAAAGCTAATGCTGAAAACAAACCCAAAACCAATAACTACTGAGTAGCAGTAAGATAGGATAAAGCACCACAGAGGAAAAAAAATCCACCAACATTAAATTAGGAAAGAGCCCTCAGTGATGTCAAAAGTGACTTCAAAGAAAATATACACTAAAATAATTATAAAATTTGTAAGTAAGTTCCAAAGATGCATTCCCCCTTTGGGAAAGTTCGTTTTGAATTATTTGAGTTTTAAGTTGTACAAAGTCTCCAGGAATAACATTTCTCTCATATGAAAAGCAAGTACCCTGTACTTAAATTTTATTTCCCACTGATCTACCTTACAATCCCCACAGTTTAGTTAGAAAAATCCCTTTATTATTCCACACATCCTCTGCCAAGGAAACCAGTATTATTCCTTTCACTATTTCTTTTATTATGCTCCTCTTCCTGTTTTAAATATCTTCACTCTTCCTACCCACTAATCCAAATATACAGCCCAGCTTCAAAGGCCCACTCAAGCCCCACCTCATCTGCAAAGTTGCACCTAACTTAGTAGAGTCATAGGATTTTATATTTGGAATGGAACTTGGAGATTATCTAGTTCAAATATTTTCCAACTGTGCAACATAGAGACATTTAGGAGCCTTTTAAAAAGAGTCAGAAATGGGAAGAGAAGTGTAAGTGGGCAGCTGAGTCCTGGGGCTCTCACCCTCTGATCCAGCACTGCCTTCAGCATTGGGATTATTTTACCTTTCCAAGAAAGAGATTCCAGAGCTTTGGGGGGCAGGAAACTCCACAGTCTAACATGGTAAATGAAGAAACTAAGGCTGTAAATTGAATGTCTCATCCTGGCTTACAAATAGTCTAGGGGCAAAAACAGGCGAAAATCCAAGGATCTTTGGACTCCCAGCCCAGCTACAATGATCTATTTTCTTTCTCAAATTTCCTATTGATGGTTCTTCAGTGTCTTCTGCTAGTTACATATTTGTGTATTGTCTGCCCCATGTGTTGAGGCTCTAGCTGCCTCGTGTTGAGATGTAATTTGTACACTTCTGTTCTTCTCTAAGCAGAGCACCAGGCTCAGAGAGTATGCTTGCTCTGTCCTTCCTTCCCAGAGGCATGGCCATTCCTGATTCATATATAAAATTGGACTAAGTAACGCTAAGAAATCAACCCTAAGGTATTGACTGAAATGCCATAAACCCCATCCTTGTTACAGAAACTCTCTTCGGGGAGCCTGGGTGGCTCAGTCGGTTGGACATCTGACTTTAGCTCAGGTCATGATCTCACAGTTTGTGAGTTCAAGACCCACATTGGGCTCTGTGCTGACAGCTGAGAACCTGGAGCCTGCTTTGGATTGTGTGTTTCCCTCTCTCTCTGCCCCTCCCCTGCTCACACTGTCTATCTCTCTCTCTTTCAAAAATAAATAAACATTAAAACAAATCTTTACTAAAAACTCTTCTATTTCCAAACAATTCATTAAAGCTAGCATAAATGGTAGTTAGTACAGCCTTTTTTTCATAAAAAATTTTATGAATGTATCTGGCCTCATTTGTATTTTTACTGTCACTGTGTTTACAAATCTAGGCTCAATCAGTTAAACTCCTTGTTCTAAGTGGCACTATGTGTTTGACCTTGAGTCTCATTTTGGTGATCTTTTACAATTACAACAAGACACTTTAACAAGAAAAACTGGCCTCTACTCTTATAAAAAAATTGTAATTTTTTAAATAATTACAAACTTTCCTCAATTTTTCATCCTTTGTAAGCTTTTCATCCAGTTGCTGTTCTTATGATAAACGTCTTGAAAGGGTACAAGTGCAGATGTTACCTTTCTATCCTCTCCTCTCAGCTCCATCTTCAGTTTCTCTACTATTTACCCCTTAAACGAGGTTCTGCTGCCCCATCTCCCCGTCTTCCAAGTTCCATATGCTCTCTGCAACGTGTTAGACTCCAAATCGACTTTCCTAGGACTGTCTTCGCATCACTGCCTTTAGACCAGGGCAAGAGGAGCCCTCTTCTGGACTCCAGACTTTAGATACCTGCTCTGTCCTTTACAGGATGAGTAGTCTGCAGGCCCAGTAGGATGTGCTCACCTGGAGCCTGTGGCCTCCCATTTAAACTACACTCTGAGTACTCAGCACCACAAAATTCCTACCTAAATCTGGCTGAATCTGTCTCCAGGACCTGAGTGCCTTCTTGAATTTGGGCCCGCATTTCTGATGTAACCCAAGGAACTAGGGATGGCCAAGGAATGGTTGTTTGTGAGAAGGGGGATTTAGGCAGTGAGGGTGTGGACAGGGCTTAAGCTTACAAGCTGGAGCTTCCCAGAAGTGCACCTGAAGCCCAGGCTATATGGATAGGGCCAGGGTGGCAAGAAACAGGTATGGAGGCTCTTCCTAGGCCACGGCCACCACATTTTAGCACAGAAAATCCTAACGCAAACCTAGTCATCAAGGCAATTTTGTCACAAGGTAGTTATGTGGGTAAACTACGTTTAACAGTTTGTGGCTTGATTTATAACTTTTAAATATTTAACATATGGAGTGCGGTCTTCCGTTTTCACTCTTACCCGAGGACCTACCAATCTTAGAGGAAAATGAGTCTTGTCTATCCAAACCCAGATTAATTTCTGAATTCATATTAGTCTTCTTTTTAAAGGTGCACATGCAACTTAAAATATCAAAAGCTAAGTTAATGTTTTCCTTCTCATCTGAGACCTCTTATCCATGTTTGTATCTTTTCTTAGTTAATAGAATTAATTATCCTCTCAGTTACCAGCTAAAGGTCTTGGAGCCATCTTCAACTTTCTTCTTCTCCAACTTCAGGATTTTTTCAGAGATAAGATATATCTTATGGCTAAAACACCTGACTCCATCTTCTTTCAAGCCCCATCTTTCCACTGATTCATTATAATATCCATTCAACTGCCCTCTCTGTTTCTGTCCCTCCCTCCTTAATTCACTGACATTTCCACTAGAATGATTACATTCATTACCTGTCCCCCATCCCTGCTCCATTTTCCATGGAGTAGAAAACAAATTCCTTTCCAGCTTCGAGTTCTTCACAATCCCAATCTACCCTTCCAACCTTATTTTCCATAATCATTCTTGTCTCTTGATCTTCCTACTCATCCACACAGCCATACACATATGCTTTATAATCTAGTCAATCCAGACTATTTGCTAATCCCAGATGATTGGTTAATTTACAAATTTGTCATAAACTTTCACAGAAATGCATATTTATTTAAGCTATTCCTTCCATCTGCACTGCTTTCTTTCTCCTTATACTTCTATAAAAATCCAATTAACTGCTCTAATGCCATTTATTCCATGAAGCTTTCCACAATTACTCTGCCAAAATTACTGTCTCTTATGCTCACGTAACATTTATTTATGCCACTATTACAATACTTACATTTTTTTGCAAGTTATGAATGGATGCCTTTGTATCCCTTAAATACAAGTTCCTTTTATGTAAGAACTAGTCTATACTCATTTCTGTGTATTCCTCATGCTTTGCATATTGTCTCACACATAGTAAGCGCTTTGTAAATGTTTGTTTAATTTCTAACCCAAATTTAAACAGAGACTGGTTTTAATAAAAAATTAAAAAAAAAACAAGTCACACACCATATTCACTCAGAGAAGACTATCAGAATGTCTTTGTTCTATTCCAACCCAGTGTGCGACCCTCATTTTCTCTATCAGGAAACTCTAAGATTTCTCTCTCCAAAATGGGTTTCACATCTCCTCTAAAAGCTGCAGTGGTGTGTCTGCAAAGCTTGTCAAGAAGCCCTGATGCAAGGCAGTGCGGAGCTGCAGGCACTATTACAAAGACAGGTAGAGTGTTCAATACAGAACCAGCCACCTGTGCGCCCTTGGTTTTCAGAGATGACTCACACATGCAGGCCACAGCTTCCCCCAAGTCACTTATCACCCTGTGCACAGTGCTCCTTGGATGGAGACCATCTGGGATCGCAGACTTTTCCAACCTTAGCTTGTCCAATTTTTCGATCACCTGCTCTGACATAAACCTGGTTTTGTTTCGCGTTTATAGTGTGTCTCCTGGGCAGTTTCTGGATCTGTTTCTGGCATTTTCCCTCAAATCATCTTGGGAATCACAGAATGAAGTTAGGGGAGCAAAAATATAAGTTGCTGTTTAATTTTCTGTTCTGGGATTTCCATATCCTGTTGGTTTTTAGGACCAGTGACAATAAAATGCTGTCTTTACTCAGTAAATATGTAGACGAAAACAAGTTAAGCCTATCAAATAGCTAGACAATAATGACAGTATTACAAACTACTTGACAGTTCAGAAGTGACTTTCATGTAATTTACCTAATTTAATTCTTATTATAATCCTGTGAGGTATGAGTCCTGTTTTATAGACCAAAAACAATGGTTCACAGATTTTTTTTTCTTTCTTGGGATCACAGAGCTAGTAAGGTATTGAAATAGGATACAAGTCTTCTAAGCCCAAATCCCATGATCTTAAGCATAGTATAACATATAGGAAATAGCCAAATAATTTAAAGAAACCATATCAGCTATCTTCCAGATAAATGATATGTTTTATTTATTTGAAGAGCTAAGAATTATTTAAAGCAGAGTAAACTTTCATTCACATATGTCACAAAGTGTGTTTGTGAAAAAGTACCAAAAAATGGAAAGAAAAGTCCAAATTGCAGTATTTTAAAGCAGTTTTATTATTGATAAACATGGCGTGTATGATAAACTAAAATGTAAATGGATAATAAGTTAAATAAGGGTCAGTAAAAGAGCAAGGATAATTTGTACCAGGTCTTTATTATCACCTTCAGTTACTAAAGTCAGTATTATAACAATTATTCAAATTATTTAATACATTCTATGTAAAGACTGTCATAGATTTTATACATGCTAAACAAAGCTTATTACAAGCTGTGCTGAGTTGTGCCTCACATAACAGGATGTTTGTCTTTCCTCAGCATAATTATTTATACTATTTCGAATATTGTTGCCCATTACGATGCACTAAAGAAACTGGTCTTTTTACAAGTCAATCAATCAATCTTAAGCCCAATTTTTAAAGACCGAAGTAATTGTCATGGTATTGATAGCAGTAACAGCATCAATTTCTGGTATTACCCTCTTGACTTTGGGCAATAGTTTTGTCATTTTATGCTTGTTTTATTTTTCTACATGTAATATCCACCATGAAGTATGATTTCTTTCCCCTGTGGGTGATAAGGAAGATTGAGGAGGAAATGGAAAATGACCAAGGTCAGTATATATATCCTCTGTTATTGCCTAAATTATCTGAGTAGCTATTGATGTCAATAATCTAATCAAATAGAGTGTTTTCACTTTCTTTCTACTTTATGGGAATTTACCCCATTTTAATTCTTGTTTTTTATACTTGAAGTTAATCTTAATTTGTTTTCAGTACATCTTCTTATCTAACATAAATACCTAAGGTTAAAATGGCCACTGATACTTGCGTTAGCAGCACGAAGTGTGTTTGTTGGCATTCAGTATTAAATACTGTACAATTGCCCTTATGATTTATTTTCACCCATAAATTGTTTAGACTTGTGTCTTCTGGTGTTTAAACATAGGTGGAGGGAATAGGCTATGTGTTTTTATTGATTTTTATTTTTATTTCATGATGATCAATGAACATCATCTACTAAAATACTGACTGGTATTTGTGGAGACTTCCCTTGTGTTCCAATACATGTTTAGTTTGTTTTGTTTTTTAATTTTTATTTTAACTTTCCAGGTTTGCTTTAAAAGACTGTGCATTGCCAAATTATACATGGTTCCGTATATGTTCATTAGATTGAGGTTGTTGTTCAAATACGTTCTAACTTTACTAATTTTTATTTGGTTTATCTATCAGTTTCTGAGAAAGTTGAGTTAAAATTTCTTACTATATTCCTTTTAGTGGTCTTACCTGTATATATAAACATGTAAATATAAAATATATAAAAATATATTTTACTTATTTGTGTGTGTGTGTATGTATGCATGTATATATATATATATATATGTGTGTGTGCGTATATATATATATGTGTATATATATGTGTGTATATATATATATATATTTATTTATTTATTTTTGAGAGGTGGGGAGGCAGAGAGAGAAGGTGAGAGAATCCCAAGCAGGCTCCATGCTGCCAGCGCAGAACCCAACACAGGGATCAAACTCATGAACTGTGAGAAAAAAACAAGAGTTGAACACTCAACTGACTGAGCCACCCAGGCACCCCTATTTATTTATATTTTTGAGACTATTTTCTAGATGTGTTGACATTGAAAATTATTCTATTTTCCTAGAGAAACATCACGTTTAACACTAAGTAATGAAAGAGAATGCTTTAAGCTTGCAAGTCTATTTATTTTGTCTGGTATTTATATTGCTACACCAGCTTTATTTTAATCAACATTTACCTGAGAGATTCTCTTTGTATCTTTCTACCTTCAGATTTTCTACACCATTATGTTTTAGAAATGTCTCCTTTAGAAAATATTTTTTGTTATTCATTCAAAATCAACATTTTTAAAAGGCAAGTTTAGATGATTTACATGTTTTGTACTCACTTATATTTTGGATGTATATTCTTTTTCTTTGCTTTTTATTTTCTCTTTTCTACCTCTACTAATTCAGTTTTAGTCATTTTCTTTCCTCCTCCTAATGGTTTATGTTAAATATTGTTTCTATTTTTTAGTTCTTGTTCTCAAAATTTTCACATGCATGCTTAAATTAAGTCTACATTAATATTAATTTTCTTGAACAATACAAAAAATATTTAATCTTTTACAAAATCTTTCCCCCTAAGTCTTCCATGTTTATGGTATTTAATTCTTTGGGTAAACACCTAGTAGTGCAATTGCTGGGTAGTTCTATTTTTAACTTTTTGAGGAACCTCTATACTGTTCTCCAGAGTGGCTGCAGAAGTTTGCATTCCTACCAACAGTGCAAGAAGGTTCCCCTTTCTCCACATCCTCACCAACACCTGCTGTTTCGTGTGTTGCTGATTTTAGTCATTCTGACAGGGGTGAGGTGATATCTCATTATAGTTTTGATTTGTATTTCCTTGACTATGAGTGATATTGAGCATCTTTTCATGTGTCTGTTAACCATACGTATACCTTCTTTGGAAAAATGTCTATTCATGTCTTCTGCCCATCTTTTAATTGTGTTATTTATTTTTGGGGTACTGAATTTTATAAGTTCTTTATATTTTTTGGATAACAACCTTTTATTAGATATGTCACTTGCAAATATCTTCTCCCATTCCTGGAAACAGTGCAAGTGTCCACAGACTGATTAATGGATTGCAAATAACCTGTTCTGTGAATGTTCCATAAGACGAGCAAACATTTCTAATAAATTTTAACTTGATAAACAAGCAATGTCTTGCAATATGAGTAGTATGTAATGCCAAACATCACATGATCACATCTGAGCCAATGGTACTTCTCTCTCTCTCTCTCTCACTCGCTCGCTGCAGGATTGTGGATGATCATCTCCCATGCTCTGATTCTAGGTCTCAGGCCACAGTGTTTGACATAAATCAGTGATTTTTCAGAATGTTGGAAGGTGCCCACAACTGGCACTAGTGTATTTTTTGCCACTTTATGGACAGTCCTTTGTTTTTTCATACAAAAGTAAGCTTAGGAATGCTTTGCTTCATTATAGGTCATTGGATAGGTTCCTTGTTAAAGTTACACGAAAAGTAAAAGATTCCATTGAGCCAATAGATAGCAGTGATTCCATTAGTGATAGTGGAAGTGATCCTACACAATGACCCTCCTCTCTTGTCTCCCTCACACCAGCCACAAAGATTTCCAAAGGTAAATTGAGGTTAATTTGTTTATTTTTCTTTATATTTTGTATCTTCTTTATTATTTTGTATTATTGTATTGTAATCATTTTTATATGAATATTTTTGGGTTGTGCAATGAATCATCTGAGTTTTCATGATTTCTTATGGGGAAATTCACTTTGATACACAAGTGCAAATAAACACAAATACAAGCATGATTCTGGGATAAATTATACTCCTAAACCAAGGTTTGGATAATTATATATAAATACATTATATACATATATATATATATATATATATATATATATATATATATATATTATGGACTATTACTCAGCCATGAAAAAGAATGCAATGGTGCCATTTGCAATGACATGGATGGAGCTACAGAGTATTATGTTAAGTGAAATAAGTCCCTCAGAGAAAGACAAATACAATATGATTGCATTCATATGTGGAATTTAAGAAACAAAACAAACAATATTCTCAAGAGTAGGCAAACCATTTTACACCCTCAATTTACATTTACATCTACATTACATTTTACAAATTAGCAGTTTGCATTCCTATTCCTACCACATCCTAACACTTGAAATTATCTGTCCTTTTGATTGCAGTCTCCGAATAGATGTGAAGTAGTAGCTCGTTTTGGTTTTGATTTGCATTTCCAAAACAAACAATATTTTTGAGCATCTTTTCAGGTACTTATTAGTCATTTGTATATCTTCTTTGAAGAAATCTCTACCCTTTACCCATTTTAATTGGATTATGTTTCTTTCTATAATTCATTTTGAAAATGTCTTTATAAATTCTACATACAAGGTCTTCATTAAATATATGATTTGCAAATGTTTTCCCCATATTGTGGATTGTTTTCTCACTTTCTTGGTAGTATGCTTAAAACAAAAGTTTTTAATTTTGATGAAAACAAATTCATTTATTTTTAATTTTGTTTCTTGTGCTTTTGTGTCATATCTAAGCATCCATTGTCAAATATGAAGATAAGATTTACCTCTATATTTTCTTCTATGAGTTTTATAGTTTTAGCTTCTACATTTAGATCTTTGATCCATTTTGAATTAATTTGTATATACAATGTGAGGTGAGGGTCTAAATCCATTCTTTTGCATGTAGCTATCCAATTATTATCATTTGTTGAAAAGACTTTTACATATATTGAATGGTCTTGAGATCCTATATGGAAATTAGTTGACCATAAATACATGGTTTAATGGTTTTATTTTAGTTTTCACTCAATTCCATTTATCTATATGTCTATCCTTATGTTAATACCACACTCTCTTCATTAACATTACTTTATATTAAAGTAAATTTTGAAACTGGGAAGTGTGAATCCTCCTATTATGTTGTTCTTTTTCAAGATTGTTTTGACTATTCTGGGTCACTTCAATTTCCATATGAATTTTAGGATAACTTGTCAATTTTTTGTAAAGAAGCCAGATGGGAGTTTGACATGGATTGCATTCACTCCAGATATACGTCATTTTGAAAGTATTGTTATCTAAAAACCATTGTCCTCCAACCCATGAACATGGAATGTCTTACCATTTATTTAGGTGTTTGTTTTTTTTTAACTTCTTTTATAGTTTTCTGAATGTAAGTTATATCCTTCTTTTGTTTATTTATGCTCTTTGATTGTAATGCAAATTTTAAAAAAATTCATATTTGGATTGATCATTCCTATTGCATAAAAATACAAATTGATTTTTGTCTATTGATCTTAAATCCTGCGGTTTTGCTGAACTTGTTTATTAACTCTAATAGCATATTCCAGATTTGATGGTGTTTTCTATATACAAGCTAGTGTCATTTGCAAATAGAGACAGTTTTACTTCTTCCTTTACCATCTGAGTGCCTTATATTTCTTTTTCTTTCCTAATTGCCATGGCTAGAACCTCCAGCACTGTGCTAAATAGAAGTGGTGACAGTGGACATCCTTGTCTTATTCCTGATCTCTAGAGGAAAGCTTTCAGAGTTTCACCACCAAGCATAATGTTAGCTGAGGTTTTCATTGACACCCTTTACCAGGTGGAGGAAGTTCATTTCTGTTCCTCATTTGTTGAATGTTTTTATCATGAAAGAGTGCTGAATTTTGTCAATTGCTTCTCTAACTTGTTTTTAAAACCCTCAAAATAATCACTATAATTTTAAGTGTTTTACAGTCAAGCATATTTATATTCATCCACTTGTTTATAAACGTATAAACTCACCACTGCTTCTTGTATTGCATTCTTTTTCTTTGGGCTTAATCTTGATGGTACTAATGGAGAAGATCTTTTAACAAATCTCTGTGAGTTGCAAGCTTACTCATTCTTTATCTGAGAATTTTTCTCTTTTATTCCCTTTTACTCTTGAATAATAATTATTTAATTGGATATATAGAGAGCTCCAGGTTAACATTTTGTTTCCCTCAGAATTTAAAAAATATCTTTCCACTGTCTTTTTGCTCCTCTTATTACTTATGAGAAGTTGTCATCATTCTAATTGATAACTTTATTTTCCTTTTTTGTTGTTTTTTAAGATTTTATCTTTTAAGTTGATATTCTACACAAAATTAAACTATGCTATGTCTCTATGTGAATTGGTTTTGTTTGTCTTACTTGGGAAATAGTATGCTTCTGCAACCTGAGAATTAAAGTCTTTCTTAAATTCTAAATAATTTTGTCTTTATTTCTTGAAGATTGTCACTCACCAAGTTCTCTTTATCTCTGTCCCATGCAAGTTCTTCCTAATAAAAGTATCTTGCAGCTTATCATGCTATTTCCCATGTCTCTTACCTTCTTTTTTTAAATTTTTAAATGTTTGTTTGTTTTTAAAATATAATTTATTGTCAGGTTGGCTAACATACAGCATGTACAATGTGCTCTTGGTTTTCAGGGTAGATTCCCATGGTTCATCACTTACATACAGCAGCCAGTGCTCATCCCAACAAGTGCGCTCCTCAATGCCCATCACCCATCTTCCCCTCTCCCCCACCCCCCATCAACCTTCAGTTTGTTCTCAGTATTTAAGAGTCTCTTACAGTTTGCCTCCCTCCTTCTCTCTTTGAAACTATTTTTCCCCTTCCCTTTCCCCCTGGTCTTAAGTTTCTCAAGTTCCACATATGAGTGAAAACATATGATAAATGTTTATTTATTTTTGAGAGAGAGAGAGAGTGTGTGAGAGAGTCCAGGGAGGGACAGAGAGAGAGGGAGACACAGAATCCAAATCAGGCTCCAGGCTCTGAGCTGTCAGCACAGAGCTCGATGCAGGGCTCAAACTTATGAACAATGAGATCATGACCTGAGTTGAAGTCAGGCACTTAACCAACTGAATCACTAAGGTGCCCTTCTCTAACTTCTTCATCATTTAAATTATTGATATCTATGCTTCATTCCAAGTGATTTCTTCAGAACTATAGTTACTAATTCTTTCTTCAGTTATATTCAGTTTTACATATCCATGGAAGGTATTGTTTTTGCAATCACTATATTTTTATTTCAGGTAGTCCCATTTTATTTTTCAACTTTTCTTTGTTTCATCAGCATCTATGATCTGCCATTATATCAGATTACTATTTCTTCTTCAACTATTTTAATATTATATTTAGAGAACTATGACCATACTTATTAATATCTTTCAAAGTATTCTATTAAATCATTTCTCAATATCTTAGAGTTATATTCTTTCACTTATCTTTACTAAGTAATTTATTTCTTCCTTTCACAGTACTTATCAGCAACTGACACAGCAGTATCCATATACCTGGTTATGTGTTTATTGTCTGCCCTCTTACAGAATATACATAGATTCTAGAAGGACAAGTTTGGTTTCTTGGGGGTTTTTTTGTTCTTTTGTTTGAGTATTTTTTTTAGTTTTTGGGTTTTTGTTGTTGTTGTTGTTTTTGCTGCTGCTGTGTCCCTAGTGCCTAAAAACATAAAAAGAATTAATCTGAAAGGCTAAAAGAATACCGTAATTTACACTTTTTCAAAAGTGAAAAAAACAGATGCATGTAAATAAAATTTGCTTATGTACACTATTTGAAGGATACATACACCCTCTATGTTGGAATATATATTCAAATATAAATATATATTTATTTTACTTATACTATATATTTAATATATTAAAGTTATATTAAACTACATTATAGATTTCAACATAAATGTGTACATACACACATAAACATACACACATAGAGAGAGATAGGGAGGGAGGGGGGAGGGGGGGAGAGAGAGAGAGGGAGAGAGAGAGAGAGATCCATCAGCTCATTATCTGATCCAGAAGTGCGGACTTATACATTTTATTGCTAAACATCTTAAGTTAAATATCAATGGAAGAAAAGTGGTCCTTCCTTTCAGTAATTTCTCCTAAGAACCTTCTATCTGCAGCCAATCCATAGAGGAAACACAAAGAGCCCTAAAAGAATCTCATTATCTGTGCCATTGCCAGTATCCTCTTAGAATATGGAAGACAGGGCTTGAGGGCAATGATCTCAGTGCAAGCCCAGGGAAGAGAATGTAGAGAAGGAGAATGTTAATGCAGTAAATATTCTGATAAACTAGCCCATGCTGTGTATGTCTCAAAATAAGAATTCAAATGAACATCAGGTTTTTAAGTTATCTGAAAGTTTATGTAAAGTGTTGGTGGTTGAAGAAAATAAACATTATTATACCTTAATATATCTTTCAGCTATAAGGTATGATTAAATCTTAGAGAAAAATGTTTTTGAAATAACCAGTTGTACTACCAAAACATTAAAACTTAAAAAATAATAACAGCAGAAGGAAGAAGGAAATGTAGAGATAGAGTTATTTTTAAATGATTTATTTTTGAGAGTGAGCACACAGGAGTGCAAGTGGGGGAGGACCAGAAAAAGGGGGAGAGAGAATCCTAGGCAGGCTCCACACTGAGCATGGCTCAATCCCACCACTGTGAGATCATGACCTGAGCTGATATCAAGAGGTGGACACTTAACTGACTAAGCCACCCAGGTGTCATGAGATAAAATTATTTTTAAATTTCTGATTGCTCCGAGAACATTACTTTTATTTAGCATTAATTAAGAAGCAGTAATTTTGAATAAATGGTAGGTTTTTGAGAAAGTTAAAGAAAACTCAGAGAAGAGGCACATTTTGTTAATCAGGTCACCCAGTTCAGTCACATGGATTATCAGTGGCATGTGGTGGAAAGAAGATAAAACATGGAAAAAACATTGGAGATGGAGGTCCACCATTTGCTAATTTGGGGGCTCAGTTATAAATATGTCACATAATATATCAGATCAATGTACTCCGCTTGAATCATGAAACAAATTAGGTAGATACTTGTACCTTTCTTCTTGTTTCTTCTCTTTTCTTATTTTCCTATGAATATATCAGCAATCTTTGCTACTCCTCCTTCAGTTTGATAACTTGGCTGCTGACATTAGCCAAAGAACAGCCAATCTATTATTTCATTCATCTGCTATAACCAAAGTCTAAATCAGAGTAAAATAATGCTTAAGCAATCAGAGTCTCTTCAGAGGCCATGTTTAATGAACAAAAATCCCTTTTTTGCATATCTCCTTTTCTACTTCATTTCCTATACATTTAATTAAGATATAATTAAGATACTTAAGCCACACTACAGTCAAGTCACACGAATTGTCTCTAGTGTCTGAGAAAATAACAACAGAAACAGTCAGAATGAGGAGTTCTTGGTTTTCATCCCAAAATGGATTTCCCTAGGTCACTTCTGTGACACTTCTATTTCTACAGATTTGTATTTTGTGGCTTTGTGTATTTTCATGGCTTTCTAAGTCATGTGAAAAACACTAGTATTTTTACTAGAATAATTTAACTGGTATGTGACAGCTGAAATTAACAGTTCTCTCTGAGCCCTATAATCTCCTACTTATTTCAAAAAAAAAAAGAAAGAAAGAAAGAAAGAAGAAAGAAAAGAAAAAAAAAGAAGAAGAATAAAACCATTCCTGATTATGGAGAAGAGTTTAATTTGATTTGTGCACCTGGATACTATTTGTGGGACCTTGTTTATTTCTGTCTTCTAATAGAATTTGAATTTCTGTGGCACAGACTATGTCTCATCTCCATGGCAAGAAGAGACATGAATGCCAATAACTAGCACTTACCTACATTACTTCTTGTCATGGGTCCGCACAGCCCTATTCTACTTAACTGTGAGTGTACCACTTAAGGCACTGAAGTATTCTGCTAGTAGAAAGGCCAAGAAATAACTTTAAATGCTGGTAATTTGTGATTTGACACCAAACATATTTAAGATGAGGTTAAGAGCTATATACACACATGTGCATTATTGGTAGAGTAAACTTTCTACATCAACAAAAGAGCAGTTTTCCACTGCAAATTAATGGATTATAAAGTCAGTAGGCTTTTCATGAAAGCAAATTAAAAAAAAATGGGAGCAGAAATAACTTCAATCTTTTAAGAATATTTTGCCCTTAAAACAACTTTCTGTAAAATCACCTAAAATAAAATATAAGCTAACTCTGATTCTATGAGTTCAGTGGAGTCAAATTTAACTTGAAAACATCTTTCATTTCTATAGCTACTTTATTATATTTATACAAGACTATAAAAAATTAATTGGGTGATTTAAGTGAGACAACTGTCACATATATTATGAGCTCTGCATGTGTGTGTTATGAAGCAATTGTTGACTATGAGTTCAGCCTTTTACCAATTTATTTAGCCAAGGTTGCTAGAAGTTACTTAATGAGCATGAACGCACAAACTGTCAATAAACCTACAGGAGGAAAAGTGGCCCATGACCTAAAAGGACCCCTCTGTTAGGCCAGGGAGATGATGAAGTATGTTAAGTCACCAGTCCCTCTGTGTGATGCTTGTTAATGCTGCCAAGGCACGTGTGGCAAATTTGCAGAGTTGGGGAAGGGGAGGTGGGGGTAGGCGGGGAGGAGAAGGTCACACTCTAAAAATTCATCTCACAGAATGTATTAAATAAAAAGCCTGAAAAAGTACTTTTTGCCAATTAAAATTTAAGATTGTCTGAATATTCGTAGCATCTAGTCTTTGACCTCTCAGTACCTAAGCTACTCCTTGATTAGACTTGGCAAACTATATTGATGCTTCCAGTTTACTGAAGGTTAGATTCAGGAAAAAAATCTTACAAGTTACCTATTGAATATGTGGAAGGGTTACGAATAGCAGGTCAAGAATTGGGCAGAGCTGGCTTGCACCCTGGCTCCACCATTTACAAGCTGTGTGGTATTGGGCAAGCTGTTTAAACTCCCAAAGCCTGAGTCTCTTTATCTGCTATATGAGGAGAATAAATAATACCTACTGGGGAGGCAGTTGTAAGACTATGTGAAATAAAGCAAAAATTAATGTACTGTAATTGCCTCAGAAGTATTAACTTTTTATAGTTGTCAGGGTTCTTAGCTTTAAGCAATAGAGGTTGACTTTAGTTAAATTAACTAAATAACTAAGTTATTGGCAAGACAGCATTAACGTAGAAAATCAACCAAAAGAGTGAAGAATGAGTCTCTGGCAGAAAACCAAGGGACACCAGTTATAAGAGCAAAGGACACAGCTACCGATATCGCTGGTATTGGATTCTTACTGCCATACCATTGGGTTCCCAACTCCTCCCTACTGGCTGGGGAAGATCTCTAACTGACCCCATTCCCACATCATTCAGAGCCAAAGACAAGGGAATCTTATTAGCTAAGCTTAAGATACACACCCTTATTTTACCAAAGAGTAAATAAGGGCCCCTACTGTTTCTAGAGTGGGAGATAGGGCTGGTCTCCCATCTTAAAAATGTTTCCATACAGGGAGAGGATGGGGTATGGGGCACATCCTCGGCTGTAAAACAAGTCTCAATAAATTTCGAAGGATCAATATCAAAAAGAAAGCATTCTCTGACCATAGTTCTGATTCCGATAAGTTAGAACTCAGTAAATAAAGGATAAGTCTTTAAAACCCCATATATCTGTAAATTTTTTTAAGTACATTTGAAAATGACTCAGCCAAAAAAAGAAATTATAATGGAAATTATGAAATACTTTAGAAGTGGATAAGAATAAAAATATCAAAACATAGGATGCAGCAAAACTGGTATCTTGAGATAAAGTTATAGTCTTAAAGTGTTTATTTTAGAAAGAAAGAAAGTCTCAAAATCAGTGACCAAACTGTCCAGTTAAGAAGTGACAAACAGAACCATGTTCGCCCACCTCTCTCCTTCTACTTCACTCTCCCTATTCCCTGAGACACAATACTGAAATCAGGCCAACTAGTAACCCTATAATGGCCTCTGAGTGTTTAAGTGAAATGAAGAGTCACATGTCTCTCACTTTCAATCAAAAGCTAGAAATGATAAGCTTAGTGAGGAAGGCATGTTGAAAGCCAAGACAGGCCAAAAGCTAGTTCTCTTGCACCAAACAGTTAGCCAAGTTGTGAGTGCAAAGGAAAAGTCTTTGAAGGAACTTAAAAGTGCTACTCCAATGAACATGCAAGTGATGAGAAAGTGAAACAGCCTCATTGCTGATATAGGGAAAGTTTCAGTGGTCTGAGTAGAACTAATTCAGAGAAACCTGCTTCAGAGAAAGGCCTTAAATCTCTTGAATTCTATGAAGGCTAAGAGAGGTGAGGAAGCTGAAAAAGAGAATTCTGAAGCTAGCAGAAATTGGCTTATAAGATTTAAGAAAAGAAGCCATCCTTGTAACATAAAAGTTCAAGGTGAAGCGGTGAGTGCTAATGTAGAAGCTGTAGCAAGTTATCCAGAAGATGTAGCTAACATAATTCATGAAGGTGGCTATACTAAACAACAGACTTTCAATTTAGACAAAACAGCCTTCTATTGGAAGAAGAAGCCATCTAAAACTTTCATAGCTAGAGAGGAGAAGTCAATGCCTGGCTTCAAAGCTCCAAAGGACAGGCTGACTCTCTTGTTAGGGGCTAATGCAGCTGGTGACTTGAAGTTGAAGCCAGTGCTCATTTAACATTCTGAACATTCTAGGGCCCTTAAGAATTACATTAGCCTAGCTCAGTAGGTTAAGCGTCTGACTTTGGCTCAGGTCATAATTTCACAGTTTGTGGATTTAAACCCCACGTCAGGCTCTACACTAACAGCTCAGAGCCTGGAGCCTCCTTTGCATTCTGTGTCTCCTTCTCTCTCTGCCCCTCCCCCACTCATACCTGTCCTCTCCCTTTTTCTCTCAAAAATAAATAAACATTAAAAAAAAAAAGAATTATGCTAAATCTGTTCTGTGCTCTCTAAATGGAACAACAAAGCCTGGATGACAGCACATAGTTTACTGAATAGTTTATTTAGAACTACTGTTGAAACCTATTGCTTAGAAACAAATAATAACTTTCAAAATATGACTACACATTGTCAATGCACCTGGTCACCAAAGAACACTGTGGGAGATATTCAATGAGGTTAATGTTTTGAGGCCTGCTAAAATGGTATCCATTCTGCAGCCCATGAATCAGGGAGTACTTTAGACTTTCAAATCGCATTATTTAAGAAATGTATTTGGTAAGTTTGTAGCTGCCCCAGGTAGTGATTCCTCTGATGGATCTGGGCAAAGTAAATTGAAAACATTCTGGAAAAAATTCACCCTTCTAGATGCCATTAAGAACATTTGCGATTCATGGCAAGAGGTCAAAATATCAACATGAAGAGGAGCTTAGAAGAAGTTGATTGAAACCATGACTTTGAGGGGTTCAAGACTCTAGCAGGAAGGAGGAAGTTACTTCCAGGAGGAAGTAACTGCAGACATGGTGGAAAAAGCAAGAGAACTACAATTACAAGTGGAGCCAAAAGATGGGACTGAATCGTGTAGTCTCAGGATAAAACTTTCACAGATAAGAAGTTGCTTCTTAAGGATGAACAAAGAAAGTGGTTTCTTGAGATGACATCTACTCCTGGTGAAGAGGCTGTGGAGATTGTTGAAATAACAACAAAGTATTGAGAATATTACATAAACTCAGCTGTAAAGCAGCAGTTGTAAAGGGTTTGAGAGGATTGACTCTAATTTTGAAAGATGTTCTACTGTGGGTAAAATGCTAGCAAACAGGATCATATGCGACAGAGAAATCGTTAGTGAAAGTCAGAGTCAACTGATGTGGCACACTTCATTGTTGTCCTATTTTAAGAAACTGCTCCAGCACACCAGTCCTCGGCAACTACCACCCTGATCAGGCAGCAGCCATCAACATCAAGGCAAGACCAGAAAAAGATTATGGCTTGCTGAAAGCTCAGGTGATGGTTAGTATATTTTTTTAGCAATAGAGTATTTTTGTTTTATTTTTAAATGTTTCATTTATTTATTTATTTTGAGAGAGAGAGAAAGAGAGAGGACAATTGTGGGAGGGTCAGAGACAGAGAGAGAGAGAGAGAGAGAATCCAAAGCAAGCTCCATGCTGTCAGCACAGAGGCTGACGTGGGGCTTGATCCCACAGACCATGAGATCATGACCTGAGCTGAAATCAAGAGCTGTATGCTTAACTGACTTAGCCACCTAGGTGTCCCTAGAGTATTTTTAAATTAAGGTATGTACATTGTTTTTTAGACATCATGCTACTGCACACATAATAAACTATAGTGTAAACATAACTTTCACGTGCACTAGGAAACCAATAAATTCATTTGACTCATGGGGTGCCTGGGTGGCTCAGTCGGTTAAGCACCTGACTTCATGGCTCAGGTTATGATCTCGTGGCCTTGAGTTCAAGCCCCACATCGGGCTCTGTGCCAACAGCTCAGAGCCTAGAGCCTGCTTCAGATTCTGTGTCTCCTTTTCTCTCTGCTCCTCCTCCACTCACACTCTGCCTGTCTTCCTCAAAAATAAATAAACATTAAAAAAATTTTTTTTAATTCATTTGACTCACTTTATTGTGATACTCACTTTATTGTGGTGTCTGGAACCAAACCTGCAATATCTTCAAGGTATGCCTGAATTTATGAAACATTGATATATGAGAGATATATACTGTATATCAGCAGAGAAAGTTGGAAGTCAACAAATGGTACTATGACAACTCATCCAGAAAGAGGAAACATGGAAAGTAAGTCTAGGTAGGTCAAGAAATTCAACGTGAAAAGCAAAGCATTTAGTTGAAAACATAGGAGAATCTGGTTAAGGAAGGCTTTTTACATAAAACACAGAATCACCAATCTTAAAAGAAAAAATATATGATACAAATTAACTACATTAAAATAAAGAACATGTGTTCATCAACAGATATCATAGAACAGAAAAGAGAAGAAAAAACTAGCCACAAACTGAGAGAAAACATACGTAAAATTCTTTCCTTGACAAAGAAGTGGAGTCCAAAATCCATCCAGAAACTCCTACAAACCAATAATAAAGCACACAACTAGCAAGTCAGGAGAAAAAGTGATATGATCATACACTTCATAGAGTAGGAATGGCTAAATATATGAAACTATGCCTAATATCATTAACAATCAAAGAAATAAATAATAAGAAACTTTATATCTAATAGATTGGCAAAAATTAGGAAATCTGACTATATCAGGTGCTGGAGAGGCTATTCCCATACACTGCTCGTGGGAGTGTAGATGGGAACGACAACCTTGGTGCCCTGTTTAGCATGTCTTGCAAAGTCAAGCGTTGCATACTCTACAACCTGAAGATTTCACCCCTGAGGATACACTCCAGAGACACTCTTGCTCACAAGCACCAGGTGACCACAAGATGTGAACTGTTTACTAGCAGTCCTCTTTAGAGTACTGAGCACTGAAAGTCACCCAGTGTCCAAAAGAAAAAGAGATATAAAATGGTAACACAGTCACATAATTGATATCATAAAATGGTAAAAATGAGGGAACTGCAATGACATGCAATAACATAGATGAATCCAAGAAGCATAATATTGCATAACAAAACCAAGCCCAGAAGATGACATACAGTATGAGAACTTGCTTGTAAAAATGAGAAACAGGTCAAAGAGACAGTTTGTCATCAAACAGTTTAGGCATACATGCTTATGTGATAAAACCATTTTTTTAGAAGAAAGGATAAATAGAAAATTCACAGGGATCATTGGGAAAGCTCAGATGCCATTAAGAAGACCCAGATAATAGTCAAGATCTGATTTAAAAGGCCTCATTGTGATTTCTCTAAATTAAGCTACACGATCCAGTAAACATATCTCATAATCAAACAATATTCTTATCATAGATTCTTCCCAGGCACCCTCGGTGTTCTCTTTCCCCTCTTCAGGCTCAAGCTGAACCAGGGAGCTGAGGCTGTGATAAGGTGAACATAATTTTAAATGCTAGAAAACAAGAAACAAGAAACAGAGTTAAAAGAAAGAGTTGGCAAGTAAACCATTCAGCATTTGGCCAATTTTGGCAAATTGTCCTAGAGCTAGTTAAGAGCAGAATTAGGGCTATCAGTCAGGGGCTACTGAAATGTTCCAGGTGAGTGATGAAGCCTAGAAGAGAATGTGGTGGACACAGAGAAAAACAGATTCAAGAGATATCGTCTTTGCCATTGTTGCAAAGTGGTACTGAAGATACCGTCTTCGCCATTGTTGGTAGTGGCAGTCATAACAATAGATGTATCCTATGCATAGTAATCATCTAGTCCAACTGACAGTCTCCAAGAGCTGATAGAGCCTGGATCAGGTGATCAGTGCAGGACATTATTCCAGCCCAGGATGTTTATGTCACTAGGTGGTTGGGTCCCGTACTCAATCTCCACAAAGCTGTTGCAATGTTAAACTTTCTTCTCCATGTTATTTGATGTTTATCTGACTTTCCAGACACCTTGTTCTCAGTGTCTCCACTCTGTTCTGAAACGCTCAGGACTGCTGCTTCACAGTCAGCCCATAGGCGAGAACTATTCACTGAAAACCTGGATCTCCCTTGCAAACTTGTAGGTAATGATTACTGATCCTTTCATGCCTTCATACTTCTGGATTATATTCTCTACTTTTTTCCCATTACCTCTTTGCAATCAGTACTCCCTGATCCTAAACTCCTTGCTCCCATGAGCCCCTCTCCATAGATTTCTTAGATGTGACATCAAAAGCATGATCCATACAAGAAAAAAAATGAGAATATGAATTTCATCAAAATTTTAAATTTCTGCTCTTCCAAAGATACATTAAAACACAAGCCACAGAGTAGGAGAAAATATTTGGAAATCAAATATCTGATTAAGAACTTACATCATAATATAGAGAGATCTTTCAAAATTAAATAACAATATAGCAAAAAAACCAACTGGGTGGCTCAGTCGGTTGAGGGTTGAACGTTGAGCATTAGACTCTTGATTTCGACTCAGGTCATGATCTCATGGTTTGTGAGATCAAGCCCCACTTTGGGCTCCATGGTGACAGCATGGAGCCTGCTTGGGATTCTCTCTCCCCCTCTCTCTTTGCCCCTCCCCTACTCATGTTCTCTCATTCTCTCTCTCTCAAAATAAACTTAAAAGAATCAAATAAAATAAGCAAAATATTTTAATAAATATTTCCTCAAAGAAGATACACATTTGTCAAATAAAAACATAAAAATATACTCAACATCACTAGTCATTAGGAAAATTTGAATCAAACCCCCCATGAAATACTACTAAGCACCTATTAAAATGGCTGAATTAAAAAGACAAAGCATTCCAAGTGTTGATGAGGATACCCAGAAACTTGTGGGTACAGAAACTAGACAATCATTTTGGAAAACAGTCTGGCTATTTCTTCAGAAGTTAAAACATGCACTTACTTGTGATCTAGCCATTTCACTCCTAGATACTTTCCCATGAGAAAACAAGGCATATATTCATGCAAAAACAAGTACAAGTATATTTGTAGCAGCTTTACTCACATTAACCAAAAACCAGAAGCAACTAAAATAACTATCTGTTCATCAACAGGTGAATAAATAAAATATGGAATACTCATACAACTACATATTATTCATCAATAAGAAAAAATGCTTATCAGTACATGGAACAGCTTGGATGATTCTCTAAATAACAACGTTACGTGGGAAAAACTAGAAAGAAAAAAAGGATACTGAACGTGTGTGTGTGTGTGTGTGTGTGTGTGTGTGTGTGTGTGTAAGTGCAAACTAATTCACAGTGACAGGGAGCAGAGCAGTGGTTGCGTGGGGAGGGTGGGACAGAGATTACAAAGGGGCACATGGTGACATCTGGGATAACGGATGTTGTATTCACTGTTGTTTATGGTGAGGGTTTCATGGGTGTATACACATGTCAAACCTTATAAAATTGTGCCCTTTCAACCTCTTCCATTTACTGTGTTTTTATTATACTTCAGTGATGTTGTTTAAAATAGTAATTCTAAGAAAGAGAAAAGTAGCTCCATTCCAGACATTGGTCAAAGAAGATAACTTCAAATTCCAAGCCAATATCCTTTAAAACTCAGCTAGAGCAATGATGGCTGCATTTTTCATTCATTATTCATTCAGTCAGTCAAGAAATATTTCTTGAGCACCAAATATAGCACTGGAGATATAACAGTGAACAAAATAAATTCCCTGTCTCCAGGGAGCTCATATTCTAGTAGGGTAAATTTGATAACAAGTAAAGAAATAAGGATGTACAATGTCATATTGATAAATATGATAAATAAAAAAATAAAGCAGAATCCTTTTTTCCTGATGCATCAAATTTTCCTCTGAATTCACCTAACTGTATTCTTTTCATGCCCAGTTAGATTGTTTTTATTGAGTGGCACATTTGGAGGGATGTGACCAACATACAATGAATGATCCGTTAGGACCAGTTGCATAGGAGTTACACACAGAAAAAAAGATAACAGGCAAATTGCCTTCTAGTTGATTTTACATGATAAAAATTTTACTTAGCATATAATTTTATAGCACCTCCTACATGCCAGAAACCGTTCTACATGCTTTACTCATCTAATTCTCATAATGGCCTTACGAGATAGATACTATCATTATTCCCATTTTCAGGTGGGTAAGCTGAAGTGCAGAAAAATTTGAGTAACTTGTCCAAATCCCAAACAGGTAGTAAATTCTGGAGGCTAAAATACTTATTTTTTTTTTATTTAATGTTTTTTCAAATGTTTTATTTATTTTCGAGAGGAGGCAGGGGCAGACAGAAGGGAGGGACAAAGAGAGAAGGGGACAGAGGATTGGAAGCTGGCTCTGAACTGACAGTATGGAGCCTGCTTGGGATTCTGTCTCCCCTCTCTCTCTGTTCTTCTCCTGCTCATGCTCTCTCCCTTTCTCAAAATAAATAAACTTTTTTTTAAAGGTGCCTTCTTCGAAACAAGACTTTAATAGGGATGACTGCTTTTTCAATAGATTTGAGCAATGACATGTAGAATAGGCATATTCCAGGAGAAGTGATAGGGAGGAATAATAAAGGTTAAGAAGAAAGAGTCTTGCATAGAGAAAGGGGGACAAAACAGATGGATCACAAGCAAATCTAGCCACCGGACTGGGTCAGCTTCTCACACTTATGACACCTGCCTGGACTTTGAAAACATTATCTTCTCAGTTCCTGACCAGGAAGATCATAAGATGTTGGGAAGAGAGAGAGAAAGAAGACCCAGTCTCTGGACAAATAGCTCATTATATTTGTTCATTCATTCATTTGTTTTTCTATCTATCAAACTCATTACAAGTATCTATTATGTGCTGGGCCAGAAAAGGCACAGGGTTATACAGTAAACTAGATACACAGTCT
This sequence comes from Panthera uncia, assembly GCF_023721935.1. Taxonomy (NCBI): domain Eukaryota; kingdom Metazoa; phylum Chordata; class Mammalia; order Carnivora; family Felidae; genus Panthera; species Panthera uncia. Next base: position 54,896,114 of record NC_064813.1, read on the forward strand.
CTGCCTTCCTGACGATTACATTTAACTTTCTAGGAGGAGATGCAAATGCTAAACTATGGATTTAATAATTAATTATTAACTTATATCTGTTATAAATTGTCATAAAGAATAAGTTCAAGTGCTGAGGAGATATAAACACAATCACAATGTAGAGTTCAATACTAGGAGCGTTACACATAGAGGATTGACTGGTCATAGAAGAGAGTCTCCAAACCGATCTTTGCAACACTGGGGAGATGGGATGAATGGGGGAGGAACAGGTGGGAGTCAGGGAAAAATTTCAGAGAAGGAATCCATCTTGAATTGTTGAGATGAGAAAGAAGGACGGGGACTGTAACTTCCATTTCCTCTCTCCGTATAGGCTGCAGACACAATTATAGAGAACATTTATCTTCTACCCCAAATTATTTTGCTTTACTGACACATAGGTTTGTGTCATCTCCATATGAATCCGGAAAGGCGTGCAGCTCAGTCTGCACTAATGGCGCCACCCTTGCACCATCTGTTTCTAATTAGGTAATTCGGGCTCTCCCTGGGTGAATGACTTAGCATGACTCTGCAGCCTATTTTTTTTTAAAGGAGCCTGATTATTTTATGACACAAACAAGTTACAGGAAACAAAGCTAACCCATGCCCTCCTGAACAAAAAATATATTTCTTACTCGTGAACAGATAGGTTAAATGACTTGTGCAAAGTGCATGCACTGACAGCTGGATTTTAGATTTTTTTTTTATCTTTAAGACTGTGCTCTTTGATAAGTCTGAGTGTGCATTTTCTGAGGGCTCTTCCTGCAGAACAATTTCTTTCAGCAGCCTCCTTTGTTCATTTTTATGAGTTAAATCCAAGTTGCAAATAAATGGATCTGTCATCATTTCTCAGAATGTGTTGTTTTCAACATGACCTGCTGATTTTCCCAAGTGCTCACTGTTATTGCGGAGTCATGGTAGCATGGCCCAGCAACCCCTTGCGCTTGCTTTTTGGCCACTGAATCCCTTGCCTTTCCTTTGACCTCCACCCAAGTATACAGCCTTGCATCATTCTTTTCTCCAGATGTCTCTACTTTTTTTTTTTTTTTGATTCAAGTCCAAAGTATTTTAACTTGAATTTCTTGACTTATCCCAAGAATAAGAACAGCTGCTGGAAACAAGCCCAATCTTGCACAGTGAATTCTAGGTAGCAGGACTCCCTCACGTGCATAGCAACCTCACTGTCATATTTCTGAAAACAGCCCCTCCACTTTTCTTTTACTCCCTACAGTGTTGTTGAGAGACTCAAATGAGATCAAATACATGAAAGCGCTTTGTATACTCTAAAAATATGAGGGGAGATAACTGTTTTGTGCCTTTCTTCTTTATTTGAATTAGCTTTGTTAATCTGGTAAACAGTAAACTGAATGCATGGTTTGTTGGACTGTGATGTAAATTGACTGGTTGATTGTGACACCTGCTCTATCTACTTCAAGGTTTCCTCAAGGGATCACTTCCTCCAGGAGCCTACTGTGAACATCGATTCTCCACTTAGCTGCACAGTGGAGTCAGCAGGGAAGCTTTTCATGCCCAGGCCACATATCTCAGAATGATAACATTACTTGTTCTGGAAGCAGAAGGTAGGCATCAGTATTTTTTAAAGCATCGCAAGTGATTCCAGTGTGTGGTCAAGCATGAGAATTACTGGTCTGTTTCTAAACACTGTGTGCAGATCCCTGTCACAGCCCTTAGTATACTGTACCAAATCGGTGTGTCCATGTGTCCATCTCCCCTCCTGGAGGATAGCCTCCTTCTTTATTTTATTTATTTAATTTCACATCTAGAGTCTGGCACAATGACTAGTACTAAGTGTTCAATAAATGTTAAATTAAATAGAAGAAAATTATAAATTGCTCCTGATTCCTCTGGATGATTTTTCCTACTTGTACTGACCAGGAAAATGGCTCAAAAAGGAGACTGGGTAAAAGCTGAATTTTTGCTTGTTTTGAATATTTAAAACTATTGGTTGTGAATTTTATTTTTTAAAATTTTTTTTTCAACGTTTTTTATTTATTTTGGGGGCAGAGAGAGACAGAGCATGAACGGGGGAGGGGCAGAGAGAGAGAGGGAGACACAGAATCGGAAACAGGCTCCAGGCTCTGAGCCATCAGCCCAGAGCCCGACGCGGGGCTCGAACTCACGGACCGCGAGATCGTGACCTGGCTGAAGTCGGACACTTAACCGACTGCGCCACCCAGGCGCCCCTATTGGTTGTGAATTTTAAAAGGTAGTTGGAAAAACTATTAGAATTTTGTCTCTGAGAGAAGAGCAAAATCTTTTTGATAGGCAGTGTTTAGCTTTAGAGTGAAAGTTATGGTGCCTAAAACTGGGTGGTAAATGTATTAATAAATTTTGACAATTTTAAAAGAAATGTGTTAGAGTTCTCTAAAAATGATTTTCTCCCAGTATTCTAAAACACTCATCCTAGTACTTTAGTAGCTAATTGACCTTGCAATTTTGTTAAAAATTCAGGGTCCTGGCTGTTAGTACCAGAATTTCAGATTCAGGAAGGCTGGAATGGAACAGAGGCATTTGTGTAGGTAATTCTGTGTTGTTGTTATTGTTGTTGTTTCCTATGCCCAAGAAATTCTTATTCTGTATACAAATGTATACCATCTCAGGCTCTAATCAATATGTTAGAGAGGCAATATCAGAGATTGCCATTTTGAAAAATAAGACATCACCATCGAAATGCTAGACCAACATCAAAATATCTCTATGGGAAAATATTTCAGGCTCAATATTCTAAATCACAATAAAGGCTTCATTTTCTGTGAAATAAATGGAAGGCAGCATCATTCTGAGGCTCAAATAATATTGTTGGCCATACAAAATTAAATCAATACAGTCAAAACTAGTTAGATCACTCTTCCTTTCAAAAGCATTTTCCTTCATGCCTGTGTTCTCGTCATACGATTTGGTTTGTTCCCAGTTGAAAATGGCTGCCAGTGTTGTCCATCCTACAAGAGCAATTATCAGATCTACTAATATTCTTACTTGTGATAACAGAATCTACTCTAGTTACTTTAAGAAGAAAGGGTTTTATTATGAGATTTGGGTGGCTCACAGAATCATCAAGAGGCCAAGGAAACAGACTTTAGGCTAAGTTCCAGGACCGACTCCCAGAATCACACTCCCAACTGGCCCACCCAGGAAGCTGACGCCTTTGCCAAAATAAGGAAGCTAGAAATTCAGGAAGCTGCTATTAACAGCTCTGCCACAGTACATTCTAAGAAATGGAGGCATCACATCCATTAGTTTTCTCTACATAATTCAGTTCCAAACTGAAGTCTTCCCCCAGATGCATCTGACTTCTCGAAACCAAATTAAATGGTTTTTCCCAGCAGAAAGGGAATCTACCGTGGAAAGTAGAATTAACTGCAGGAACTCTACAAGTGTAGAAATGGTATTCCAAAGTTTGTGGGTAGTTGATGCCCCTGTACTAAGAAAGTCATCACAACATTTAACTTTTTGCATCCTGAAACATTCTTAAATGCTATTCACTTTTTGTTAAATATCTTGAAATAAAACATAGAAATCCCAAGATCTTCCTGTAAGCATCATGGGTGCTTCAAAATCAATGATTGCAAATTTTTTTTAGTTTCACTTGAAGTATTCATTCTCCCTTGGAGCTGTGTTTATTTTCTGGTTTTGTGCGGGTAGCAAAATAGATTTTGATGGAAATGTTTGAGTCAGAGACTCCATGCAGAGACTTCACCTCTGAAAGTAAATAGAATTGTTTTTTATCATTTTGTGAATTGAGAGTGTTTTTAAGTGTTTAAATGAAGTAGAGGACAAAATATTTGTCCACAGTGTGAAGTGGAAATAGAACTGCCAATACCCTTTAATTAAATTATGTATGCCTACAGCAAAAAGGGCAAAAAGATGTCAGATGTGACATGCTTACCAACACTGCCTTACATTCACTAGCACATAACTATGATCAATAATAATAAATAATAATAATAATAGTAATAACAAAGAAAAAAGAAAACAAAGAAAAGACCATTTGACTTAGTTTACACAAGCTACCTGACTTTTGGGATGGATGCTAATTAAAGAAATAGACAAAATTCAGTCAAACTTGACAACTATATAGAGCAGCATGGGTTTCCTTTAAACAAAAAGGGAGGTGGCTTGAAATTAATACTGGGCTTAGCTCATCGCCTCTCTCTTGTGTGAATTATCTAGTACAAATACAATGCATGTGAAGAACTTCTAGGAGTCCATTATCACTTGCTTTTGGAATCTCTGCATGCGCGCTTGATGAAAACTTTCCAAATCATTTCACGAAACTTAATCTGCCCAAGCTTCCTTTCCAGTGGAATGTTTTCCTTGCCTTATTGAATCACCTGGTCAAGACTTCGAAGTACCCAAAAACCTTTATTCTCGGTAACCTTAGTCTCGCTATCTGGGAACATAGTGAGCTCCTTTGCTCTTGCCTATGGAACCAAGATTGTTTATACAGCTACCTTGTCCCTCACTCCAGATGTATTGCCTGATTTCATTCATGCTAAGAAGAAAATAACTGACAGTTTAAGGGTCAATATTTTACCAGAAACTAACAGAGCCAAGTCTTTAAAAAAAAAAAATGGTGGTCCAGAGTATCACTCAATAAATAAAAGGATTTTAATATGAGTTTAGGAGAAATATGGGTGCACACACATACAAGAATATATCTGTCCATTTATATGTGAAGCTGAATGTGTAGGCAAAAGAACAAATGTAATGCAATTGCATTTTCAGAAAGTCTTAAGCTACACCTTTTTAAGAACGAATAATCCATAAAGGAATAAATTGGCATTTTCCCATTTCTAACTCCCATTGTCTAGGACTCAACTCAAACCATTACTACACAGCTTATAATAAGGCTAAAGCCTCCTGATGAGATTCAAAGTTTCCAGGCCTTCCATATCACCTCCAGAGTCATCTTTCAAAAATAAATGTTACATTTGGTTACTTCTCAAAATTCTACAAAGGCTCCCAGTTACCCAATGGATAAAGCCCAGATACATTATGATGACATAGCAAACTCTTTAATCAATATAATCACAGCCTATTCAACCCCTACTCAGCCAAAGATTTTAAAATATTTTTACTCCAAAGAGTCACCACTGACCAGGTTTGGAATTAGTCCTGCATGAACCAGTTATACCTTTTTTGGGGGATCACACCCTTAGGAACTAGTCTTGCTGCCCTAAGACTGGCAACTGGTATATCCTAATATAACCTTCAGCATGCACAAGCCCACCAAGGTTCAGCCTTCTCACTGACCTTCCACTATTTATCTCTTCTTTTTTACTGGGTTTAGACTTTAATTTCCTTGTTTACCCGTCACTGCTACCACCAGGACTTCAACACTATCCTGAAGGCCTACCTACTTAGATAGGTCTATAGAACCCATAACCCCAGGGCAAAAGCCATATGACTGGATGTTCACCACTGGCTGGAGATCTGACCCATGTTAGATAGTCACCTACAGAACACTTTGTTATCACCACCACCTTGAGACTCCTGTTGCCATGTTCTGTTCAATAGGCTAGATTCTTTTTTTTTCTTTAATTTTTTAATGTTTATTTTTGAGAGAGAGAGAAAGAGTGCGAGCAGGGTAGAGACAGAGAGAAAGGGAGACACAGAATCCAAAGCAGGCTCCAAGCTCTGAGCTGTCAGCACAGAGCCCAATGTGGGACTTGAACTCATGAACCATGAGATCATGACCTGAGCCAAAGTCAGATGCTTAACCAACTGAGCCACCCAGGCGCCCGTTTATAGGCTAGGTTCTCTAGCACGTCACTGCCAACCCAGATAGCACCAAATGAGTCTTCTGAAGCCAACATCATAGTTCATTTCCTGAATCCTGGCCCTATCTGTTCCAGGATTACCCCATCTTTACCAGTTTGTACCTAAGAGGTCGCAACATGCATTTGGCACATCCCATCTAAGTTATGGCTCCACACTGTATCCCCTGATTCTTGAATGCAACATGATGCCCTTTTTACATCAGTCCTAGCCCATGTTATTTGCTCTTCTCAGGCTTTCCTTACCTTTTTCCAACCATCTAACTTTTACCAACATTTCAAATGCCATGCGTATGAAGTCTTCATTAAAACCCTAAAACTTGCTCCCACTTGGCATATGCCTTGATTATGGAACTTCTCAGATTGCATTGTAATTTTTTGTTCTCACATATGTTTACCCCAAAAACACTGAGACCTCCTTAAGCACTAGCTTAGTCCTTAACAGCTCCTTCCTCACTCACAGCTGAGACCATATGTGCCCTATAAAAATGTCCCTGGGGCTACTCCAACATTTCATGGAGTATGTCCAGGATCCACTCCCACTCTTTTGTCCAAATCCCATTTTAGTCTAGTACTCACTTGCTCGTATCCAAATGCCTTATTCGTGGACAAATGGTGGATTCTGCCCCTCTGCCTTGCCCCTTAAGGTTGAGCCCTTAAAGGTTGGCTTTTGATTTTGGTTCCATCCTTGGACCTACTCGAGCAACTTGCTCTTACATCCACTGGCCAGAAACACTCCAGTCTGTGTCCAGCCTGGCCTCTACAGACCCTAACATAGGTCCTGTTTGTGCAGACAGAGACTTTGAACAAAATAAATAAACATACTTGAGATTTGTGAAGCTTTTCCTAATGAAAAAGAACAAAGCCTTCCCCTACATAAAGAGTAGTTATTGATTTATGTCTTAAAAAGTAGGATGATAAGGGGTGCCTGGGTGGCTCAGTTGGTTAGGTGGCCAAATTCGGCTCAGGTCATGATCTCGCAGTCTGTGGGTTCGAGCCCTGCGTCGGGCTCTGTGCTGGCAGATCAGAGCCTGGAGCCTGCTTCAGATTCTGTGTCTCCCTCTCTCTCTGCCCCTCCCCTGCTTGCTCTCTGTCTCTTTCTCAAATAATGAACATTGAAAAGAATTTTTAAAAAAGTAGGATAGGATAGATATCTGCTCTGCACCCTATGATTTCAAGCCAAGTGAAGGGCTTTAGAACTTGGACAGATGAAACCCAAAGTGACAAAGGGTAAAAATGAAGACAATTTCAGGTATTAATATATTAATGTGAAAAAGACAACAATATGAATAGTCATGGAAATACTGTAATTATCACTTCATCCCTCATACTTCCCACCCCTTCATACTGACCTTTCTACATTCCTCAAACATGTCATGGCTTTCTCATGCTATTGAGCCTACTATAAACATCTCAAAAGAGTCTGGCTTCTACATTTTTCCCCCTGATCATATAATTTTCATCTTTCATATTTCAGGTAAATATCATCTTTCCTTGGAATACATTTTTACCTCCTTATTGCACACAGTACTCTTCTCATTAAAGACATTTCCTCTTAATTTGTTTAAAACTCCTACTAGACTTTAAACTCAGTTAGGATAGGGATTGTGAGTCCAGATACCAGAGTATCTGGTACAGGGTGTGGCATTTAGTTCACGGTCAATAAATATTTGTTGAGTGAATGAACGGACAACAATCATTACTATCTCTTAAGTATGATGTGGCTGGTCACAGGAGGAATGACAGCATGTGTACAGATGGAGCTCAAGAGGCTGGATGTGTTTACTTTCGAGGAGGAACAATGGGAAAGTGGGGGAGAACAGACAAAGACTATGGATCCCGTGAGACACTGAGAAGAGACCGTGATGACTGGTAGATGTCATGGTCAGAAGAAAGTGTTGGTATCAAAAGACATAGCTGAGATCAGAGAAGATACTGGTAGATGAGAACACAGTAATAAAGAACCTTTGATTAGGCAATGTTTATTAATAGAGGCAGGTAGTGAACCTCAGAGGTGTCTTTGGGAAAGCAACTAGTGCATAGTAACAAAGCTAGAGAGTCAGTACAACATTTCAATTATTTCATTAGAAGCCCACAGGTGTGATACAGAAAGGTTGGGGAATCACACTGTTCAGCAATGTCTGCATACCGTCACAGGAGGGGGCAAGGCAAATACCCCACTGTAAGAATCATGCCACAAAATAACGATTTGGTGTCAGGAGGAAGTTAGAAATCAAGTTACTAGCGTTATATGGAGACAGCAGCATGGAAACTCATCTTCGGGCTTTTCCTCTTTCCTTGGTCAGTAGATACTACACACAGAAGCCTCAGCTGTCTCTTTAAAATCAGATTCCATTACTTTCCTAGCTAAAGGCCTTTAAAGGCTGCCCATCACACCTAAAACAAAGTCCAAAAACTTATCATGGCTAAAAGGACCCTACTTGATCTGGCTACTGCTGGCTTCTCTAGCTTTACCTTGTAATATACTTTTTCCTACGAACTCAGCTCCAGTTATTCTATCTTCCTCCTCTCCTCAAACACATCAAGTCTGTCCCAGCCTCAGGGCCTTTTAGATATTCTGTTTTCTCTACATGAAATCTTTTTTCCTTCATCTATTTAGATGACTTCAAGTCAAGTCTTTAGGCAAATGTCATCTTCTCAGAGAAACCTAGCTAAACTAAGGATCATGGCACTACCTATTTTACTGTTTATCCCCCTAGCGTGCTCAATTGTTATGGTCCTTAGCATCTCTTAACATCATACTATGTGTCTATTTTATATCTGTTCTCTCAGTAGAACATAAGCCAGTGAGGGTACAGGCCTTGTCTACCTAGATGATTATTCTGTCTTCAGTGCCTTGTACATTGTAGGTACTCAATAAGTATCTAGTAAACAAGATAAAAATTTTCCCGCTTTTTCCATTGCCAATTTGGTTGTTTTCCATTTCTTCCAATGCTGCATCTGGAATGAAGTAATCAGAATTTTTTTTTTAAACTCCACACTTTAAAGGGATTCTAGGGGATAATAGCATCCTAAATCCAAATTGTTGCACAAATCCATCTCAAAGTCTATCAGATTAAAAAAAAAAACAAAAGAAAAGCACAAATAAATCCATATGCAAGCTATGCTTTCAAACATAATAGGAGACAACAAAGACCATGAATTTGAAATCCCTATAAATAGAAAAATAAACTTGAAATTCCAACTGAACTTCTACCAGAGTTCCTATCACAGCTGCCAGGCTCTTGGTCTAAATACTAGCAGCAGGAGTTTTTATGAGACCTTGTAGAAAAGACAAGGGGACAAAGGTAAAACACAGGGAAAGAAAATCATTACCATAAAAAGAACAACTATCACTATGTACTAAACTGCAGGTCTGGATTTGGCTCCAACTGTAGGAAGGCATCTTAAAAGCGAGCAAGACCCAGAGGCATCAGTCCTGGACACGCAATGCTTCTAGGGCATAAGGACACAAAGATACAGGGTTGGTACCTTTGTTTTTTGTTTGTTTGTTTGTTTTGTTTTTTTTTTTTTATTTTTTTTTATGTTTATTTTTGAGACAGAGAGAGACAGAGCATGAATGGGGGAGGGGCAGAGAGAGGGGGACACAGAATCGGAAGCAGGCTCCAGGCTCTGAGCCATCAGCCCAGAGCCCGACGCGGGGCTGGAACTCACGAACTGTGAGATCGTGACCTGAGCCGAAGTCGGACGCTCAACCGACTGAGCCACCCAGGCGCCCCCAGGGTTGGTACCTTTGTATGAGTGACAGTAAGGGAAAAAGAAGGAAGGAAGAGGAAAATCAAGAATTCCAGAAAACAGGGACACCTGGGTGGCTCAGTCGGTTAAGCGTCCATCTCTTGATTTTTGGCTCAGGTCATGATATCATGGTTCATGAGATCAAGCCCTGCATCCAGCTGTTTGCTGGCAGTGTGGGATTCTCTCATCACCCTCTGTCTCTTCCCCTCCCCAGCTCACTCTCTCTTTCTCTCAAAATAAATAAGTAAACTTAAAAAAAAAAAGGATTCTCTAAAACAAAAACAAGTCACAAAACACGCTAACCTCTACCCATTCCTACCACCAACAATATCCATTAAAGAAATTAGGCTTCACTGTTCCAAGAGAAAGGTTGTTAATAAACTAGAACTTCTATCTACAATATTATTATAAGTAGAAAAAGGCAAACTCCATATAAAGCTACTTTTTGAAGAAAGCAGAAGTTGAGAAACACATTACTGAATGAAAATTTCTAAAACAAACAAATATGAATTATTATAATACAAACTGAATTAAATAAATGAAAACAAGCAATTAAGGACTTAAAACAATTGGAAATTTTAAAAGTAATGTCAAAATGGATAAAAATGTCAGGGAAAATAAAATGTCAGTTGACTGACACCTTAAGAGATATTAAAGTGAAAAACAAAACATTTCAGAAATTTAAAATAAAATTTTCAAGGTACCAGAGGAAGATCTAAATGAAATCTGAATGAAAATATAGCAAGGGACACAGAAGAAAAGAAAAGCAAAGACAAGAGAATGAAAATGAAATAAAGTAAAAAGTAAAAATAACTCAGTTATAAAGTGTTGAGCTGAAAGAATAAAGATTAAACATACACATAACAAAAGCATGGAACACAGTTAACATTTAATGCAATAATGTCAGAAAACTTTCCAGAAATAAGAGAGAACCTAAATCTATGTATTGAAAGGCTTAACCATGAGAATATCAGGAATAATTACCCAGAATGATCTATCTTTGAGACAGTGTAGTTATATAGTAAAACTAGACAACTTAAAAGGAAAAAACTTCTCAGGACCTTCAGGTAAAAGAAACAAATCATAAGGGCAATAAAATTAGATTGGTATAAGGCTTCTCTAAAGCAACATCAAAGCATAATAATAGGGACACAGCATTCTTACGAAATTCAAGAAGAGATGATGTGAACCAAAGATTTTTTTACATACAAAAGAACTTTTCCAGTTTCACAGAGATAGAAAAGCAGTTTTAAATATGTAAGAGCTAACGTAATATTGTATTTACAAACTCTTTCTGAGCAATAATAAGAGAAGGAGCTTCAACTAACCAAAAGATGATTGGAGAAACTTTGGCAAAAGGACTCAAAGTGAACATCTAATATGTAAAATTGAAGATTTAGAATGAAATCAAGGATGAGTCTATGAGTCCCAGAAGAGTAAGAGACTGTTATATGTCCCTATAAAGTAGAAAAGAGAATATGATCATTAATTTTTCCATAAATACTGGAGGGAGCAAAAAGATCTAACTTAAAATTTATAAACCAGACAGAAAACAATAAAAGGGGAATTAAAGGCATTATTAAAGGTATGGATACAAAACTATTAGGACAACAAAACAAAAATGCTTTTTAGAAAGAGATTTTTTAAGAGAGACAAAAGAGACATCCCTCATAAAGAAACATAGTATAATATAATGCATGTTAAAGTAAAATTATACTATATGATAAGAGTTGATGCCAAACAATTTCAGTAGAATCAATAAATATGAAAAAGATTAATTCATCTACTAAGAGAAAAATGTTTTCAAGTTGACTAAGTAAAACTGAACTCTATGTACATAAAAGTGCACTTAATCCAAAAGGCCAAGGGATAAGCAAATTATAAAAGATGCAAGGAGAGATAGAAAGATAGACACATGCCACAGGAGATCTTACTAGATCACTACCAGGACATGGCAGGTCGGGTGAACACAAAATAAGACATGTAAACATCATAATTAATAAGGTAGATTTTATGATACATAAAGAATATATCTTCTTCTATGCCTCAATAATACAGATACCCCCTTCTTCTTAATGGCACAGGGAATATGTAAAAAAACTGAGCATGTATTAGATGACAAAGAAAACATCTATAAATTCATAAAAAATCATATCACTAGTAACACTCTAATCATATTGAAATAAAAACATTGGAAACAAATTCAAAGTCAAAGGACATTCACCTTGAAATTTTAAAACCTACTAGGAAGGGAAATACAAACAGAAATTATAAAGTTTCTGAAAAACAATGAGGATAAAATTACAATATAAAAAGTGATGAGAGCAAAATGTCTCACCTTAAACATGTATAACAACAGAAAAGAAGAATAAACATAAATAAAATAAACTGTTTTTTAAAAGTTTATTTATTTGGAGAGAGAGATGGTAGGGGAGGGGCAGAGAGGAAGAGAGAGAATCCCAAGTAGGATTCATGATGTCCATGCAGAGCCTGACATGGGGCTTGATACCACGACCATGAGATCATGATCTGAGCGGAAACCAAGAGTTTGACGTTTAACTGACTAAGCCACACAGGTTCCTCAAATGAAATAAACTCTTGTGGCACCTGGGTGGCTCAGTCAGTTCAGCGTCTGACTTCGGCTCAGGTCACGATCTCACAGCTCATGAGTTCAAGCCCCGCATCAGGCTCTGTGCTGACAGCTCAGAGCCTGGAACCTGCTTTGGATTCTGTGTCTCCCTCTATCTCTGCCCCTCCCCCACTCATGCTCTGTCTCAAAAGTAAATGAACATTAAAAATTTTTTTTAAAATAAAAATAAACACACAGAAATAGCCAAGAAAACATTAAAAAGAAAGAGAGATGATGAAGAAATAGCTGTACCAGACCTTAGAACATACTACAAAGCCTTTTTAACAGTGCTGTCCAATACAGTAGTCATCAGCCACATGTGACTAAATGGAAATTGTCTATATCCACACTGTCCAAAATGGTAGCCACTAGCCACATGGGGCTAAATGAACACTTAGAAGATAGCCAATGTAACTAAAGAACTGGATTTTTAATTTCATTTAATTATACTAAATTTAATTTAAATAGCCACATGTGGCTAATGACTACCATATTAAATAAGGATAGTTTTATAAGTAAGTATGGTACTGGTACATGAATTAACAGACCAATTAAGTGGATCATCATGTCTAGAAATAGGTTTGCTCATATAAAATGAATCCAATATTTCATATATATGTACATATATACGTATATTACACACACACACACACACACACACACATATATATATATATATATATATATATATGCAGTAAAAGCTTGGATTGCGAGTAACTTGTTCTGCGAATGTGCCACAAGACGAACAAAAATTTCTAATAAATTTTAACTTGATAAATGAGTGATGTCTTGCAATATGAGTAGTACCTGATGCCAAACATCACATGATCACAACTGACCAGTTCTTCTCTCTCTCTCTCTCTCTGCAGGATTGTGGGTGAACATCTCCCATGCTCAGATGCTCAGATGCTCAGCAGAGATCAGTGATTTTTCAGAATGTTGGAAGGTGCCCACAACTGGCACTAGTGTATTTTTTGTCACTTCAAAGCACCTATAAACAGTCCTTTGCTTTTCCATCCAAGAGTGAGCCTGGGAATGCTTTGCTTCGTTCTAGGTCAGGCTGCCTGCAGACCCTTTCCTCTGCTGCCTTATTGCCAGTTACATTCAATACAGCCTATGAGAAGAGTTTATTAATACTGTGCTGTAGTCAACATCTGTTAGTGATAGTGAAATTTGTCTTACACAATAACCCTCCTCTCTCTTGTCTCCCTCACACCAGCCACAAAGGTTTTCAAAGGCAAGTGCAGGTTAATTTGTTTATTTTTCTTTATATTTTGTAGTTTCTTTATTGTTTTGTATTATATTACCATATTATAATCATTTTTATATGAATATTTTTTGTTTGTGGAATGAATCAGCTGAGTTTCCATTATTTCTTATGGGGAAATTCGCTTCGATATACAAGTGCTTTGGATGACAAGCATGTTTCTGCAACAAATTATGCTCACAAACCAAGGTTTTACTGCATATGAAAATTTGATATGTGAAAGGCATTATCTCAAATCAATGGGCAAAGAAGAACTTTGTAAAAAATGGTGAAACAAGTAGATAGTCATTTGGCAAAATGTAAAATGAGATTTATTCCTTACACCATAATCAAGAATGAATTGCAAATGTATCAGTGATCTAAATGTAACAAATGAAGCCATACAAGTATTAGATGGAAACATGGATGAATTCCTCTTTATTAACCTTGGGATAGAGGAAAACTTTCTTATTTTCAAAATCCAGATTCAATACAACACTGATAAATTTGACTATATAAAAATTTTAAAAAAACTTTTAAATAGGAAATCAAAATATCATCATAACCAAATGAAAGACAAATGACAGAAAAACATCAGAGGAAATATCATTTGCAAAAATATTAGAGTAAAATATTAATATCCATCATATATATAAAGCTTTGAAAAATTGAGAAAGAGGGGTGCCTGGGTGGCTCAGTCGGTTAAGTATCCGACCATGCCTCAGGTCATGATATCAAGGTTCATGAGTTCAAGCCCCGTGTCAGGCTCTCTGCTGACAGCTTGGAGCCTGGAGCCTGCTTCAGATTCTGTGTCTCCCTCTCTAACCCTCCCCCATTCATACTCTGTCTCTCTGTCTCTCTCTGTCTCTGTCTGTCTCTCTCTCTCAAAAATAAATAATAAAAACATTAAAAAAAGAAAAATTGAGAAAGAAAAGATTTTATAATCTATGGGAAATCAGCCAAACTATAAAAACATAACTGACCAAAAAGTGGCTTTTAAGTGCATGAAATATGTTCCATTTTACTTATATGAAGAGAAATACACATTAAACCTCACTGTGATAACTTTTTTCAGCCATTGTACTGACAAAAAAAAACCTCAAAGGCTTACAATACATTGTTGGCAAGACCTGCTCACATACTGCTGATGGGAACACAAAATGTCACAACTCTTGGGGGATGGAAGGGATTTGGCAATATTTAACAAAATTCTATATGTAGTTGTCTTTTGACACAGTAATTCCATTTTCTGGAATTTACCCTGAACAACATGAAAATATATGCAAGAGGTTATTCATTGCTTCATTATTTGTAATTGCAAAATATTGGAAACTACCTAAATGTTCAAACATAGGAGACTGGTTGAATATACTATGTTATATGCACACAATGTAGCAGTTTAGTTTCATGTAGTTGCAAAATAGAGTGAGGAAAACCTCAGTGAGGCAATAAGGAGTTACTTCCAGAATACGTTAAGTGAAAAGAGCAGAGTGTAAAAGCATATACTGTATCAATTGTACATTTCCCATATTTGACCATTCTAGCATGACTATATGAGAAATATCTTTATTCATAGGAAACCCACAGAATATTAAAGAATTAAAGGGAATGATGTATGTAACCTACTGAGAAGTGGTTCAGAAAAGGTAGTGAGAAAGAGAAAGAAAAAAGAAAGGCAAATGTAACATATTGTTAAAATTGGTGAATCTGGGTGATCTAAAGAAGTGCAGAGGAGAATCTGTATGACGTCTCTTGAGCACTCCCAGAACACCCTCTGTTAGCTTTCATCTCTGTTCATACACTGATTGTGAGTTGCTTAATTCCCATTGACCTTTGTACTCCCTTATTCCAGCAGGATGTGATAAATAGGAAGCTCTCAACTAGAGCATGAATGAATTAATGAATAATAAAGAGATTAGAAGAGAGAGGTTATGTGGATTGATTTCTCCAGGGAAGATATCTCAGAGAAGGTAAAATATCTTAAAAATTGCCAAAACTGGAGACAAAACAGAGTGGATATGGGCAATGAGGACAACTTAACCAAGGCACAACGGCAGGTGTGAATCCATAGGGCTGAAGACAGGGCCATTATGATAGAAGGCCTTGGAACAGAATTAGTGGGAAACACATTTAAAGAGCTGATGAAGAGAATCAGACCACAGAGACACTACAAATGGAGGCAAGAAGTTTGGGGAGACACCAGACATTCCCATAGGGTTCTTGGGTAATAATACATAGCTCTTTCGGTTGACCTATTCACGCTGGGGAAAAAATGGGCCAGTGGTGAAAACCCTCTGTTTCCCTCTCTGACACTGGTCACTGATTGGGCTTAGACTTCCCAATTGCTCAGATCTTCCTTCTGAATTTTAAGACGGGAATCTACACAGATGGCAGCTTGGTGTCACCTCAGCATTACATGGCCACAGGAAAACGTCACAGTGTTGGGTTGTGTTGTGTTTTGTTTTCTTTGTTTATCCACCGCCCAAACCACGTTGTTTCATGCTCAGAGAGTTTTTGTTCTGATAAGACAGTATGAAAAAAGAAAAAAAAAAAAAAGATAATCTTAAATAGGTTTTAACTTTAAAGGACAGCAAACAAGAATTTCATCTCCCGTGATTAACTAGGCACAGTTTATGCTCCATGAAGTGCCAAACAAAGCTTAGCCTAAAAAATGTTGAATGCTTTAAGCTGTACAAGCATTTGTTTCCTTGAATGGGCAGAAGTGACTACCATGAACACGGACAAAACTTTAATTGAGGGATGTGCACAGCTGCCTTAGTTACGTAAGGGTTACCAGGTCCACAATTTTTTTTCAGTAATTTTATTTTTTCCTGGAAAGATCAATATTAAAGCATGGTGGGTGTATGTCTATGGAAGATTCAACACGTAAGAATATAATTATCAGATACAGATAGTGACCAGATTGACTTTAGCACCACATGACAAAGAGCAGAATGGGGAACCACTTAGAACTAAGAGAGCAACCCTTTCCCCTGCAGGCCCAGCCAGGGAAGAAAGAACACAAGTGAAATTCAGAAAAAGAAATGGTCAGTCATTCTTTCATTTGATGTGTATGTACTATCATAAGAAGATGTTTATTTTTAAACATATCTATTTTAAACTTGTCTATATCCTCAAATTATTTATAAGTGCCTCTTTCAAAATTCCCATACACTCAGTTGTCTACATGCCAATGTACTTGTAAATTACTTTAGTTAAATAACTCCTCATTCAAAAAATAGTTATTAAATATCTAAGAAGTGCCAAATACTACTCTGTGCACTGGGGATATAAGCAGGGAAAAAAAGTCAAAGACACAATCTCTGCCCTCAGGAGCTTACATTCCAGTAGGGAGTGATAAATCTGAAGGATGTATCTAAATATGAAATATGGTGTCCTGGTGATGGCATAGAGTATGGAGAAAAATGAAGCATGGGGAGGATAGGAAGAGTTGAGGCAGCTGCAGTTTTAATTAAGGTTTTCAGAAAAGTCTCACTGAGAAGGTACTTGAGCAAAAACTTGAAGGATGTGATGGATGAGCCATGTAGACAACAGAGGAAAAGTGTGGGGAAAGAAAGGAGGGAGTGCCCAACACTCACCAGGTGATTTCTCAGAGAGCAAGGACGGTGGGCCTGGGGCAGGGAGGGCTAGCGGAAGGGTGATGGAAAGAGTCAGCAAGGAGCCAAGCACGAGCCTTGGCCATTTCAGGTAAGGATGTTGGCTTTTATGCATAATAAACTGAGGAGCTAAGAAAGGATTTTGAGGTAAAAGAATGACAGCCTGACTTAGGTTTTAGAAAGTCACTCTGGTGGCAATGTAGAGAACAGATCACAGGGAAGGAAATCAGGGGCAAGGAGACCAGTACGAAGGTTACTAAATAATCCATAAAGGAGACGGTGCTATCTAGGTAAACGGACCTGCAGTGAAGTGGATGCATTTTGAAAGTAGAGAATTTTTTTTTATGTTTATTCATTTATTTTGAGAGAGAGAGAGAGAGAGAGAGAGAGAGAGAGAGAACAAGCAGGGGATGAAGAGAGAGAGAGGGAAAAAGAGAATCCCAAGCAGGCTCCACACTGTCAACACAGGGTCCAATGTGGGGCTTGATCCCACAAACTGTGAGATCATGACCTGAGCTGAAATCAAGAGTTGGACACTTAACTGACTGAGCCACCCAGGCTCCCCATCAGAGAATTGTTTTAAATCAATTTGCTTTCCTCTTAATAGAAATCTTTACATTGAGGGAATAGGTGTTTTTTATGAAGGTCTGAAAGGAAGGAATGTGTGGACATAGAACAAAAAAAAAAAAAAAAAAAAAAAAAAAAAAAAGTCTCAGGCTGCCTAAAAGACACAACATGGAAAATCTAGAAAGGAAAGAAGGATACAGAGAAGTAGGAGCACTTCAAAGAGACATGGGCCACTTTGTAGTTTTTCTTAGGGACTGTGTGAGAGAAATACCTGTTAGGCCACTGGGCTTTTCCCCAGTCCTTGGCTGTTAGGGCTCCATCTGGACCCCAGCTTAATGCCTCTGGGAGAGCAAAACTAAGTCTATCTCTGGGAGCTCTTATTAAAGTAATCAGGGAAAGAGTAAAAGGAGAGAGAACTGAAGACAAAAACAAAGAAGAAATCCAGGGAAAAGAAACAGAAGGAGGAGAGAGAAAGGAAAGAAAACCTTCAGGAAGAAAACAAAGACAGGCATGGACACTCTTCTAACAGTGTCACAAGCACTGGCCCCGGCTTCCTCTCTGTGACACTCCTAGTCCCAGCGGCAAACATCTGACGGAGAGCACACAAGAGTATGGTTGAGCAGGGTGAAAAGATTTCTGCCTACCCTGATCTGACAAACTTTGTGCATCTAGGGGACAGACTGGTTATATTTCAAATATAATCATTGGCTTTTTCTGTAATAGTAGAATAAAGATTCAAATGCTTTATACCATCACTGCATTAACTCAAATTGTTTTAATTCCCTTTGATTGTACTGTTATTTTCAGCTAGAGATGTGGAAAATCATTGACTATAGAAATCAGAACTGGATGAGATTCAAACCAAAACTTCATTGGAACCTGGTTAATATGATCAATTTAGACAGCTAAAGTAGATAATTCAAGCTTCCAAGTAGATTTTATTGGATCAAGAAATCATACAAAAATGAGTAATCCAGTTTGGCTGTCGGAATTGATCACGCAAATCAGATAATTGCAAAATCTCTCCCTTATTTGTGCTATGTAGATACAGTTCAATTGTAGAAAGGTAGCTTTGAGAAATCCTAATGGGATTACATTGGCCGCAGACTTTTAAATTCTCAGCTCTTCTCCTAGCGACTTGTTTGAATAGAAATATGGTTTGCAATCCAGCACTGAGGACAAATGGTGCTGGAGTGTTTATTATTATTTTGTGGGCTCTTTCAGCTTTTTATCACAGTTCATGTCCCTGTCATGGTCCTAACGTCAGGTTGCTAGGTCATTACTTTTCTTCCTCCTCTTCTTGACACACATCTGGAAGCTCACCAGCCCTTTTTCTATCCAACCTCTGAGTAGGCCTATTTAGAAAGTCAGTGCCAAGCAGCAATTCTGAGTAACAGCCCTTCTCCCCACTCTTGAATTTCTCCCCTTCCCCTCCCCCAGCACAAACTTTGCACTCCTCTACCTGGCTCTACTTTGGGACTGACACAAGGGAGAGACAACAAGGCAATGCAAAACAGCGTCAGGAACAATGGTGCCTCTACACATCTGACTACATTATACTTGCTCCTTCTACCACCCCATTTCTATCTCTCATGAGTCATAGACCCTAAATCCCATTTGTTTTCCCCTCCCCATTATATAAGTAGTTGCCCTGTAAAATAACCAGCACAACAGTGCTTAATAAGTGCGAGGTACTGTTTTAGCCACAATATACATATTATGTATATCATATATATTATATATATTAATTATATATTTAATCATTTAATCCCCATTCAAGTACTACGCACTTGACAAGTACTAAGAAGCTATTTTTGGCCACCATTTATAAATGAGGAAACAGAAGTACCACTAAGTAACTTGCTCAAGGTCACACTGCTCACAAGTAGGAACTCAAGGCCAGGTGATCTGGCTGCAAAGCCCATGTTTGTAACTGCTCTCCCTCAGCTACATCTCAGCAGAGCCTACTACAGCTATGTGCACATCTCCTGGCCTAGCAAACAACAGAGTGGTTTTTTCTGCTGGTTTCTCTAAAGGAGGACAATAGACCCCCTCCACAGCATGCAGGGAACTTGGAGATTGCCTCCCTTCCCAAGGCCCAGGAGTCATAAGTGCACCCCCTGGGGCTGTGAGGGCAGAATCAGGACCAGTGCTGATATTGCTGGAGCCCCTGCTCCCCCTGAGTTCCCCTCCCTCTGTTCTCAAAGGCTGTGGAAGCATTGGAGGAACTAATGAGCAATTGTAAAGTGCTTAATTCTCATTCCAGTGGCCAAGAGTCACAGGTTAATGTGTGGCTGGAGATTCTGAGGTGTAGCTAAAAGGAAGCTTACAGGGCTGAACATTAACTCAACTGTACTTTCTAAGGTGCCAGGCACTAGACCAGCTGTTGGTGTTCTCAGTACTCCTATCTGTTTCATTCCATGACAATCATTAGCTTCTTCTTCTTTTACTCACCTTGTTTTATTCACTTATTCATTTGGCTTTTATTAAGTACTTATTGGGTATCATGAGATAATGTGCTGAGTTGGAGGATACAAAGTTAAAATATAATCTCTGGACCGTAGTTCCTCATATCAACTGAAGAGCCATTGCATGGTGACTCATCCCATACTTGATATCCTTTTTTTGTGGCAATGCATGTCTCTTTGTTCATACAGGCTCAAAAAAGTAACTCCCTGAGAACCAAACCCTTGACCATTAAGAAACCCTTTTAATACTAAACTCCAGCCAATACTTGCATAGTTTATCAGTTTAGGGCTTTCATTTCTTTGACTCTTGCAGAATTCTCCACTTACAAATTTTGCTGTTGTTGAATCAGAGGAGAGGATAGAGGGTATGTCAATATATATGTCTTAGTAATTGTTCCAAATCAGCTTCTTAGCAGAATCAGTTTGAGAAATTAATCTTTGAAGTCTTGATTTCCTCATTTGTAAAACTGGATAAGAATGTCTAATTTGAAGATTATAGTGAAGATTAAATGAAATCATTGTGTATAAGATGCCTATATAATAGATACTAAAATGGCAGTGGAGAAAGAGGAAAGGAAGTGGGGAGGAGAATTTATACCGTGTGATTTTTGCAGGCGTAAACATACAGCAATAGAGTAAACCTCTATGACCAGTGAAGGACCAGGATGATGACTTTCTAAAATAAACAAAGGGTTTTTTGGTTGTTTTTAAACTTTGGAGAACTTTTTATTGAAGTGCAGGAAACTTTTCTATATTTTTAAGTTCTTTAATTATACTCGCTCTTGGCTTTCTTTTTTCTCTTAGCCTAAACCCAATTCCCACCACATTATTTGGAATGATATTTTCTGTAGTCATTGTTCTCCCAATTCTCTTATGGGAATACAGCGCTTTATTTTACATGTGGTGCTTTTTATTCTCTTCACTTAAAAATATCTCTGGGACAAGAGATGAGCCCACATATTTCTGCTTTTTAATAAAAAGTCATTTCATAAAGCCATAGTGACAAGTAGATTGAGAAAACGCAAGATTCCTGGTTTCAAAGCCCACTTTTACATTACGTAAAAAGTATTTGAGGCCAAGAAACCACAGAGAAAATGGGAAAGAGACATAAATATATACTTATCCGACTTTTAGGAAAATATACATAAGATGACTAAATATGAGTTCAATAGCCGGCTCAGAATACAATAGGAATAATTACAGAGCTGGCTTTGAAAGATAGACAAAAGCATCCTGATCTGGTTTTCTGGGGCTCATGGAAAGCTTACTGTAAGAGACAAAATATATTTAAGAAACTGCTAAAGATCCAGCAATTGAAAATGTTTCAAGTTAAAACCAACCAGTGTTAAGAATAATACAGGCCACTACAGTAAAGTGGGGAGAGGGTATAAAATTTTTACATGCAAAAAGCCTTCAAAAAATTATAGAAATCTAGTACAAGGGGCTTGGAGGCGCCATATGTAAAAATAAGTGGAAGTAAGGTCAGAGATTTTAGCTTTAGCAATGACCACAAGGATTATATGCCAAACCACAGGAAAATATTTCAGTGGAAAATAATGGGCTCTTGAAATATATTTTCAGAATAAAGGAGAAAAGGTAAAAGCTGTTCTCCTGACAAAATATAGTGAGAAATTGAAGATGAGGGAGAAGAAATGACATGAATAGTAGTAACCCCAGAGATTTTTACTTCTTTGAGGAGTACCAAGAGAAGGGGAGCAGGCCAACACTGGGAACCCATTGCCTGGAATAACCGGGAAATGTTTTCAAGCGAGATAGTAGAAATCAAAACCGCGTCAGGAACAGGCAAAAAACTGATCAGGCGAAATATACACCGGGTCTTAATAATATATCATTATTATCAGATTGATAGCATACTCTTCCACTATATCAAAACCTTTTGTAGTAAAGGGATCATATAAAAAGATCAATAAAACAACTCTTTAAAACAATAAAGCAAACATATACCATATGTTTTAAAGGAAATGAAGAAAAAATAGTTAAGATGTAAGTCTGTTTAGGTCTCTTTTGCTAGATTAGATTAGTAAGAATTCAAAACAGAGGTAAACATTATGTTTCTAAAGGTTGGGAATTTAAAAGCAAAGGAGCCCAGGCAGTACGTACTGAAGATCTGGCAGTTTTCTGGTTAATTTGTTTAATATGCATAGCCTCCAAATCTTTTTTTAACTTGTACTAGTAAAAATTATCTTTCTATAATATTTAACTATGTATTGCCAAGTTTCCACTTTGTGCTTTATGAATATAGCATAAGATATTTCAGCAGTATGTGTACCAATAAATTATGAAATGGAATGCATATTACACAAATACACATTAAATTCTATGGACATGACGAAGAATAGGCAGAAAATACTCACACATCTAAACCCTTTCCATATATATCAACTTACTTATTCCTTACAAAAAGGCTGTAAGGTAAATTCTGTTAGCATCCCCATCTTATAAGTAAGAACACAAGGGTTCCAAGATTAGACTGAATTGCCCAAAATTGCAGAGGCAGTAGCTTTTATTTGAATCTAGGTTGTCTGGTGTCCATGGTCTCCTACCTACTGTTATTCAGCCATCAAATAAACAGGGAGATACATATACTTATAAAATCTCTCTGTTCAAAGCATGAAAGGCATGGGATGAGGGCAAAGGAAGGTATATCTAATTGTGTGGTAAGAGTGAGGGAGGGTTAGGAAAGTCTTTGAAAGTTAAGTAGGAATTCATTTAGGTAAGGAGAAGGACATTCTTGCAGGCATAAACATGGCAGGAGAGAACACACATTTGGAGAATGGGAGATTACAAATACTTAAATGTTACTAGTATACAAACAAAAGCATGTAAATTAACTTTTTTGTTTTGCAAACTCGCTGCAAAGTGAGTTGTCCTATGCAAATTTATCCTTCTTTATGTGAAGCCAAAAATGTATTCCCTTCAAGTGAAGCAGACTTTCACATTAACTCTAAGAGATTATAACTGATTGGTGTCCTGGAGGTAGATTAAATTTCATCAGGATAGCCGATCACTTCAAATTCCAAATATTTTGATTTTACCAAAAAGTAAAGAGATTAAATATTTGGCCAGTCTAAACCAGGTTTCTTTTATATTCTATCTGTGTAATCCAGCCTTAAAAATATTCTATCTGCCTGCTGAACACCGTTCTCTTTGTTTCCATTAGCATGTATGTTCTTATAATCTGTTTTTAAGTTATTTGGTCATTTAAAAAATACCATATTATGGTCTATTTTCTCACAGAATCTTTAATGAAATAAATATGAATACAAATACAGACAGCAATATAATGAACTAACTCTACATTATTAAAATGGATTAGACTGCTAACTCCTAAATCCGTTAGTCTCTCATAGAGACTCAAAATCATCGGGGTCTTTTTTTCTTTACTTCTTAGACAATGAGTCATATTCTCAATGAAATAGTTTTCTTGAAATGCTTTAGAATTCCCTCTAGAAAGAGTTTATATTTAATGTTCTAGTGCATAACTGGTGTCCCAAATAAACAGAACTGGACAATGAGTTTTGAGACTGATTCCAAATTAGTTTTGACCCAACTTCATGAAAAGCATGGAATGAGGACCGAGGAAGGCATAGCAAACTGCATGAGGGGAAGGAGAGAGGGTTAGGAACTTGTGTCATTTCTGCCCATGCTTTTTTGAGGTAATAGACTCTTCTCCACTTTAGAAGAGTTGCCTTATGGAGAAATTCTATAAAATTGCTTTAAGCTGTATAGTAAAAAATACCAATCTTCTGAGTTTATAATTTAGCATGGGCTAAATTGAAGTCTTGTACACTCCATGAGAGCATGATATATGTCTGTTTTACTTATATTTTACATTTGCCTGCCCAAAACATCTGTGGACACTACTTTAAACAATACTAAATACTGATGCATAAATCAAAATAGTTCATATACTTGAAAGAATTTAAATTCAATATATTGTATAACTTTAACTTCACCATTCCACAATTTAGCTTCTTTGTAATTGGTCCAAATTCCCTATAGTTTTTTTTTTAACTTTATTTAATTATTTTGAGAGAGAAAGAGAGAGAGAGAACACATAGAGGGGGGAGAGAGAGAGAGAGAGAGAGAGAGAGAGAGAGAGAATATCCCAAGTAGGTTCAGTGCTGCCAGGGCAAAGCTTGACTCAGGGCTCAATCCAACAAACTGCGAGATCATGACCTGAGCCAAAATCAAGAGTCCCTGTAGTTTTTAATAAATTTGAATTATGTCTAACGATGGCATCATTAGTTGAGATAAATTTCATTACTTGGTATTAATATAATGAGCAAGATTAGTAAATTCATTGTAATATATTATACTTATTTATGGATCTGTCGCATCACATAAAAATGTAAGTTTAATACAACAGAGAAAATACACCATTAAAGGAGAATAAACTGGAACAGACTCACTAGAAAATGTTAAACTTTTTTGGTGGATTTTGGTTTTGTTAAATTCTTAAATATGTTTGGCCTAACACATTTCCCTTTAATTCCCTTAATATACCCTGTGGATTTCCAAAGAAATGTGAACCGTATGTTTCTGATTCATTTATACTTAACTCATCAACGTGTTTGGTAAAAATGATTTGAAGCACAAAGCCCCATGAACAGTTTTTGTGGGCTCTTTTATTTTAGTTAGTAAACAACTGGAATCTGAACCCAGAAATCTCGGGGCTTCATTTAACACTCAAATTCCATAAAGAATGAGAGAGTTCTTAACTGGGTCAGGCACACTTTGCCTTTGACGGCACCTCGTTCCAAATCTTGCAGCTGAGAATTATTATTTTGATAGTTTACTCTATTTCTTGTCACTTTTATTTTAGAGAATATAAACCTTTGATGGTGCAAAATGTGTCTGAGTCAAGACTAGATAACACCCCATCAGCTGTTTGCTTACTCAGGCCTAGGTAAGTGCAGTAACTGCCCAGAGACCCTGCTCTTCAGCTGGAGTCCGAAAGGAAGGCTTTTCTCTCTCAGTAGTAAATTAAGAGTAGCAAGCAGTGTAATTCTGTAATCTGCCATGACCCACCCACTACAACTTGTTTATTTATGTGGAAAGAGAAAAAGAAATTTTTACCTGACCTTCTCCAGGATGTGGGCGAACAAGCATAAAATTATCTATTCAATGACTCTTTTCACCAACCTATTTATTCCTCAGTTTTCTAGTCTAACCCCAGCATCTTTGAGAAAGCATAGGAACACATCCATTCTCTTTCTCTATTTGGGAAAATGTACACTAAAGTCTAGGTCTGAGTATTTAATTAAAAATGTGTAGTCCCAACATTCTGACTAGTTGCTCTCTGCCATTAGCTTATCACCCCGTGGGGTTTTATTTTTCTCTCTAAAATGGCTGACATCTTGTTTTTTGGAAATTAGCAACCACACCTCCTGTTCCTCCTCCTTCTTCACGGGCATTCCTCCAAGAGCTGTCAGATCCCAGTTACCCTGTGGTTTGTATTTATAAAGACCTTAACACTCTGTAAAACATTAGAGATAATCTGCTTACACTGATGTGTACTTTCCCTCCACCTACCCCCACTACCCCTCATTACCCAACCCCACACCTTCTCTGTTTCTTCTAAGGACTCCTTTGGAAACAAGATCTTAGGTCTAGAGGCATTCCTTTCCTTCTGCTACTCATTGCAAATTAGAAATAAGAATCCTCTGGCTATGAGATATATGTGATTTCTGTAGAAGAAACTTAAAAACAGAGGATTAGCATGCCAAAATCAGAATAATCCTAAGGAAATGCCTAAGGAGAAGAACAGCTCCCTTTCATCAATTCGCTCTGGGATTAGAGGTAGATGAAGCAGATATGTGTGGTATTTGCAGGAAAAGAAATGTGCTTTTCAACACAGAGCATAAAATCTACCTTCTAAATTTCAGAAGCAGAAGTCCTGATCTTTTATCAAACTACAGGGGTTTAACTTATCGGGGGAAAAAATACAGTGAAAGAAAACTGTGGGGAAATAGGTCCTGAGCCACTCATTTAGAAACATTTCTGGACTGAGGTATTATAGAAAACAAGGCATTAGATGGAAGTGTGTGACCTGTCACTTATAATCATTAAGGACTTTTTTATTCCCCTGTTTGTATAAATTATTCTGCCTTATGAAGGTACAAAGTCTGCATGGCCTCACTCTCCAGGGGGAAAGGAAGAAATTCCTAGGACTTCTATATACTTTTTTACTTTCAACCTCATCTTCTAAAGCTCTCTCTGAAAATATATTATATAATGTGAACAACACACTAGTTGTGTAGCACATATGTAGATTTTACAGATAAATACGCAGATATTGAATGAACAGCCTCAATATGTCCTTTGTTTTGTTTTGTTTGACTAGTGGGGATGCATAATCAAAATATGTTTGGAGCTGACTGACATAGAAGTGAATCCTGGACTGGTCATTCTGGATCTGGGGCATAGGTCCAGACCTGTTACCACATAGCTGCTTTCCCCTGGACAACTTACTTATGTCTCGGAATCTCCATGTAAAATTTCAATATTAAATTAGATACTGCCTGAGGTCCCTATTGGCAAAATGCTAGTCATGTGCTGTACACACGTTTGCTAAAACCAATAGCTTGAAATTCATAGTCACTTGCAACTGAACAGGTTGTAAGGGTGAACAAGATTGTCACCAAGTATAACAGTAAAAAAAAAAAAAATTGAAATCTTCTATTCTCACTTTTATAACGAGGACACCAGTCAAAGCTCCAGTCTACTCTACTAAATGGTTACATGTTGGATACAACACCATCTCCTTTTCAGGACTTGCCTGGTGGTGAGTTTATGGGCATAACTTATGCACACAGCATAAGAAAAGTTATTAATGGTCATAAGTTGGGAGCAAATGAAGATTCACCTGTTGAAGATGAAGAAAAAACAACAACATAATTTAGAGCCAGCTTTGATAACTATTCTTCTAGGGCTTCCTTAGTTGCATCTTCATATTTCTACTATACAGAACTTTTTGGATTTTATGGTTTATTCAAAGCCATTTTCTTAAATTCTTACAATTCCTTTTCTTAAATAGAGATTCTTAAATGTATCCCTTGTGAGTTCAGAAAGCCACTGCTTATGTTCAGTTGATCAAGGCCTACCCTCTAACTACACTGGTCAACTATAAATAACATGGCATATATTTCATTCATTTCCTTTCAAAAGTAAAAGATCCTTATATGACATATTTCTCTACTATATCTTTCATTTCTTAAAAAGAAAAATCAGTGTTTATTTTGAATTTATTTTGAAGTCTTTTTTTTTTTTTTATTTGAGAGAGAGATTGAGCACTGAGTATAGAGCCCAACGGAGGGTTTGATCCCACAACCCTGGGATCACGACCTGAGCGAAAATCCAGAGTTGAACACTCAACCAACTGAGCCACACACGTTCCCCAGTGTTTAATTCACCTTGGATCCTTCAAAGTGCCAATCATGGTATTTTTCACAGAGCAGATGCTCAAAACATATACTGAATGAATGAATGAATGTGCAAGAGGAGAGCAGTACCTTTCTAAAACCCAGAAGAGCTTTCCCAAAATGTAATCTGTGGACCATTTGAATCATTTGCTCTTTTGAGGACTTATTTAAATGTACTTTATTGGGCTCCACTTCAAACCTATTGAATCTCTCATTAATAAGCTTACCAAGAGATTGTGGGCATACAACATTTGGGAACCACTGACCAAAAGCAATGTCAATGTGGTCATTTGACAGTAAGGATCTTAGTGTAGTGGTACAGGGTTAGGGACCAACTGAAATAGTGACTGTAATAATGGTTATAATGTATTGAGTACTTGTGACATGCCAGGTTTTGTTTAAAGCATGTTTTATATAAGCGTATTTATTTAATCTTCATATGAATCCTTATTTATTAGGTACCATTAACAGGTCCATTTTACTGATAAGATAACGGAGGCACAAAAAAGGGTAAGTAACTTGCCCATGGTCACACAATGAGTAAATGGTAGAGCCTAGATTCAAACCCAGGCAATGCAGTTCTCAAGTCCACACACTTAACCAGTAGATTAAACTGCCTGACAGGAGAAGGTGGGGAAAACAAAGTTCTAAGGAGTTCAAGGGAGAAAGAGATCACTGTGCTGCCAGAAAAAGAAGTCTTCTATCAGAGAAAAAATTAATGATGTGCTTCTGTGACTGCGAGCTATTGAAACCCTCTGTGAAGATATGATTTGATGGCCTTTTCCTGAACAGCAGTTGCTTAGCTATTCACATACCCAATACACTCCAATCACCAATGTCATTCTTGGGAGTTGATGGCCCCGGCCGATCTTAGTATGAGCTGTCACCCAGGGAACCTGGGTTCTCAGTGTGGGGAAAGTTTAAGAGTTATAGGGAAGTTCAGACAAAAGACCAGATATCTAAGTGGAATTAAAGATTCCATGTAGGGTATAAATAGAAGTGTAATTTTAGAAAAACATAAATTAATAGGGTGCCTAGGCGGCTCAGTTGGTTGCGCGTCTGACTTTGGCTCAGGTCAGGATCTCACGGTTTTTGGGTTCAGGCCCTGCATCAGGCTCTGTGCTGACAGCTCAGAGCCTGGAGCCTGCTTCAGATTCTGTGTCTCCCCCTCTCTCTGCGCCTCCCTGCTCATGCTCTGTCTCTCTTTGTCTCTCAAAAATAAATAAACATAAAAAAAAAAGAAAAACATAAATTAATATATTCTTCACTGTGGACACATTGAAAGTGAGAGCAAAGAATTTCTTGTATGCCTTGATGTTGGCCCAGGTTATATGAGATTTATCAAAATGAAAGGAATATGGAAATGTAGACTCCAGACCAAGTCATTTCTCATGCAGTTTCCTGGAGGCTGGGAACAGTCCCTGACTTGAGTCCCCGACTTGGGTTTAGGGTAGTTGTACAGCCAGAGGAGGTGCTGACAGGCTCTTCACACCTCAGTCCTCTCTGACAAGGAAGGGCTAAGACCCATTCACTTTCTTTTCTGCTCTGGTTGCAATACCCAATTGTCATCCACAAGAGGGATATAATGCCAAATATGCACTTCTGAGGCAGCTTCACGGTGCTCTGTTTCCTTTCCATGAGATATGAGGAACTTTGATCTCAGTAGACAAGGGGAACAGGTATAGAAGAGAACTAAGACCCAGAATGATCTGTGTTATCGAGATGGACACACGCTTCTAGTCATCAAGCATTTTTTGAATGCCTACTATATGCGGGCATAATGTTAGTCTCCAGTAGGAGCATTTCCTGCAAGTGATGTGGAAAAGTATCTAATAGGGCAAGAAGTAATGGGAATAAGCCAGATTCTGCTCACTAGATCTGGTGAACAAACACAAGAAAGCACATAAAATAGATCATTCTTCTGAGGGATGCCCTTGGACACTGATTAGAGTCCCACGGTAAGGTTTTTAAAAAGAGAGAGAAAAAATATTCTTTTTCCCTCAACAAGGTAGGATTTTTTTTTTTTTGAGGGAGAGATAGACAGAGAGCAGGAGAGGGTCACAGGGAGAGGGAGAGAAAGAATCTCAAGCAGGCTTCACGCCCAGTGTGGAGCCCAATGTGGGGCTCCATCTCACAATCGTGAGATCATGACCTGAGCCAAAATCAAAAGAGTCAGGTGCTCAACAAACTGAGCCACCCAGGCGCCCCTAGGATGTTTTTTTAAACCAAATACTAAACATAAACTTGACAAAGGGGAAAGGTCTTTGAAAAATATGCACCAAAAAGTAGCTTTCAGCATGAATATTTCAATATTACTCAGCATGCATTCAAAATGAAATGTGAATTATTCATTATCAAGGAAGTTCAAAGCCCTTCAACTGAATTTGTTTGACCTGTTTGGCAGCAAAATAAATGTGACGGTGGTCGGGTTCAGGCACCTGTCCGAATCCAATCACACTACATTTTCACAGTATCAACATTTAAAAGCCCCACTCATGTTGCATCAACAATAGCACATGGGAGCATCTCCTGAACATATGGCAACCAACACGTTACACAAACATGTTTGTTCCACAAGTTAGACAGTAGCTTTCCAGAAAATACAAGCCCAGCAAATGAAGAAGGGATTTGCATGTTGTGACTCAGAGCTCTACCACTCGAAATATATCACATGGCTTTGAGGAGTTAGGATGCATCTCGTTAACAGTTAGTACACTTTGCAAAGGCATGGACATCATTTCCCAGCTCAAATGGCAGAGAAGAGGCTAAAACACAGGTTTTCTGACTTTTAAATCAGTATATTTTCTATTACACTGGATGCTTGTCAGTTCAGTTTTCCATATCACTAAAGGCTGCTTACAGAGTTACCGCACACAGACCCCAACTTTTTTCCTACTCTCCTTTAATATATAAAGTGTGCCCTCTAGGTCAAGGTAACCTAGATTTGAGTGCACAACTCTGCCATTAACTCTGTGTACCCAAATAAGTCACCTGAGTTCTCTCAAAAATCAACCCATTTTTTTTCTAACTTGTAACTATATTGACTAAGTTGAAGGGGTTTTGAAAGGATTGTATGAAGATTCTTGAAAATTGCAAGCACCATGCAAGTATGTTAGCATCAATAACAATAATCATCTTTCTGAGGTTAAGGATCATAGACATACTTGTCCAACTGAAGTATCCTGTGTATAGTAGTAATAACTAGACATTATTAAACACTTGCTAGGCATTGGGCACTGTTCTAAACGCTTGTGTAAACTGATTTAATCTTTATCATATCTTTACCAAAGCCTATGAAAGAGTTGCTATTATTATTCCCATTCTACATACAGATATCTGAGGCTCAGAGAGGTCACTAGAGGAACTGAGATTCTAGGCCCAGAGACCCCACTTCATGGTCAGTAATGCATATAATGTATGATATAATTAATAGCAATGTAGCAGTAGTCAGCAAACCCTCACTCTGTGTCTGGTTTCAGAGACCTCCTAGACAGAGCCTGGAACCAAACACATGCTCGTGAAACACTCTGCTAAACTCATTGATGAGCAGCATGTTCTGTCACAAGTCTCTGAACCTCCCCCCACCCCCCAACTGAGAGATGTGTATGAACCTTAGGGAGAAAACACATTTTGTACCGGTGTAATGGGCCATTAGTGGTATCCATTAAGAAACAAATGCTATCCTCAAATAAATAGTTAATGTGGTTTGTTCTGCTCTTGCTTTACCCTTTCTGTGGTCTATTAGGTTTTAATATCAAAATATAACTTGCTGATTACTTTCCCATGAATATAAGAGGAGATGCGGCAAGATTGATGCAAGGCCATGAAGACCACTGTGGGTCTATCCAATAATTCTGCCATGTCACACAAGACCCAGGGAATGGCTCCACTGGCAGATCCTTTCATTTGCCATCTGCTGAGGCCCCACATCTTTGGCCAACCAGCAGGCACTCACCCTCTGTAGCTGGTCTGGGTAACAACTTTTAAGGCGTGAAACAATGCAAGCCTGAGACATTAGCATTACCACCTGTAGCGGGTTGAATATTGTCCTTCTGGTATCTTTATTTGGAAATAGGATCTATGCAGATGTAATTAATTAAACATTCTGAGATGAAATTATCCTGGATTTAGAGTGGACATGAAATCCAATGAAGGGCGGTCCTTACCAAAGAAAAGAGAGGAAGATTTGGGC
Organism: Panthera uncia; assembly: GCF_023721935.1. Classification (NCBI taxonomy): domain Eukaryota; kingdom Metazoa; phylum Chordata; class Mammalia; order Carnivora; family Felidae; genus Panthera; species Panthera uncia. The sequence continues at coordinate 54,927,859 of NC_064813.1, forward strand.
ACAGAGACACCCAGGCACAGAGGAGACAGAGATACAGGCAAGGATGCCATGGGAAGATAGAGGCAGAGATTGGAGTGATGCAGAACAAATCAAGAAACACCAAGGATCACCAGGGCCATCAGGAGCTGGAAGATTCACAGAACAATTCTTCCCTAGACCCTTGGTAGGGGGGATGGCTCCCACTTTGATTTCAGACCTATGGCCGTCAAATTTGCGAGACAATAAATTTTGTCTTTTTAAGCAACCCAGTTTGTGGTGATTTGTTACAGTGGCCCTAGGGAATTAGGGCACCTCTCCTACTGCTTATTCTATAAAGAATTAGAAAAAGGCATTTCAATGACCTTAGAGTTCACTAAAGAATCAGAGATTCTAAATAAAGAACTAAGTTTAAAATTCTGTAAATCATACTCTGCCTGAGGAAAAAATTATGCTAATCATACTTCACATACAGAAAACACAAGCCGTTACTGGCAACATTTATTTTCACTTTTGATGGTCCAATAATGAGAACAAAATCTACTTACAGTCGAGAGACTTTTTTCCCTTGTGTAGCATACTTGTACATAATTATAAAACAGCATGTTCTTAAAAAAATATGTTCTACAAAAATAAACCTAAAGGAAATATTTTAGAAAAAAATTAATTCCAAGAATATAATGAAACACTGTCATATTTCTGCCATCAAAAAACTATTTCAAGAAATATTTTCATTACTTTTGGTTACTACTGATCTATCTAGCCCTGTTTTAAATCTATTACACAGTAAAGTTCATTTAAAATATTCACTAATCCACATTTTTCCACAACCTAAACCATCAAAGATGATTTTTTTTAAACATATTTTAACTGGGTCCATTTATGCACTTTGGACTATTTTGTCCTGGATTATTACCCAAATGAAACATAGACGAGACCCCAAATTTTCACTTATTAGGAAAAAAAAGCCTGTAAAAATTTTACGCTTTGCAATCAAAGGTAGTGCTCCCAGCACGGTGCCTGCTACCCATGTGCAGCTGTGAATGAAAAAGTTCAAGGTGTGATTAAAAGGTCTTTTTCATATTATCCTCCCTTAAAGGTTTTTTAATTGGAACACAGCCATCATTAACAGAGCCTGTTCACCAGAAGTCTTTGCTCTAAGTGACGACAGGAGCCACCCAACTTCTGCTTCTTCTTGCCAGGTTGATGCCTGCTACTGACGTCTCTCAACAGTGTACCCACTCTGTCCCATGTCAGTTTTAATAAAGAAAGTAACATGAAAATAACTCTGCTTATAAGCTTTTGACAGCCCGCGGCTTCATCAGAAATTTGGTTTTTCACGGCACAAACAGGAAGCATTGGGTGGATCTGCTCTCTCCTCTGTACAAATACCAATCTCTCTCTCCCATCCTCACTCTGGCCCTCCTTTCCAGTTTCTCCACATCCCTCAGTAGCAGGATTGTGTTCTGGTGGCCTGGCCTGAAAACTTTAATGCTTCCTTCTGTGTGTTCCCTGCATCTAATGTGTCGTCAAAACTGAAACTGTGTCCATTTGTGTCACCGCTCCAGCTCTCAGATTTCCCATTTCCTGTCACCTGAGTGACACCCTTGGGCACAGACTCCTCCCTGCTGGAATCCCTCACATAGTCTCCTTCCAGGTAAATATTCCTGAAACATGACTTTCTTCATGGCATTCCCCTGCTTACTATTTTGTTCGGGTTGCCAACTGTCCACTAGATAAAAGCACTAATCCCACAATAAGTTTTCAGACCCCTCTACAATGTCGCTCAATTTATGTATCCATCTTTCTTGTAAACTCCAATAGAGCTACTGTTCCAGACAGGTCAGTATCCATACTGCTTCCTTTCTAGCTGTACCTCTTCCTTCTCCAGGCCTCACGATTACTGTTTCAGCCTGTCCCAGGTTCCCCTTCGACTGTGGGCACAGAACGTCACTCCTCTTACCCACTGTTAAAACTACCAACTCTTAAAGATCCTGCTCAGTCCTACTTCCTCAGGGAGTCTTCTTACACTACCCTACATAATAATATTCCACCTCTGAAATAATTAACCCCCATCCTTTTTGTATATGTAACTTCCTCCCCTTCCATTTCTCACATTTCCTCATGCTCAACTAAATTGGCTCAGAGACTGGGTTGGAGACCTGCAGGCTTTTTCCTCTCCTTATTTCTCCATCTATCTGCCCTTTCTGGACTTCCTTCCTTGCTCAGCCTATATGGTGTCACATCCTCATCGATATAATCAATAGTCCCATCTCACCTTGACCTTCAGCCTTACTATCTCTAATACTGATTAATAACTTGTTTATTTTTTCTGTTTCTTTTCTGTAGCTACTGGTACAAATTTGATGATGATGCAGATTAGCTCCTTTGAACTTTCTACATGCATGTATGGCTATTTAGTAATTCTTCCCCAATCTAATTCAGCTTCCTTTTTCTTTAAGCATTTATGGAGTTTCTTAAGTGCTTAACCTCTTCCCTATTCCTTTCATTCTTAGCAAATGGCCATTAGAAGGTATAATCTTGTTCAGTGTCACTATCACCACATTCACATTTTTTTGTTTATGTATTTATTTTGAGAGAGAGAGAGAACATGGGGGAGAGGCAGAGAGAGAGGGAGAGAGAAAATTCCAAGCAGGCTCCACGCTGTCAGCACAGATCCCAACGTGGGGCTCAATCCCATGAACCATGAGATCATGACCTGAGATGAAACTAAGAGTCAGATGCTTAACTGACTGAACCACCCAGGTGCCCTCATCACATTCAGATTTGCCTAGATTTCTTTCGGGTCTTAGAGGAAGAGTGCCCCTACTCTCCACGGCTCCCATTCCCTCCCCTTCCATCGCTTGGAGTTCCATTGTTCTAGTTCACCATTTCCCTTGGCTTCTTCTGTCAATTCATAACGTGCTCAAAGCATCCCCATATTTTTAAGTGTCCTTTTTCTTTCCACCCTGTGCCCTTCTTGGCTTTACAAGTAAATTTGTTCAAGGAATAGCCATGTTCACTTTTTTACTCTCCATTCCCAAGCTGAGCCACTGCAATCTGACTCATACTCCACTGCTCTACCGAAACTGCTCTCAAAAACAGGCATATGTACACGATGGAATACTATCAAGCCACAAAAAAAAAAAAAAAAAAAAAAAAAAAGAAAGGAATCTTGCTATTTGCAACCACATGGATGGACCTTGAGGGCATTATGCAAAGTGAAATAAGTCAGCCAGAGAAAGACAAATACTGCATGATCTCACTTATAAGTGAATCTAAAAACAAACAAACTCATAGAAAAGCAGATTAGATTTGTGATTACCAGGGGTGGGGAATGGGGGAATTGGATGAAGGCTATCGAAAGGAGCAAACTTCCAGTTATAAGATAAATTAGTAGTGGGGATGTAATGCATGACATGATGCCTATAGATAACACTGCTGTATGGTATATTTAAAAGTTCCTAAGAGAGTAAATCCTAAAAGTTCTCATCACAAGAAAAAAGGGGGGATTTTTTTTGTACCTATATGAGATGATGGCTATTAACCAAACTTACTGTGGCAATCGTTTCACAATAGATGTAAGTCAAGCCATTAGGCTGTATGCTTTAAACTTACATGTTGCTGTACATCAATTGTATCTCAATAAAACTAAAAGAAAAAGAAAACCAAAAACATTGCTAGTCACCCCCCTGCTACCTGCCAAATCCAATAGTCTTATTTCATCCTCAGATAGCCCCTCACAGTTGTTTACCTACATTCTTGTTTTCATGACCACCTCCATGCTTCTTTCTACCTTCATGATTCCTCCTGATGGTTTTTCGCTGATTGCTCTTCCTTGGCCTAGCCTCTAAATGTCGGTCTTTTACAAAATTATTCCTACGTCCTCTTTCTTCCTATTATTACTTTTCTCTCAAAATGGTTTCTTTGCTTCCTCTGGATTTATCACAGGATAAGTCCTATGATTTATCTGATTTCTATACACTGATGATTCTAAAAATTTACTTCCACCCCCAATCTAAACTTTAGACTTATTTCTAGCAGTCACCAAATTTCTGCTGACATCTCAAATAGCTGGCAAAAAGTTGAACTCATTGTTTTCATTCGACACTTGCTCCTTCCTCTATATTCTTTACCTTTGTTAATAGCCGCATAGGACACTTGGAGATAGTCATTTGAGACTATTTCATATACTGCACATCCAGGTCTAGTGGGTAACCAGGTCTTAACCCATTCTACCTTTCCAATATGCCCTCATCCCCATCCTGACAACCTAAATTCAGGTAATTCTTGTATTTCCCTAGTCCATTGACAAAGACTTCTTACGAGTCCCTTTATAAGGAGTCCCTCCCTCTTTCAATCTACTCAATATGTCAGCCCTAAAGTTATTTCTATGTTGCCAGAGCTACCTTCTTACATACATGACCATGTCACTTCTCTATTAAACAAAAAAAAAATTAACTCTGATCTGAAATATGTTTTAAAAACTAGACTGTCTTTTGTCTTCCCAAGGTAAAATAAGGTCTACATATAAAGTCTGGTTGAGAAGCCCAGTGTGTAACTTTTGCCCATGTGGTTTTTATTTGAGAGACGGTTCCCATTTTCTTCTATTGTTCAAAGGACCAGGTGCTATCTGTGAAACCAATTCTTCCTCTTTCCAGATGCAATTCCCTCTGCTCCAAAAAGGGTCTCTCCTCATCAGTGGTTACATACCAGCCTGCCCGGCCTGCTGTGGCAGTTCAGTTGTATCTCACAGCCATGGTTAAAAGATGGAATTTGGGCGTCAGTAGGCTCTCTTAAAGATGCTTCATTTATTTCTACAGAAAAGTCCTTTCACTTGACAATAAAATTAATGTCACTTTTAAAATGCTCTCTGCAATGTCCAGGGTCCTGGCTTCCCATCTGGAATAAGATTATAAGGATTAAAGGAACTGACCTAATTGAAGATGGCCCTGGATTTTCAAGATTATTTTTGAAGATTTACAATTGTTGGTTTGCCTTTTACATGTGCAAACAAAACCATCAAGCCAATTAAAGCTGCTTCCAGTTTTCTCTGACAGCTCAAGAAGGTTCTTATTCACTGTCAGTGCCAGGCTGGGCATCGTGCAAGTCTTAACACATGGATCTCCCCTCCCACCATGGCTGGAAGAATCAAGCATTTTTTTTTTTTTTTCCAAACCGTTGTTTAAGATTTGTAAAGGCTCTTCTGGCTTCCAACGTAAAGCATTACTTAGAAGACTGAAAGCCTGATTCAGGCTTTCTGATTTTTAAGCCTGTGTTGATTTTTAAGCCTTTCGCACAACATAAATATCAAGAGCTTTATCTGAGTTTACTTGTACTGTCTCACTCAAGATGGATCTTAAAAATGCTTTAAGAATCTTCCCCTGGTTTGTCATGTGTTAGGGTGTGTGTGAGAGCAGGAAAGAAGAAGCCAAGGATTAAGTTTGTTTATCTTAAAATTTTTAGCTTGTAGTCAATCACTTCATTTTAATGTGCTGCATCATCCCACAGTAATTGTTTTAACCCATTTCTGCCTTTCTGTGAAATCAGTTTACTTTGTTCTTTTGAAATTGCTCTCGAGAAAATGAGGGACATAAAGATGGGGGGCAATTGTACAAATAATTACATCAAAATCCAACTACTGAAGTAGAGTTTGAGCTTGTATTTTTCTCTACTGGCTCACCATTCCAAGCGTATTTGTCATGTAAGGCCCTGAGCTATCTATATTTTGCAGGATAGAAAAACACTTGGATTAAATGGGTCAATCAGATGATTAACTAATTAATTAACCTTCTGCTTCACTTCTCCTCTGACCTAACATCTGTTTAGGGGAGCCAAACATGATATACTGATAGTCATTTTCATAAGACATTATTCCACGTTATAGAAGTTTTGTGGAAACAAAAATCATAAAACTATAATGTCCTCTTAAAAAAAAAAAAAAAGACACCCTCCCCCACCTTAAAGAAAAGCTATAAATTTAGGCCAATATAAACTTGTCAGTGTTCTCCCTCTCGGTTTCACACCAGGGCGTGGTGCTACACAGCTGGGGAGCTGAGCTAATAAGTGTTGAAAAATGAAAAATGCTGCTTTATGGCATCACATAAACTGGCAAAAAGATTACTTTTACCTCCACCCCACTTTCGACAAACAAATGCCAAAATGGAGATGCTGTAAGAATAAGACTTTATGGGATTGGACCCATGGGGCAAACAGAATTGTCTTGTGGGATTTTCTTTTTATTGAATACTATATGTAATAAGAAGTGGCCTAACATTTATAAAATCTAATCACTTTTTGTTCCTTTTTGAACCTCAAAGGGGTCATTTCTAGGAAAGCTGTTGGAAACACTGCATAATGATCTATTTATCCAGTAGTGAAACAGGATTATCCCTTTTACAAGGAGACTGAGCTTTCCCCAACAGTATAAATACCGTAATATGAATGTACAAATTGAGCATTTTGAGGAACATCACATTCAATAAGTACTTATTTACTTATTTATTTATTTTTAAATGTTTATTTATTTTTTTGAGAGAGAGAGAGACAGAGCATGAACAGGAGAGAGGCAGAGAGAGAGGGAAACACAGAATCCGAAGCAGACCCCAGGCTCTGAGCTGTCAGCACAGAGTCCAATGCGGGGCTTGAACCCATGAACCGTGAGATCATGACCTGAGCTGAAGTTGGATGCTTAACCAACTGAGCCACCCAGGTGCCCCATTATTAAATAACTATAATAAAGTTTAAAGAGTAATGTTAAGTGCTCTTGGGTAATTTACATTAAATAATATAATCAGAATCCAGTTGTTTTTCTTGGGCTGGTTTGTTTCCTAGCTGATGACCATTTACTCTCACTCACTCATCACTCACTCGCTATTCATTCAACACTCAATCACTAAACATCTATTGCAAATTTACCATTTCCAAGTCACATAGGTCTATTAAATCATGAAAACTCTTCCATTACAGTGAATATCCTAAATTTATCATGAGAAGAAATCCCTTTATTCAGGGGCTAAAAGTCAACTTGGTAGAGAGAGAACAAGGTAAGTAAAAAAAGAGAGACAAGAGGGTACCTTGTCAGGAACATTCTTTCCCTGTAGAGAAACATATTGAACTTCAGTGAAAACAGGAGGAGAGAGCAGCTCAAGGCCTGATCTTCAGGCTTCTAGGTGTTGTTAAGAGTCCAGTGGCTGGGAATTTCTGCTTGTAATATTTAAGGAACAGTGGTTGTCTGTTCTGCTATGCCTTCCTGATTTTCCATACCTAGAAACATTCTCTCTCCTCTGACCTTGCTAAAATTTTACCTATAACCTTTTTATAGTATTTACCTTATAAGTATACACCTTTTGTCTCTCTACTAAATGTAAGCTCCTTAAGGGTAGGACCAATGTCTTATGTATCTTTAATTTACCAACAGTATTTAGCATAGTACATTATACATAATCAAATACTCATAGCACCAAATAATACTTATTGTAGTCACAAGTAAAGAAAATTGAGAAAACAAAAAGGCATGCTTAATGTTTGGGAGAAGTCCCATTTCAGTTGATTAATAAATAATAGGGTGAAACGAGGGAATTCTGATTACAGCTTTTAAAATGTGCAATTATGTGAAGAAGCCACAGAAAAGTGACCTTCTTCAAATCCCCAAAAGTATTTCAGTATATTTGTAGGGTAAATTTAAGACTACAATTACATGAGCTAAGTCTTATTACCATTTTTTGTTCCACAATATAATATAATGCATCACTGGAGTCTTTTCCTCACAAACAAATGCAAATTCTGCAAATGGCAGATGGTTTTCAAGAATGAATCTATTCCCCTGTCATTATTACTACTGAATTACTAGTCAGTTTACAATTACATACACCAAAATGGTAAGAATAAGAAGGATTTTGGTTAACTACAGTGGGTTCTAACTACTGTATAGCAAATGGCTATAAAATATATCTTTTTTCCTCATCATCCTGCTGCTATATACTCTGAGCTACAGAAAGGAAAATATAAGTTCTTTAAGAATACAAAACTGTCAATCTATCAGTTCTATTAGCATTTTATCTAATTTGGCTCAGTTTAATGAAAAGTTTCTACTACCAATCCTAAGGTAATAGGTACTAAGGTTTTGGTATCTGATTGAACTTTCAGGATAACTAAATATGGGAAGGCAGTTCACTGCATCTCCAGGTCACATCTAGGAAGGTAGCATTGATTCTGATTTCACTGTGGAAGAGAGATTATTAGTTTTGTTTGTTTGTTTTGTTTTGTTTAAGATTTGGACTGTTCAGATTTGGAAAGTGGTAAAGTTTGGACAATTTTACATTAACATGAGACATCTGGATATGTGAGTAATCACTGATTTTGTATCACTGACAATGAGATTTTTTTTCATCCACTTGAATTCAAATGATGGTCACTGCAGTAAAACTTCACTGGGCTAGGCACAAAACACCCAAAAGGCTTACATGAGCTTAAAGTAAATCAACTGCAAACAGCAGGGCCTGATAGAAGTGCTCATAGAGCTGCAAGGAGGCCCTTCTTCAAACAACGTGGGAGGTGGGCAAGAAACTTCAGCAGAAAAACTTGGAATGTAGTAATGTGGAATGTGGTGACATCGTTTGAGGAAAGGATTTAGTCAGCCACAGGTCAAAAAAGACAATAATTATAAACAATGACAACCTCTGAGAACAATAGCCATACCCACAAATTAAAGTTCTCTCTTCAAAGGACTTCATTTTAGGCTTCAGAGCCCAAAATAATTCCCATGATTAGCATAATCTTTGAACATAAAGAATGGTCTTTCTTTTCTACCTTGTGATATAATTTAAAAGGAAAAAAAATGGTTCTTTACACTATTTGTGTGTCCTTGTTTTCCTTTTGGAGCCCATACAAATCTTTTAATGAAATCCCTAAAGAAGCATCTTGGATTGACCTTATTGGAAAGATCTCAGAGATCTGTGGAACAGTTAAGAAATGGTTGCTGTTGGGGCACCTTGGTGGTTCAGTCAGTTAAGTGCCCAAATCTTAATTTCAGCTCAGGTCATGATCTCAGAGTTTGTGAGTTCGAGTCCCACATTGGTCTCTGTGCAGAGCTGCTTGGGGTTCTTCTCTCTCTCTCTCTCTCTCTCTTCCTCCCTCCCTCCCCCTGTCTCTGTATCTCTCTCTCTCCCTCAAAATAAATAAGTAAACTTAAAAAAAAAGATTGCTTTTGAGTACAAAGAATATGGCTGAAATTTTTTTTTTTTTTTTTTTAGAGAGAGAGAGAGCACATGTGCACAAGCAGGGGAGAGGAGCAGAGGAACAGAGAGAGAGAGAGAAAGAAAGAGAGAGAGAGAGAGAGAGAGAGAGAATCTTAAGTAGGCTCAGCTCAGAGCCTGATTTGGGGCTCGATCCCAGGAACCTGGGATCACTGAGCCAAAATCAAGAGTTGGATGCTCAACTGACTGAGTTACCCAGGCGCCTCAATGAACTTTTAATATCACACTCTGTATTTTCCTTCTCCTTCTTTCCTTACTCAGAAATGAACAAGTCTTCTTAATGATGTTATGAGAGAAACTTGGTGCTTTACAAAGCACAACTTGGAAAAAATGTAAGCACCTTGTGTTTATAGCCAGCACCATGGGTCAAAATCAAAATTGTGTCCTGTGTGAACTGAAATAGTCAAGAGATTTCACTTGCTGTGCATTTTTATGTTTTCCGGAAGCTTGCTTTAAGACAAAGAACGTATTTGTTGATACTTCAGTCTTTGCTGTGGTCTACTGAAGGTCTTAAGACAATAATGACATTGGAGTCTATGTCTGTGTGTGTGTGTGTGTGTGTGTGTGTGTGTGTGTGTATCAAAGGAGAATGGGATTTGCCTTCTCTACTTCCATTTTAGCATGTCTTCTCTGAATAAGCAACAAATTGATGATAATTACTTCCACGAGTGGCTTCCAGATTTTACCCATGTGACTAAACAGAACTTCTCTCTGAGGAAACTGGCAAGAGAGGGGAAACTGTTAGTATATGCAGTGATTTCAATCACTATGAAACACACTTCTTTGTCTATCAGCTCTACTTGCATGATGTAAAACACCTACATTAGGATACTTTTTTGTGGAGAAGGGACAGATTTAAATCTGTATGGCACATGTGGATCTATTCTTTTGTTACAAAAAAGAAGAAATAAGTAGATGAAAGCTGATTACTATTTATATTTTAATGCTTTACTTTTTCTATTTTAGATTTTAAGTCTTATATCCATGCTTTATAGAAAGGGATATACATTCTTATAGTCTATGTTAAGCATGGCAAGCCCTTTTAACATTTTACATAGCCTAGGCAAAAATTGGCTCTTAAATTCTTTTCAGCTAACATTGAACATTGATGCATTTTACATATCTTTTGTGTGAAGAAAAATAAATAATTCACACTTCTGCAAGTGAAGGTATGTACTATTTCTGACTTTCTTAAAATTATATTATTATTAGAAGTGTCAGCAGGCTTCATGGGTGGCATTTCTCACTGAGAAGCAAGACATGAGTCAATATTTTTATTAGAGTCAACCCACTTGTCTTCACAAACAAAATATTATTAATGTTTTTCCATTTAGACTTCAATGCTAGTAAGAAGAATATACAAATTGCTAGAAGAGAGAAATAAACTACCGTGATAAACAGTTTTTCAAAGACCGCCATGGGCGCAAATTGATGCAAGAAGTTGAGATTGTTAATTAAAGTTCCAAAAGCTGATGTTTAATGTTTTTTAAAAATGTAAAGTATTGAGTAGATTGCTCAGTCATCATGTACTTTTCCTATTGACACAGCTGTAGTTAATGAGATTTTTGAACATCCTCTGTCTATTATGCATTCTATAATGACCACGTAAATATAAACTAGTGGAGAATATGGGAAAAGAATTAAGTGAAAATTCTTTTACAAACACACCCATACATGCATATGCACGTGCACACACATGCATGCACACACACACACGCACACCCTTTCAGCCTTGCCTTCAAGTGAGAAAATAATTGCAAAGAACTTAGCCCAGGGGCCACATTAAGTGGAGGCTCTTTATTTTTGTTAATACTGTTTTTAGGACCATAGTTTAGAGTGGGAAATGGGAAAGACAGAAAAGTAAATGGTCAGTTGTGCAAATGCTACTTTTGTGGCGGCTGTGCTTACTGGAGGAGCAGGTGTAAAGGGCATTTGGGCTCAATGAAGACAAATCAAAGGAGGAGAAGATAGACTTAAGTTTTGGCAGGTAAGTAGGCAAGTAAAGGATGGGAGAGGGGAAAGTTACTCCTGGCCAAATGGGCAAAGGCAGAGGGGCAAGAGGCAGCACAGCACATCTGGAGAATTCTTGGAGTTCAACATGATGAAGAAACAGAACAGGAGGCTGGTTGTCTCTGGAAATAAACAGGGAACTGAACAGTTTTTTGAAAACTGGTTTTGTGAAGTCAAACCTTATATCAGATATCAAAAATATCTTTAAAAAAAATTCTGGGAAGAATCCTTTCATACAGTCTAGGCACTGGGAATATAATGATAAAAAAAAATCCAGTTTGGCTTCAAGAAGATCAAAGAAATAGACACTCACTGAAATATAAATTGTACCATATTTAATTTATCTTGGAAATTTAGACTTTGAGATGCATATCATACTATGATATATATACATATATAGATATACATCTATGCATATATATATATATGCATATATAGATGCATATATAAAATGAGGCATTCCTATAAAAATGACCCCATTTGCTTGTTTCCAGGCTTGGATTTGCAAGAATTATCCTAAAGGACAGTGTTTTCTAAATAGGATAACTTTACTTCAAGAGTATGTAAGGCAAGACAATTCTTTGGAATGTAGAAAGAAAATATTAAAGCTTGTTGATATCTTGTTTTTATCCCACACTTTTAAATTTCTACTTTTGTTTATGTTTTGTGTCTGTATAGTTCATTCATATAATTTATAAATAAATAAATATGCACATATAAAATATGATAAAAAACTTTTTACTGATAGGGCACACATTGGAAATATTTTGGAGACAATTACCATATACTATACAAGTTAATTATTATTTTTCTCCTACCCACTAAACTGGATGACAAGGTAGCTAACACCAGGTAAACATAATTGTTTTGGTTTCATTGAGGGTATAAAGAAAAGGGGCATCTAAAAGCCTTGTTTAAGAGTGCCTGATTGGCTCAGGTGATTAACCACTCGACTTCGGCCAGGTCATAATCTCATGGTTCATGAATTTGAGCCTGCGTCGGGCTCTGTGCTGACAGCTCAGAGCCTGGAGCCTGCTTCAGATTCTGTGTCTCCCTCTCTCTCTGCCCCTCTGCCACTTATGCTCTGTCCCTCTCTCTCAAAAAATGAATAAACACTAAAAAAAATTGTAAAGCCTTTTTTGTTGGGAATTTGAATGAACCTGTGGCCATTAATCATACGTGATGTTGCTTTCAAAAACATACAAGCAAGAAGGAGGGTCACACCTGAGATCTATACATTTGTAGGGAATCCTTTAGTGAGTTCACAATACCTCTAAAGTGCATTCAAAATGGTGTCTGTGTGTGTGTGTGTGTGTGTGCACGTGCATTGGTGTCCCTTTCTTTTGAGATGGTCCTTAACTTTAGCTGAATCTTAAAGGACACCATGAACATACCCTTACCATCCTCACCATCACTGAATTAATAGACTTACCATAGAACAACATCCTTTCTCCGTGGGCTGGCTGACTGTAGTGCTCCAATCACACATGCCACATTTTAAGCAACTGGCTTCCCTGCATTATGGCTCTTTGTTTGCCTTGTCCTTTACGACCTAGCTCTTCTTTTCACTCAGTGTCATGTCAGTTTTGTCTGATTCCCACCACAAGATTTCTTGATAATGGGTTTTATTTTTTTCAAAGAATTCTGCTTCCTAAGGGAAGGTGGAAACCAGTCCTAATATTGTGATCCTGGCCCTGGCTTTGTTTCCTCCAAGTCTTGGCCCATCCACCCCTAGCTCTTCCTGGAGACTGCCAATATGGCCAATGACATTATGGCAGGTGTTGGAAGGAGTATAGAATTTCACCCTTTATTCACTCTTTTTTCCTCTAAATATAACTCAATTAAAAGCATAATTTAATTCCAACAAGTAATATTTACAATTCTTTTGTGGGTATTTCAGGAGAATACAAAGATCAATAAAACAGTTCTTGCCCTTAAGAAATTGAAACTTACTAGACCACAGGGTTAGCAGGATAAGTATTCAAACTTAGGTTTCTTACCTCAAATCTACTGCACCTTCCACCACAGAACACTCATAACTTTGTCTACAATCAGTTTAGAATTGTGTGTGGCTTTTCAGGTTTTCAACACAGAATATATATATGTGTGTGTGTGTGTGTGTGTGTGTGTGTGTGTGTGTGTGTGTATCCTTAACATAGTCCACTTTGGAATAAATTGCATTTACTTTTTACATGGAAAGACTGATTTTGTATTATCTGATTATCTTTTTAAAAGATTCTTTTTAACTCTTTTTTTGCCTTTACTGGCCTTTACTAAACAACAAGAAAAAGTAGGAAGGGAGAGTAAGGTTGCTAAGTCAGTCTGTCATACAAGGAAGGAGGAAAATGATAATTGCTGATCTTTCTGATACTACTAAATAGGAGTATGTGCAGTACAATTAAGAGTTTTGAGCCATAATTTTATGAGCAGAATTAAATAGAAGAGGTACATGTATAAAAATAGCAAGTGTTCCATATTTAAACTTTCGTGATCCTAGAATCATAGAACTGGTAAGCTTATCAAGCCCTACTCCCTGATTTCACAGTTAGAGAAACACATTAAAGAGATTAAATGGCCTGTTTAATGTCACCTTGTTATTCCTAAAGCTGGAAGAAGAACTCCTTAGTACCATTTCAATATTCTTTTCATTGTATACTGTTACGATTACATATATAGTTCATCTTCTCTTAACTGAATGTATCAGGATATAGATGTTCAGACTGTATTGATAGGGAAATTACTCTTTTTGCTTTACTTCCCTGTCTATGTAATAGATGTATGGAATCCAACAGTCCCCTCAGCAAATGGGAGAGTTTGAAGATTTAACCTTCAGTGCCCTCAGGGAAACAGGATCTGGTTAGGAGTTGCTAATAGTTATTGTTCTGAATTTGAAGAGCTATCAAGGTCTACTGAAGGAGAACAAAGAATGGATTCTAGAGTACACAGGCAATATGAAGATCAATGGAGGGACCCCAAGACTACTATAAGGACTTGGAGAAAGTTGATTAAGAAATATTTCCAGAGAGTAGCGTGGGAATATGAGAACTGGTCAGGGAGGTATTCAAAAGGGAGAAAATCCCTTTACTAAATAAGAGTCATATGGCAATGCAAATAACATGTTCCGGTGTCCAGGCGTTTATACTGACCACCCAGCCTATGTTCAAAGGAGGGACTTCCACAGTCTTCACCCTGGGCCTGCACACTGTTTTGGTGGGAATTACTTTGACTGTTAATAGTAAAGCCGAAGTGACAAATACCCATGCTCCAAAACCAAAACTGCATTTAGTCTATATTTGAGTGATTCATGTGTCCACCTTCCCAGTGCTGCCTCAGCCCAGCTCACAATGCCTCAGGTGACCCATCTCTTCTAAAAAGACCCCATCTATGCCGTGCATATCTAGTAGGACTCGTGGGATGAAGTAGGGGGACTCCTCTCACCTGTACCTAAAAGGACTGTATCTAGAATGACAAATGCAAGTTGAAGCTCCCAAGAACTGAGGAGATGGCTATATTAAAGTTTATAAACTCATATAACTACTCCTTTCTAAAGAGTTTAGTTTTACTGTTTTAGAAGATATTTATAAGATACTTAAGTTTTTTCTACTTTTTCTTCCATAAATGGATATAAAGGACCTTACTTGGTTAATTCACAAAATTTAACAAATTATCTACCACTGGGCCATTTCGTTTAACGTGTATGTATTATTTACATTCATGTATTTCTCTGTCCCTTTAAATAATTCAACAGATAAAAAATGGAGGGGATACAACTTGATGCTCAAGATTGAGGAAAACAAGATGCGTAACTGTGCATTGTCTGCATGACTAATGTGAGCTTAACTGTAATCGTTTGAAAGTATCTAATATATTACTCTCAATGACTAATCTTGCAACCATTTTTTTAAAGCCAGCAAGTGTGCCCTAAAGAACTTCTAAGCTCACAGGAGGAGAGCAAACTAAATTCCAACCTTGCCATTTATATCTTTAGATTTCAGAAGATGTTGAAACCCTACAAAAAAGGAGATTATTTTTCGTTTTTATTTCGTTTACTAGATTTTCTTAGTTTAGACACTGAAGTTACCAAAAACAGGGTACATCAAATATAATGGGCAAATAGACTGTCTGAGAGCAAATGAGTAACAACAAAAAATTAAGAGCTACACAAAGAGTAAAAGAATGGCTGAATAAAAATCTTCGAGGGAGAATTTTTCCCCAAGTTCAATAGGGCAAAAGATCCACCATAAAAGAAGCAAACAACCATCCTGAAACTTAATTACATTTCAAAGTAATGCAGTTACATGAAAGGAACAAAACGTTTTTGTTCAATAGTTTGCCTACCAGATGGCATTTCTAAATATAGTAATCTAAAACCTTCTGTTTGTTCTATAAATAAAGATGAAAGGAATAGCAATAATATCTAAGCATTTAAATCACTGGGAATAAAAGAGTACTTTGATTGGGTTTAGAAAAAATCTAGTTTATTCTAACAATGATCCCGAATCTGGGAAGACTCACGTTCTAGGTGAAACTCAGAATCCCAGCCTTCCGGTATTGCTCTTCTGTCTGCTCAAAATGGGTTTCATTCACATTAAGGAACAAACCAGGAACTAATACCAGGAGACGTGGGGAAATCTGAAAACATAAGAACTCCTAATCAGTAGGGACTCTAAAGGGCTACCGTCCAAATACCAGAAGTATTTTGGGGCCTGTGTGTTGGGGGTGGGGGGGCGGGGGAGGGTTTTTTGTTTTTGAATTAAAATAGCTGGGGTATATCCTGTCTTATTTTTGTGAGCTAATGTGTAAATGTGTAACGGTTAAGGACCTGGACTTTGGAGTCAGGCCTAATACATGAGCCCAGGCTTTATGGGTAACTGGCAGTATGCTCTTGAGCCGGGTCTTGACTTCTTTGAGCTTCACTGGCAGAAACAGATAGCAATAGTACAGACTTCTATGGGAATTTAGTTATGACAGCACCGGGCACCCTACTAAGTCCCAATGAATTTCGGCTGTTTAGTATCACTGTTAACAATAGTGATATAGCTATATTACATTAGCTATATTAGCTGTATTACTTTAGCAAATAATTACGCTCCTGATTTTCTGCTATCTCGAAGAACACGGTGATGCGCAGCCAGGTTCTCTGGCAGTAATAGAGTTCTAAGAGTAGAACTCAACGCCTCACCTGGCACATCTCCAAGTGGTTTCTCCCAGTGTAACACTGCCCTCTTCTCACTTTGCTCTTCAGAGTTACTGAGACTTCATGTGGGGAAGGCAGGCCTGAAGACAGAAGTATTTTTTAAGAATTGGTTGTCAGAGGTCCATCCCAGTCTGTCCTTTCTACATTCTCAGTACTCTCAGCTGGCGATCTATAGTCTTGAGTGAAATGACTCGAAGTTCCTTTTGCATCTGGTCAACTAAAAGCAGGTAGGACCATTCCCATGGACAGCATTGGTCCAACACTGTGATAGCACAGAGCTTATCTTGGCAACTGGCTCATGATGTTAAGCAACTTAGCCACTTGGGAGTAGGGTGAGTACCATGAACAAATAAAAGGTAAGTTGTAATTGCTTAAATATGATGCCAACTACTATGAATGGAAGGCTGGTGTTTAATGGCACTTAAAGTTCCACTGGGTTGTTTGTTGAATTTTACACGAAGAAAGAGCCACTTGCTGGGTCTACAGACTTCAGTGTTAGAAGATGTCTATGGTTAGGTCTTCAGATAGAAGGTAGTTCCATTTATTTTTAGTATTTTAAAAACTGTGACCGGGTGCCTGGGTGACTCAGTCGGTTGGACGTCCGACTTTGGCTCAGGTCATGATATCATGGCTCGTGGGTTCAAGTCCCTAATGGGGCTCTGTGCTGACAGCCCTGAGCCTGGAGCCTGCTTCGGATTCTATGCCACCCTTGTTCTCTGCCCCTCCCCCACTCATGCTCTGTCTCTTTCTCTCCTTCAAAAATAAACATTAAAAAAATTTTTTTAAATTGTGATAAAATGTACGTAACACACAATGTACCATTTCAACCATTTTTAACGTAGAGCTCAGTGACAGTAAGGACATTCACAATGTTGTGCAACCATCATCATGATTTCCAGAAATTTTTCATCATCACAAACAGAAACTCTACACCCGTGAAACAACATATCCCCATTCCCCCTTCCCCTCTGCTTTTGGTAATCCCTCCTCTACTTTCCAGATACCTCATCTAAGTGGAATCACACAATATTTGTCTTTCTGTGTCTGACTTATTTCACGTGGCATACTGTTTTCAAGGTTCATGTATGTTGTAGCACGTATCAGAATTACATTCCTTTTTAAGGCTGAATTGAAAGGGCGGGCCTACGCCGGCCGACTCCATCTTGTTCTGTGTTCTCCACCTTGAGTGACTATGTCCCCGACATGACCCCTTTTCCGGGAAAATCACAGAAACCTCAGACCGCGCCTCCTCCCCTTGAGTAACCTCCCGCTCACCCGTTCAAACTTCCTGATCAAAACACGCCCAGCGACCTGCGTAACAGGACTCCGACCCTTCCCCAGCCAATCGGCCGAGGCCACGACCCTTCCCCAGCCAATCGGCTGAGGCCACAGCCATTACCTCACCAACTGCCCCTAGACCCCTATAAAACCTTTGTGCTTTTGAAACTCGCTCTCTCTCCCTGGTATCTCACCGCTGCGTCGGTGCAGGTAGGGGATTGAGCTCGAGCTAGCTCGAATAAAGGTTCTTTTGCTTTTGCATCGGACTCAGCTCCCTGGTGGTCTTTGGGGATCACGAATTCTGGGCATAACAGAATAACATTCCATCACAGGGATTCCATCTTATGTTGTATACATTTCGTTTACCATCCATCCCCTGAAGGACATTTGGGTTGCTTCCGCCTTCTGGCTTTCGTGAATAATGAACACTGGTGCACAAAATACTGGTTTGAGCTCATGCTTTCATTTCTTTTGCATATATACCAGAGTAGAATCACTAGCTCATATGGTAATTGTTTAACTTTTCGAGGAAAAACTAAACTGTTTCCACAGCTGCTGCGCCATTTTTACATTCCCATCAGCAATGCGCCAGGATTTCAATTTCTCCACATCGTCACCAACATATATTTTGTTTTCCGAATAATAACCATCTTAATGGGTGTGAAACGGTACCTCCTTAGATTTGCTGTGTAAACTGTTTTTTGAAACTACAGATTTATTATAGAGCTGTCTTATTTTGCATATAAAAAGCCACACACATCCTGTTCAAGTCCCAAAGAAGGTGAAGTATGATTGTATCTGTTAAATTTTGAACAGAAAAACAGCCTTATATCTCCAAATAAAAAGGCAATCCTGACTTTCAGGATGGCAGCTAAAAATCCCACAGCAAACAAATATACCCATTAGGCTTAGCGAAGCTGTCACCTTTACAATACCACCCTCAGCAAAACCAAAAACTCTCACGGAAACGGGACCTGCCTCAGATTTGACCCAGAAGCGCCACAGCACCAGCCCTACCGCGCAGGCGCGTCTTCGGGCGCGCGCCCTGCGTGCCTACGTGCGCGGGCCCGCGGGGCGGTGGAGGGGCGGGGCCCACGAAACTCCTCGGGCGGCAGCGATGGCGGCTGCGTCGGGTTCAATTCGCGTGCAGCGTTGCATGGTGTCGCCAGCTGGGAGGCACAGCGCCTCGCTGATCTTCCTGCACGGCTCAGGTGGATTACAGTTTCACGTCCTAGTTTTCTGCTTGGGAATCGTCCTCCCCTCGGGTCCCCCAGTGTTGCCCTAGGCGCTGGGCCCATTAGGGCTCGGTGGACTCGGAGAGGGCGACCCTCCTCCCTTCTCTAGCCCTGTGGCTGGGGACACACAGGCCTGGTAATCTGTTCCCAGCCTTCCCCACCGTGTGTTTCCTTTTTCTATCTTGTGGTCACTGGCCCACCGCCCTCGCTGATGGCCCCTGTGTCCCGCCCCTCGGCCATCCCTCCATCTACAATATACTCTTCTTTGCAACCCTTGCTACCCTCCCCTACCCCCACCATTGTTCTCCCTCAAGTTTAAACAGAGCAAGTTAGTAAGGTAAGTTCTCTGCTAGAGACAAATAAATTATTTAGTACTTTCCAGGGTCAGTTATTAGTGATTTGGGTTTTCAACCGCATTGGATTGTTTGCCATTGCTTTTCTTTTTCCAGTCTCCCATACTACTGTAGACATTTCAGACAGTTAACTTAATATTTATTAATACTTTCTGTGAGGCACTGCGCCAGGGCTGGAGTGCCTTTCTCCCTTTCCTCACTTTCCTGCTCCCCCTTCTTTCTTTTTCCTCTTTCCCTCTCTTGTCATTAAGCCCCCAAGATACAGCACCGAGTCAGCTCTCAGTCCCAGGGGTAAATCTTCTCCTTGCACTGCCCGCCCTTAGTGACGTGTGCTTAATTCGGTATAGCATTTCTTCCACTCATCTGTAATTACTTATGTCTGTCTTTCTCACTTCACTTTCCCTTCCTCAAGAGTAAGGACCCTTGTTTTAATCTTTGCATCCCTAGTGCTTGGCCCAGAATAAGTTCTTGGGAAATATTTTTTTAAAGAAATGAGATGCAGCCGGTGTCCTCAGGGCGCCTACCTAAAGTTAAAAACAAAAACAATTCAATTAGTTTGAGTCAGCAGTGGACGGGAGATCACAAGATGGTACATGATTTACTGCCAAGAGAATTGTAAGGAAAAAACTGTGGTTAGGCATATTAGGGCATTTGGAAGATAAAGAGCTTGTCAGATTTGACCGAGAACGTGGGCTTTGAGCTGAGACTTTGGTAGGCGTAAAGAGATGGTGATTGGATAGTGAAGGGGATTGGAAAGGTACCGGGTGGAAACCTGGAAATGGGCTGTTGTGGGAAGTATTCTCGTTTTAAGAATGAGTCCCAATAGGCTGAAGTTTGCCCAAGGTCACTTGGCTATTACTGTGAGTGGTCATGGAATTAGGATTCGCACTCAGATCTCTCTGACTTCAGAAGGGGTAACGTGGAAAAACTCTGAGCTAGGATGTATCACTTTGGAAATAGGAAGAAACTGGCCAAACGTGTTGAAAGGGAAATTTGGCTGCTGAGATATATTTAGAAGGTGAGGTGGGGTGTCTAAGATGACACCATTGCTTTCCAATTAAGAGACTGTTACTGGTACTATTTTGGGCTCCAAGGGCGTTCATTTATAAGCATCCAGAAATTCCCCAACACCATAATCTTTTCAGTAAATAAGTTAATTATATTTTATAATAAATAAGTTATAATAAATAAGTTAATATTTTTAGGAAATACTCCTGGACATTTCTTTTTTCCATGGGTCGCTTTGCTTAACGTCTATCCTTACTCTTTTCAATTTCAAATTACCGATGTTTTCATGAATTGTAAATCCAGATTTGTACAATATAAAAGTATATATTATTTTTTTCTTTTGTACTTTGGAACAAAGAATTTATCCAAAGAATTCTAATTATGCAAATGTAATGCAATTCCTATATAGTTAGAGCTCCATTGTAGTAAATAAGACCCTTATTGAAAGTATGATTTTATATTAGACTTTACTATATGTGGTTATGTTACAGGAGATGTTTGGGTTCTGGTTACTCCAAATATGGTCAAACCAATTGTGACAATTTTACCTTGCTGTTAGAATAAAGTGCCAGCTTTTTAAAAAGCAGACCTTGTGAATGGATGGATGGATGTTGCTTTGTGGCATTAAGTTTTGCTTTTTAAGATTGAAGAAGTGAATTTAGAAGCTTTTTTTTTTTTTTAATTTTAAAAGTCTGACCTTCTCTAGGATATGCCAGCGATAGAAGAATATAGGGGAATGTGAGTAATACATAGCTTAATCTGAGCGTTTCCTACTCCTAAAATACAAAAGTATCTTCTTTCAGGATGATAAACACAAGTAATAGTTTAATTAGCTTTGTTTAGTTTCCCGGCTTAGATTAATTCACTCTGTTGGATGCTCCTTTAATGGTATTCATATTTGTAATTACTTAATTTAAGGTCTGTATTCCACACTGCACTATAAGGTTCACACAGACCATGCGTGCCTTGCTTTCTCCTCCTGTAGTGTCTGCGAACTGAGTTGGCTCTTAGTAAAGTCACCAGTAACCTGTGTGTTGCTAAATGTAATAAACATTTTTCAGTCATCCTCTTATCTCATTATTTCAACTGTTAGCAGCAGCATTCAGTATTCTTTTTTTTTTTTTTTTTTTTTTTGAAGAGTAAGGCCAGTACAGGAAGCAACTATTAATGTTTTTTTAATGTTTATTTAGTTTTGAGAGAGAGAGACAGAGACAGGCAGGGGAAGGGCACAGAGAGAGGGAAAGACAGAATCCGAAGCAGGCTGCAGGCTGCAGGCTCCAGGCTCTGAGCTATCAGCTCAGAACCCAGTGTGGGACTCGAACCCACCAATGTGAGATCATGACCTGAGCTGAAGTCTCAGAGGCTTAACTGACTGAGCCATCCCCATCAGCATTCGGTGTTCTTGAAACACTTTCTTGATTCTTTTTACCTGTTTGCTCCTTTTGGTGTATTTTGCATTCTCTTCTATCCATTAATTTTGGGGTTCCTCAGAATTTGGTCCTATTTTTTTTTTCATTTTGTTTTTTTTCTCCCCAGCTAATGTGCATATATGCCCAAGGATTCTGTTTTTTCCTCTGTATGGTGATATACATGTGTGTCTCTAAGTTTCCTTTGAGCTCTGGACATGTTTTTCCAGTGGCCTAATTATCACTCATTCATTAACCCATTCATTCAAGAAATATCTATTATATGGCCACTGTGCAAGGCACTGTTCTAGGCTCCAGGCATATAGTAATGAACGAAACAAACAAAATTCCCTTCTGTCGTGGAACTTACATTCTAGTGGAGGAAATATTATAGAGCGAGTGGATAGTAGTAAATTCTAAGGGCAAGGAGGATGGGAGGTATAGGGGGTGATAATTTTAGATAAGGTGGTCAGAGTAGGTCTCACTACAGTGGTGACACTTCAGAAGTTAGACTTGAGTGAGGCAATCGTGTAGGTTTTGGGCTAGACTGTTGCAGACAGGGAAAAGCCAGGAGAGAGGGTCTGAGGTAGGTTCTCCGACATGGAACGGCAGTCAGGCGTGTTTGTCTGGAGTGAGAAGAGTAGGCCAGGATATCCAAAAGGGTGCTGGCACAGGTGGTGTGGGGCAGGGGTTGGCAAACTTTCTGTAAAGGCTCAGATAGCAACCATTGTAGCTTTTGTGGGCCATATAATGGCTTCTTTTCTGCTTCCCTCTTCTCCTTTCTTTTCCTTCATTTTTTTTTAAATGATTCTTAAAAAAATGTGAAAATTGGGGGAGCCTAGGTGGCTCAGCTGGTTATGTGTCCAACTCTTGCTTTCGGCCCAGGTCATGATCTCATGGTTCCTGAGATCGAGCCTTGTGTCAGGCTCTGCCCTGACAGCGTGGAACCTGCTTGGGATTCTGTCTCTCTCCCTCTGCCCCTCTCTTGCTTGTTCTGTCTCTTTCTCGCTCTCTCAAAATAAATAAAATAAACTTTAAAAACTGTTAAAGTCGTTCTTATGGTTTTTGTCTTCCAGCTGGCTGTAGTTTGCTCAACCCCAGGTAGAGGACTTGTATGCATTCTGAAGAGTACCTCACACTCAGCAAGTATAAACCTGCTGATTCATGCATTTCCTATCTCAGTGTGTGTAGTTCCATTGCTCACTCAGTTATCCTGGCCAAAAACCCCACCACCGTCCTTGAAACCTTCCACCATTGACCCCTCATAAGTAACCTATCGTCAATGTCTGTTAATTTCATCTCCTAAGTATCTCTGTACATTTCATTGCTAGAACCCTAACTTAAGCATCGGTCACCTGAGCAGTAGCCTCCTTATTGATCTCCTCACGCCCACTTTTGTCCCTCCCTTCACACAGCTGCCAGAGTGCCCCTTAAAAGAGTGCCACCTTTCTGCCA
This sequence comes from Panthera uncia, assembly GCF_023721935.1. Classification (NCBI taxonomy): domain Eukaryota; kingdom Metazoa; phylum Chordata; class Mammalia; order Carnivora; family Felidae; genus Panthera; species Panthera uncia. The sequence goes on from NC_064813.1 coordinate 54,951,034, forward strand.
AAAAGCAGCTAGCTCCGGGCTCTGAGGATTTCTCTAGCCTCATCTTGCACTCCCTGCTCTTTCTCTCAATTCTTCGACGTCATCCTGCTCCTTCCAGTGAAGGATCTTCGCATTCGCCATATCTTGTCCGAGATGCTCTTTCCTTGTGCCCTTCCCTTTTCACCAGCCCGCGGACCTTAAAACTTTGTGTCGGCTTGTGTCAGTTGTGCGCTAGGCCTTATGTGAACAAATAACTCAGGGGATAAAGTGCAAAGTGACCTTTGCTCTGCAGAGCTTACATTCGGGTAATGTTATCCCTGAACTCCTTCGCTGAGGCAGTTCTGAATACCATAAACCCTGGCAGCACCAAGGGTCTCATCGTTACAGTGGTTACATTTGCCTTTAATGTTTACGTATGGTTACTCGGCTACTGTCTGCCCCTCACAATAAACTGTATACTCAGTGAGAGCCGGGACTCTTTTCTTCCTCATCTTGCCCTCACTGCCTGACACACTGATGTGAATTCATAGATATATTTTGAATTGATGTCTTAATGAACTGATTTAAAAGAAATTAAAAGTTGTCACCTTTAAAATTTCCTCTTCAGGACTACAGAAGATGGACCTATATTTTCTTCCATTTTTTTTTAATGGAAATATCCATACCTTAATTCTTGCATGGATTTTGGTTACTTTTCAGCCTTCGGGTTTATAATCATTATTTTACATCATGTAAACAGGTTATCGAAATTAAACTTAGATTTCTTCAAGTTTACAAAAGTATGCTAACTATCCCTTTGATAGATTTTATTGCTTTAACCAAGAAAAGTGTTTTAGGTTGTTCCAAGTACAAAAGTTTATATACACTTTAAAAATTTACTCTTTTTAAGGGTAAGATAAAAAATGGCAGTGTTTAAGATCAGATAAAGAATTTTTTTTTAGAAAAAATAATTTACTTCATGTATTTGTTGCTGTTGTACCCTTAAACAAAGGAGAAACTTAAAACTCATAAAGTGATCAGTGCTGAAGTTACGAGTAAAGTAATCTAAATTATTTTTGGCTGTTTATACCTGACCAGTTAATTCATGTTGATAAATTGGTTTCTGTGCAGTTATTTTTATTTATGGAAATTTTTTTTTATTCCCTGTTCCAGCCTCTGTGTGACATGAGAGTTATAGACTGCTTTTAAATACACTGTGTTGTCAAAATGTTTTATCTTAACCTAGATTTTGTGATCCATCAGGTGATTCTGGACAAGGATTGAGAACATGGATCAAGCAGGTTTTAAATCAAGATTTAACATTCCAGCACATAAAAATTATTTATCCAACAGCTCCTCCCAGGTATGCAGTAATTTATCTCACTGCCCAGTATAACTGTAGCATAAAATGTATATAAATAGATGTACCAGCTGAATGTTCTTTAAACTTAATTGTGTATTTGAATTGGGGTACTTTTTTTCCAGAACTTTTTATTTTTTCAGTTTTAGGATTCAGCCAAGTTTTGCTAGATGAATAACTTATTGCCTTTTTGTAAAGCATTCCCTGAAGCTTTTAACTTAAACTTTGTCCTAAAGAATAGTCTGCTGAACTCAGCTTCCTCTAACCCTGCAGATTGCTGTCTTTCAGATTCTCTTTTTCCCCCAAAAAAGAAACTCCAAAAGAAACTTTTTTTTTTTACTCCAAAAGAAACTCCAAGAAGCATAAACTTTCTAATAATTTAGTTATGCCACAATTGATAAACTCTGGAAAAAGGTTTTGTGGCATTGTTTCTACACTTAAAAATTTTTGGAAATAATATTAAGCTTTTTGAATCAGTAAACCAGAATAGGAACGTGGAATTGGCTACTTACTAAATAGATTATGCAACCTATAGATGTGTTTAACAAAATGCAGAGTCATGAGATTGATACAGTTTTGAAGTCAAACCGCTTTTTATAATTATTAAATTAGCATCTCCATAAGCTTTTATCCTGAGCACATGCTTTAAACTGGGGTTTCCAAATACTTTTTTGGGTAAGCAAAATAATGTGCTGAGCTGTACAATCCACTAATTTCTCATTATCTGTTCTTGGTTTATTCTTATTAATGACACTGTGTGCTTATGCAAATGTGATTTTTATTTTTCTATTAACTTAATGAGAATCAGAACCAGAAGTTCAAGGACCCTTTTGAATGCAATTAAGGTTTTACTTACCTTAGTTGATAGAATTGAAAATGGTAGAGCAAAATAATGATAATTTTGTCATAAAATTTAAGAGTCAAAAAAAGTTATTTTAATATAATTTTAGAAGAGTTTAGTAGTTTGGTAGGGCAAATGAAAGGCCTAATGACCAGGGCGCCTGGGTGGCTCAGTTGTTTGAGCATCCTACTCTTGATTTCAGCTCAGGTCATGATCTCACATTTGTGAGATCAAGCCCCGCATCGGGCTCTGAACTGACAGCACAAAGTGTGCTTGGGATTCTCTCTCTCTCCCTCACTCTCCCTCAAAATGAATAAACATTAAAAAAAAAAAAAAAGAAGAAGAAGACCTAATGACCAAGAGGTTATTTTTGTGCCGTAAGTTGAATGTCTTTGAAATGTCAGAAGAGCTTTGTTATTTGCTATTGGTTTGTAGTGAAGTTGGGAAGAAGAAAGACAGTGGTATTCCTACAGAGACAGAAAAGATAAGTTCATTTCAGCCTAAATATAAGCATAATTAATAAAATTGAATGGAAGATCATTGGAAACAGATTCTAGAGTCAGTACTTTTCAGTTTATGAATTTACATCATCACCAGTTTTGATATGTGTTTACAGATAAGTGTATCTCAGACTTTAGGCTGGAGATAGTTCTAAGAATACAACAATCTAAGTATTGTTTGTGGGTGCTGTTGTGTTTAAGTAAAATCTAAAATCACTGAAATATTTCCCTGAATTCATAATAACTTTTTGGTATTATATATCTTAATAGTCAGTACATATTTGGACAGATCATCAAACATTTTAGACCATGCTAACCATGAAATGTAATAGGAGTTACAAATGTAAATTTAAATTTTCTTGATACCACATTAAGAAAAGAAAAAAAGAAATAAGTAAATTAATTTTAATAACATATTTTAGTCAACCCATTATATCCAGAATATTATCATTTCAACACATAATGTATATAAAATTATTAAAGTGATAATTTGCATTATTTTATTCATTCTAAATCTTTCAAATCTGGTGTGTATTTTACATGTGTAACACATCTCAATTTGAATACTGATAAATTTACATTAAATAATTGACTCAAAGAAAACAAAAACACTAATTTGAGAAGATATATGTGCTTCTATGTTTATTATTGCAACATTATTTACAATAGTCAAGATATGGAAACAACCCAAGTGCCATCAATAGATCAGTGGATAAAGATGTGGTGTGTATGTGTGTGTACACACACACACACACACACACAAAACCAGGAATATTACTCAGCCATAAAAAAGAACGAAATCATGCCATTTGCAACAACGTGGATGGACCTAGAGGGTATTATGCTAAGTGAAATAAGTCAGAGAAAGACAAATGCCATATGATTTCACTTACATGTAGAATATAAAAAACAAACGGGGTGCCTGGGTGGCCCAGTCAGTTGACTGATATCAGCTCAGATTGTAACGATCTCATGGTCGTGGGATTGAGCCCAGTGTTGGGATTTGTGCTGAACATGGAACCTGGTTGGGATTCTCTCTCCCTGTCCCTCCCCCACAATATGTCCCACGTTTCTGCACACATGCTTTCTTTCTCTCTCTCTCTCTCTCAAAATAAATAAATAAACATTAAAAAAAAAAGAACAAAGAAACCAAAAAACAGACTCTTAAATACAGAGGGGAGGTGGGTGGAGGGTCTGTGCCATAGATAAATGGGATTAAAAGGTACTAATTTCCAGTTATAAAATAAATAAGTCACAGAGATGAAAAGTACAACATAGGGAATATAGCCAATAATGTAATAACATTTAATGACAGATGGTGACCGCACTTACCATGAGTAATGTATAGAATTGTTGAATCATGTTGCGTTCCTGAAATGGATAGAACACTGTATGTTAGTTATACTTAAATAAAACATTATATTAAATAAACGTAAAAGTTCAGTAACTGGTTACACTAGCTACATTTTTAAATGCTCTTTAGGTATATGTGTCTAGGAGCTACCATTTTGGACAATGTAATTTTAGACTTTCAAAAGGAGTTCCCATACGTTTATAGTATGCTAGGGGCAACTGTTCTAGATCAATTCATCGTTTTTACCTAAATTTCTCATGACTGACAGTTCTTGAACTTGTAAGATTTCTTTTTTTTTAATGATGAGGTGATTTAAATTATTCATTCTCAAGCAAGGATGACTGTCCCTCAGAGAACATTTGCGATGCTGGGAGACGTTTTTTGGTGGTCACAGCTGGCGGGAGGAGCAGCATAGGAGGCTACTGGCATCTCCTGGGTAGAGGCCAGGGTTACTGCTATACACCTTCTACTGCGTGCGACAGCCCCCATGACAGTGCATTAGCCAGCCCCAAATGTCAGGGGTGCCTAGGTTGAGAAACCCTGCTTTAAATTACACCTCTGTCCCACTTAGACTAGATGATTAGTATCCTGGTTCTCTGTTAGGAAAAAAAATAATGTTGCAGTGTGATCAGCTGTTGATATTTTAGGAAAACAAACATCTGAGGTACTTAAAGTATGAATGGCATCATTGTCTTTGAATCAATACAAAAAGAAGTTGAGATTGTACCTAAGAACAGGTCTTTATGTACTAGGCTTTCTTTATTTTTAGATTTAATTACTCAAGGTCAGAAACATTAAATACAAAATTCCACTTTTCTTCAAAATTTACCCTTGATTGAGAGCATGGAATTGTGAAGTTTTGCTTCCTTGTTTTCACTAGTTCTAGGATTCCTAAGATGAAGAAATAAAAACCTCACAATTAAATACAATTTGCAATTTCCTATTAAGGAATTAAGGAGCTTTTCAAACAATTTTCAGAAAGAATATATATGTCTGCATTGTGGAGTATTACATTTCAGACCCCTATTCATGATTAGAGGTATCAAGTTAAACAGTGAAGTGAGACATATATAGTTAAGGATAGTAATGCCATTTAATTTGCAATCAATTTAAAAATCAAGTAAGTTTGTAAAATATGTTTATTGCTTTCAATCATGAATACCAGCACTCTCAACCAACCTAGCGAAGTTATTTTGTTTAAATATTTGGCAAGTTGTACATTCTGTAGCTCTGCTGTATTTCATTGGTCCTTTTCCATATTGGAAATCCAATGTCACATGATCAAGGACTACCAATGGCTCCAAACCTTTTGACTTTGTGATCTTCTAAATGTTGGAAGGGCTCTCATAACAAGCAAGTATTACAAGCAAGAACTGGTTCAATATTTTATCATATTAGAAAATCTGTTTCAACATTACTGTGAAATCATTTTTCTTTTAGTCTGTGATAGTGCAGATATCAGCAGGTTTTAATTCTAGTTGTCTCAGAAACCCAGAGCAATTAGAAACTTTATTCGTTTTAATAAATTTTATTTTTAATTTTAAAGCATGAACCACATCTCTGTTGACTGAGGATTTTGCAATCTGAGTTCATCTTACATCTTATTGCAGTTTTGGTTGGTGCCATTTTCCTTCTGTTTTAATGTATTTCAAGATTATTTTTACTCAAGTACATAGGTATTAAAGGCATTGTATTGAGGTAGTTAAGACATCAGATAGTGTTTACAATTCAATAATATTTTATTATCTTGTTGTATTGGAATTGGTGATGATGCTTTCTTAGTTTCATGGTGAATTAAAATGTAATACATTTTAAGGGTTTTCATACTTTTAGGCTTACTCTTCTGTCACACGAATTATCATTTCTTAGTTTTTTCCCATGAAATTATATTTGGTAGTTATGTATTCTCTCCTATTCACAATCTGGCCTCTTTTTGGTATCCCTTTTCCACACTGTTCAGAATGTCCAGCCATAATGCCCTTAGATATTAGGACTATTAGTGGTGATTGTGTATAAATATAGTTAATAAAAATTTGTCCTAGAGGAACATTTTGGCCTTAAAGCCAATTCCTTTTTGTTTAGGGGATTAATTCTCCTAAATTGTATTCTAAGAATAGACAGTTTGCATCATTACCAGCAGTGTATCAGGATACCCATTTCAACTAACACTTGCAAGCATTCATTTATTTTAAAAACAGATTCTAATTTTATTACTGAGAGTCTCTAACGGTTAACAGCTATCCAATAAACAGTGCTTTCAATATCACTAATTCAGCTTAGCTGTTTACTCACCTAATATGTTTAGATAAGAAGAGAGCTATGTGATTTTTTTTCCCTTGTACACTTAAAATTCTTTTTTTTTTCTCTTTATTTTTTTAAGTTTATTTATTTTGAGAGAGAGAGAAAGAGAGAGCAAGCACGAGCGAGGTGGAGCAGAGAGGAAGAGAGAGAATCCCAAGCAGGCTCTGTGCTGTCAGTTCAGAGCCCAGTGCAAGGCTGGATCTCATGAACCACAAGGTCATGACCTGAGCTGAAATGAAGAATCAGAGGCTCCATCAACTGAGCCACCCAGGTGCCCCCCAACTCAGAATTCTTTAAATATTTTTTTCTTGATCACAAAATTGTTGTCTTTACAATGATATCTACTTTATAATTTAACAGCCTCTTAAAAGGTAACAAACTAAAAAGAAAAACATAGAGAAGTATCAAAACAGGAACAGAGTACTAATCTGTCAATTGATTCTGAGGTTCATTAATGGATATAAGCTTTGGAAATATATGTATAGTCACATTTATGTGTTATTCATTTTTTGTGCCATTTATATTTAAATGCATTACATATAAATAAAAGTAAAGGTTATGTTACATTGAGTGACAAAAACAGTAATAAGTAAACAATAAATCTGCTTGTTATTCCTTCTGATTACTTTGAATTAACATTCTGATATGTGCTATATACAATGTGGAATCTTTGAGAAACCAATACTTCGGTTAAGGAGGAAAAGTGAAGACTTTTAGAAATATGTCATCTAGTGGTGCCTGGGTGGCTCAGTCGGTTAAGCATCTGACTTTGGCTCAGGTCATGATCTCGTGGTTCATGAGTTCGAGCCCCACGTCGGGCACTGTGCTGACAGCTCACGGAGCCTAGAGCCTGCTTCGGAATCTGTGACTCCCCCTCTCTCTTTGTCCCCTCCCCATCTCATGCTCTGTCTCTCAAAAAGTAAATAAACGTTAACAAAATTTTAAAAAAATATATGTCATCTAATTCCTATTTAAAGTAAAATTGTTAAGGCTGTCAATGAAGAATTCATCAGTTCTGGGTCTTAATTTTCACAGGTCTAAAATGAACAGATTGGATTAGACTCTAAAATCCCTTACAGTCATTAACTTTTTGAATTTTAGTTCCCTTCAGATTTTATGCAGTGTAGATAAGAACCAGTAATGTAATACTCAGATTTTTTGCTGCAGTGTTAGACCAGTAGGTCAGAGAACTATCCAAAATAAGTAGCCTATTAAGGATAGATGGAATTACTGTGGTACAGTAGTTAAGAATCTGATCTCTGGATTAGGCAGACCTATGTTTGAATCTAGGTTTCTCTATTTAATGCTCTAAGATCTTGAGCAAGGTATTTCACTTCTCTAATGGTGTCCCAGTTTCCTGAAGTGCAAAATGGAGGTCATAATTGTATCTACCTCAAGGAGTCATTGTGAGAATATATAATGTTATTGAATATGTATGTAAATTTCTCAACATGATGTCTGACATAAAATAAGCACTCAATAAATGTTATTAATAGTCTATGATATCCTTGTGGCAGGATGTAGAAATATTATCCAAAGAATTAATTACTGATAGTCCTTGAAGAAATTTTCCAGACGTATGTTTCTGGGTTATATTTTCAAGGACTATTTGAGTTAGTTTTATTTTCATACACGTGAGTATTATTTTCATACTGTTCAAATTTCCAGGTGATGTAAAGCTGAGAAAAATAATATATTGAATAACAAAGTAGAGATCTGAAATGATCTGATAGTCTAGAATAGAGTCAGCAAACTACAGCCTGTGGGTTAAATATGGCCAACCCCCTATTTTTATAAATAAAGTTTTATTGGGATACAGCCACACTCTCATTAACACGTTGTCGCTGGTTACTTTTGTGCTATAAAGCAGAGTACAGTAGTTGCCAAAGAGACTATATGATCCACAGAGCCTAAGGTATTTACTCTATGGCTTTTACAGGAAAAGTTTGCTGACCCCTGATCTAAAGGAATAGCTTTCAGAATTTTTTATTTTTTTTAATTAAAAAAATTGTTTAATGTTTATTCTTGAGAGAGAGCATGAGCAGGGAGGCGCAGAGAGAGGGGGAGACACAGAATCTGAAGCAGGCTTCAGGCTCTGAGCTGTCAGCACAGAGCCTGATGTGGGGCTTGAACCCATGAACCGGGAGATCATGACCTAAGCTGAAGTCAAGACACTCAACTGACTGAGCCATCCAGGCACCCCTCAGAATTTTTAAACCCCAACTCACAATAGGTTATATATTTGACTTGATCCTGTACCTACATTTCAGCAATTAAAGTCTTGTACAGATGCTAGAGTGTGGAGTTGCCAGAATTATTTACCAAATATAGAAACAATATCTGGGACATACTTATACTGAAAAAGTATTTATTGTTTATCTGAAATTAAAATTTAATCGGTGTCCTGTATTTTATCTGCAACTCCATCTGGTTGTTCCCCCCGGAGAGTTTGATTTAATTGGTTTGGGATGTGGCCAAAGCAGAAAGATTTTTAAAAGCTTCATTTCTGATTCTCGTATGCAGCCAAAGGTGAGATCCACTGGTCTAGCAATCATAAAAGTCTGAACAAGGTCACTGTGGGGGAAATGTAACACAAGCAGTCAATTCAAGAGAAATCCACAGAGCAGAGACTGGGAAATATTGAAAATTAGGGGAAGGGAGAAGGTGGTGATGTGAAGGTAGAGAATCTATGAGAAAATTGTAGAGATTGAACATGTAAATGTGTTTTGTTTGGGGCATTTTAAATTTAGCATACTAGCCTGCTGTTCATGAGTTAGCACCCATTTAGAAGGATTTTTTTTAAACTCTACAGTTAAATTGAAAATTGGAAGTCTAAACTGGAAGGCAGTTGTTTTTAAAATACATTGTTCATGATAAGAATCATCTGGGCAGTTACTAAAATGTGGATTTGTAGGTTATGACCTTTTAGATTCGGACTGAGTAGGTAGGAGATAGAGATCGTAATTTGCATTTTAAAGAGCACTACTTTTGATGAGGTAGATTTAAAGTGTGTACCAGCCATCTGTACTCAAGTGTACTGTCATATTTGTGGGGAAAAGAAAGATTATAGAATCTTCCTCCCCACTTCTGAAGACTGAAGCAAATTTTTGGGTGTGACCTGATTCTCTGTAGTTTTTCTGCATCAGAATTTGAAAGCTATTACTTTGGAAAATGTAGGTTAAATTGAAATGGATTTTTAAAAACAGTTTTTCAGGACATAACTTTTTAAGATATCTTTCTTACTTACGTGCTTGAGATTATTTGAGATACTAATTTTTTTTAAGTTTTGAAAAAATCACTAATTGAAAGAAAGTAAAAGGAGGGGAAAAAGCTGAATACACAATAAACGTTGGGAAGGTTACATACTATATTATTATTAAATAAAGTATACTTCAAGACATTATCAGTTATAAAAATGAACATTTATAAGCAAAAAGTAGCTATTAAGGAGGAAGACAATAATCCTGCATGGGCATGTACTTAATAATATTGTTTATAACTGACAGAACTAAAGGAAGAAGTAGATTAATCTACAATCTTCGTTGCAGATTTTAATACCCATTCTTCAGGATCTAATAACAACTTAGAAAAATAATGGCTAAGTGGATATAAAATTTAATTAGTACTATAACCACCTTGAACATTGACATTATAGAACTCCACAACAATGCTCGTAGGATAGTCACCAAGAGATTATATGGAAGACCATAATATAAGTACCAATAAGTATCAAAAGACTGAAATTGTACAGAATATTTTCTGTGACAGGGGCGCCTGGGTGGCGCAGTCGGTTAAGCGTCCGACTTCAGCCAGGTCACGATCTCGCGGTCTGTGAGTTCGAGCCCCGCGTCAGGCTCTGGGCTGATGGCTCGGAGCCTGGAGCCTGTTTCCGATTCTGTGTCTCCCTCTCTCTCTGCCCCTCCCCCGTTCATGCTCTGTCTCTCTCTGTCCCAAAAATAAATAAAAAAAAAAAAGTTGAAAAAAAAATTTAAAAAAAAAAGAATATTTTCTGTGACAGGAATGGGATGGAATTAGAAATCAGCAGCAATAAGATAACTATAATACCCCAAAACATTTGAATATTAACAAAATTGCTAAATATGAAATGAAATAAAGGATATCAATATAAATTCTGAAGGCAATGAAAGGAATTATCCTGAATAACTTTATGGCAGTAAAGTTGAACAATTAGAGAAAAGATACAAGTTCCATGAAAAACACAAATGATCAAAACTGAAACAAAAAGTCTGAATACTCTCATAAAAAAAAATTGAATTCATTATTAGAACCTTCACACAAGAAAACTTCAGGTCCAGATAATTCCACTAATAAATTTTATTGAACAATTGAAGGAAAAATAACACAAACTCAGGAAATGGGAACATTTTGTAACACATATTAAAAGACCATTATAGCTCCGATAACAAAACTTTACAAATATGTTAAAGAAAAGAAAACTACAAATCAATATCCCTCATGAACATAGAGGATTCCTTAATTTAACTTAACTTAAAACAACACTAGCAAATCAAATTCAGCTACGTATAAAATGGATAATACATTATGACCAGGTGGGGTTTATCCCAGGAACATTTGAAAATCCATCAGTGTAATCACTGTGTTAACAAAATGAAAGATTAAAAAACTGTGTTTATCTTAAAGGATACAGAAAAAACATGTAACCAATTCATAAAGAAAACCCTTAGCTAATTAGGCAAAGAATGAAATTTCCTCAACATAATAAAAGGTGCATAGAAAAACTCTTGCAACAAACATCATACTTAATGATGAAATACTGAATCCTTCCCCTCTAAGATTACACAGGAAGGAGGTCCTTGATTCTGTTCAACATTGTATGGGTGTTCAAACATGTACAATAAGGCCAGACAATGAAATAAAAAGAATAAAGGTTGAGAGAGAAAAGTAACACTGCCTTTATTCTCAGATAATATGGCTGTTTACACAAACATCACAAAGAATCTAGATAACTACTAGAAATAAGTGAATTTGAGAAGACAGTAGGATGCAAAAGCAAGATACTAAGATAAACTGTATTTTTATGTACTCACAACAAACAATATTATAATATGTATTTTTTTACCTTTTTATTACTTTTAACCAATCCGTATTTAAAGTGGGTTTCCCACAGACATCATGTTTTTGAGCTTTGTTTTTTCTCTCTAACCAATGTGATAGTTTCTGTCTTTTAAGCGATTTGTTTAGACCATTTACATTTAATGTAATGATAATGTTTGAATTTAAGTCTATAGCTTTTGTTCCTCTTTTCCCCTGTGCTATCTTCTTTATAGATAATTTGAATTATTTTAATATTCCATTTTATTTATCTATTTTTATTTTTCCTGATTGCTCTAGGGATTGCAAAATACATACCAAACTTCACCTGGTTAGATTCTTACCACTTTATATGAAATGCAGGGAGCTTACAACCATATAGTTTCCTTTATCTCTCCTGCTTGTTATGTCTGTCATATGTATTTCATTTATGTACATTGAAAACTCTATCAAAACATGGTTATAATTTTTGTTTTCAACAGTGATGCATATTTTAAAGAGCTTGAGAGGAGAACAATAGTCTATTATATTTACCAAGTTGTGGTCTATTACAGCATGTCAGTATGTTTTGATTAAATTGTAAATTGCCATTTGACTATAACATAGTCCTTCTCCTCAACCCTATTTAATAGATGTTTTTAATCAGCTAAGTTAGGGGCATATTAAGTAAAAGTCAGCAATTAACTTGCTGTGTTGATTTAAATGGAAAATATTGCTTCATTTTTTTTTTTCATTATTAATTTGGACTCTGTTTAATTGAAGTGCTCAATAAAGATTTTTGTTTCTGTAACATACTTTAGTTGTATTTGTAATTAGAGGTTTTCTTGGTTTGGGGCTTACTATTAGAATTTCCATCTTAAAAATAATAGCAATTTTTTAACAAGCCAATTAATGACTTATATGATGATATAAATTGCTCTTGGTGTTTTGAAAAATTCTAAAAGTAATAAGATTTGCATAGTGCTTCTACTTTTTGATTACTATTTTTCCAATGAAGTGTATGTTTATATTTTTTATTAAATGTATTCCAAAACTAGTACTTTTGATTTAGGTGTAGATAACAGTAGATTGATTTTTACTCTATCACTTGGGATTCGATTCCTGTCTGAAGCCCAGTATGAAGATCACTCTCCTGATACCAGGAGATATGTACTTGAAGTACACTTTACTAATAAGGAACCCTACTCAAAACAGCTATTTTGAAGAAATAGTTTTACTTCTTTGGTAATTATTTTCAACAGTACATTTAAATACCCATTAGTATGTAAAAACTTTTTCTTAGAAACTCTTTTTTTTTTTTTTTTAAGCAGCTAAAGAAAAATTTGACCTTTTACTAGAAATTGCAATATGGATTTTACAAGAATTAAAGTTAAAAGATATTCAGAGAAAAATAAACTGATTTTAGGTATTCTCTTATTTCTAGCTGACCCACATTATACCCTAGTGTCACAAATGATTATTGACATTCATCATTCAACAAATGCTTGTTCTTAGCACTGAGGGGATTGCTGTGGAAAAGATAAATGGAAAATAAAAGAGCAACTAAATCTATAAATTTCAAATAGTGATAAATTCTGTTAAGACCATTAAATAGGATAATGGGATAGAGGGAGAGAGTGTGTGTGTGTGTGTGTGTGTGTGTGTTGTAGGGTAGAGGGGAGGTACACTTTAAATTGTAGGGTCAAAGAAGGCTTCCCTAAGGAGGGGACATTTGAGCTGAGACCTAAATGATCATTGGGAGCCCACTGTGCAGAAATGGGGCACAGAGTGTTCCAGGTAGAGGGAATATCAGATGCAAAGCCTCTGGATCAATAATGAGGCTGTCCTTTCAGAAGAAAACTCAGAGGGAAATGTGACTGGTCCCGGTGATCCTGGTTATTGCTGTGGAAGTGCTGTGGCATGACACATAGGAAGACAGGACCAGGCAATGTTATCTTAAAGGTTAAATGAATGACCTTCTTTTTTTTTTTTTTTTAATCTTTTTAATGTTTATTTTTGAGACAGAGAGAGACAGAACATGAACGGGGGAGGGTCAGAGAGGGAGGGAGACATAGAATCTCAAACAGGCTCCAGGCTCTGAGCTGTCAGCACAGAGCCTGACGTGGGGCTCGAACTCATGAACCGCGACATCATAACCTGAGCCGAAGTCGGACGTTTAACCGACTGAGCCACCCAGGCGCCCATGAATGACCTTTTGATTTTATGACTTTTAGAGACCACAGATCAAAACAGAACTTGGTATCAAGCTGAATGTCAGCTCTTTCATTTTTTAACTTTGGACATTTTATTCCAGCTTCATACGTTACCAGTGTGTTTGATTGATTGATTGATTGATTGATTGAAGGGCCACACAGATGTTCTTTGCCGAGCATATGTATTTATTGTGGTAATGTCTGAGCTGTCTTATACCAGCTAATAAAGTGATTTATTTGAGGGAAAAGGTGAATGAGTATAACATATGTGCCAGTTTGTTTAGCTGTTTTAGAAAACAATCTCTTATGCTTTATTTAAAAGTTACTCTAACATTAATAGAAGTATGCATTTTTAATAACGTTTTCTTAACAAAAAAGTTCTAAATTATTATTTATCTCATTAAATTTTCCCAATTATCTCCTTCAAACAAATTGCAATTTTCTTAGAGAATTGGGAGAATAAAAAAACGACTGTATTGGTGAAATTTACATTGGGAGTCCTCCTCCATGGAGCATCTATCTCTGATTAAGGAAGGCCCTGTCAAAGAGAAAAAGTTAAGTGAGTGTCATTTTTTTCTGTTAATGGCTGAGTTCCCAGAATGATTCAGATTTTAGCCTATGATATCATCCTTATTTAAGTATTTAGACAGACAAATAAATACTTAGAGAAAAAGCAGAATAAAATGAAAACGGAAGTAGAAATAATTCCAAAGAGTAACAGTCTAACTCAAGCTTTAAAGTGAGTGTTGTGTATTCAGTTTTCATTCAGAACACTGATTTCAATGACAAATTGAATACAGTTTGGGATTTCATTTTGTCTTACACTGACATTAATACTAGTAGAAACCACCTGCTTTCATTTTCAGAGTACTTTAAGAAAGTTATTCTTAAATAACAGAAAGGGATTCTGGGAGGTGGGAGGCTTGAATGCTTTCTGTGTTCTCTCCCCTTCTGATTCCAATTTATTTACCTCTCTTGAGCCAAGCAGCTTCTGAGGTCAGAAGGCCTGCAGAATGAGGGCGGAGGTAGGTTCTATTGGAGTGCTAGTAGAAATGTGATGGAAAACTTTATCTCCTGTGCACCCATTGAAAGCTTGGAGAACAATGCAGGAGAAGCCCTATATGAATGTGGCAATTCCTGGGAAGAGCTCAGTCTGCAAAAATCTTCCCTTATCTCAGATTTATGTCATCAGGTGTTAATTCCCATAGAATAATGCAATATTAATTAAAATCCCACAAGGACTTTTAAGGAGTATTTGAAATCATTTTAAAAATTACTAAATATTTGATTAATTTCTTAGATAAGTGAGAAAGAATGGATGCCTGAGAAGAGGCAGGGCAAGTCTGAAAAGGAGACTGGTTTTGATGATGCTAGAGGGTGACTGCATTACTCAACTTCAGAACATCCTGTAAAGCCACTTCAATACACTCAATAGGATCCTAACACAGGATGGGTAAATACATCAGTAGAACAAAATAGAGCCTTTCTCCACCAGGGTTCTTCACCTGAATCACAAAGCACAGGAAATGGTTTCAGTTATTGTTTTCTTGATTTCCCCAAGGATAATACAGAACTAGTACCATTCCAGATCCACTGGAGAGAAGTCCATTTATTATATATAGTACGCGTTAGACATCAGGACTTAACTCTCACAGAACCTAGTTTGAGAGATTAGATAAGTCAGAACTATAAAATTAAACATATGGAAAAAACGGAATTTCACCTTTGTGAAAGATGTTTTTTCTTCTTTTAGGAGTAGTAGTACAGACGCAATTGATTATCCATATGGGAGAAAATGAACTTGAACTCTTTTTTTTTTTTTTAAACGTTTATTTATTTTTTTGAGACAGAGAGACAGAGCATGAACGGAGGAGGGTCAGAGAGAGAGAGAGAGGGAGACACAGAATCCGAAACAGGCTCCAGGCTCTGAGCTGTCGGCACAGAGCCTGACGCGGGGCTCGAACTCACAGACTGTGAGATCATGAACTGAGCCAAGTTGGAAGCTTAACCGACTGAGCCACCCAGGCGCCCAAACTTGAACTCTTATGACACTTCATATATGAAATAAATTCCAGGAAATTTCAAGACTTAAATATAAAAGTGAAAACGAAAATCATAGAAGAAAATTTTGAATTCCATATGTAAACATGTATGGATTAGAAAAGAGCCCTCTTAAATCAGGAGACCTATAAATTTTAGTTGTTTTTTTTTTTGTTTTTTAAGGACAGACTATATCAAATGCAGTTACTTTTATCTGATTTTTAAAAAGACACCATAAATACATAATGTCAATATGTAAACATAGATGTTAAAAAATACTTAAAGTACAAATGACAACTATTTAAGTGTCAATTATAGACCAAGTGCTCTTCTAAACTAATAAAATCTAAACCACAGTAGAAAAAAATAGCAAATGATACAAACAGGTAATTCCATTTATGTTGAGTTCTAGAACAGAAAAAAAAACACTATTCTATCGTGATAAAAATCCCTCAACATTTGCCTGGGAAGTAAATGGGAATTGCTGGCAAAGGACCATGATGGAATTTTCTGAGGTAAAGGGAATGTTCTGTGTCATTGTGGAGATGATTACATTGTTTGGTCTTTGACTTACATACTTAAACATGTACTTTTATGTATGTGAATTATACCTCAAGAAAGTTGATTTAAAACTGTAGCTGATACCCTTAAATATTTTAAAGGATGTTAGCACCTATTGCAGTAAGGGCTGTGGACAAAAGGATGTTCTCTTTTCTTGCATAAAGGTGAATTTTTTACAGCCTTAATGGGAGTAACTTTGAAACATCTAATAACATAAAAATTGTACCTTTCAATCCAGCAGCTCTGTTACTTGGACTTTTTCATAGGAATAAAAGTCCTAGTACATAAACGTATATATGCAAATATGTTTAATGCCGCACTGTTCTTAGTGGCTATAACCTGAGGACCAAATGCCCATTAGTAGGGGAATGGCTGATGACACTGTAGAGCCTCAGTATTAATTATACAGCCATTTAAAAGGATGAGTTCCAACTCTATCCGATGGAAGGATATCCATAAGGTCTTGTTAAGGGAGGAAGCATGATGCACATAAGAAAAGCCAATAGGCTATTTCATATTTGAAAAGAAAATAGTGCTGTAAAACATATCCTATAAAGATATATGTTTTAATGTATGTGCAAGAAACACCTTCGGGGTTGTATATTCCAGATCTAAACATGGTTTACTTAGTGTGAAGGGCAGGATGTGGGGGAGGGGCAGTGGGGAGGTGGAGTGGCGCACAGAATCAGTAAGATTTATATGAAAACCCTCAAAACAGCACACACATGTACTTTCCCATATTTGCAAAATATCATATACCTTCATAAACAAGGAGAAAATGTAGGTTTTTATGTACTGTCTTAGAGGGATATTCAAAATATACATTCAGATTTTAGATAGTGTATTGCAAAGTAACATTTATAACATTCTTCTGTTTTTGTAAATAAACAAGGCCCTTTGTAGATGAGCTCTTGTTTTTAGATTGCTTTCAGTTTCTCTGAGAAACTTTCCAAATATAATCCTCTTGGTTTCCAGGTACCGAAAGTGGATGTCGGTTTATTTTGGAGTGGTATGATCCATATAGAAAAATTAGTTCTGTTGTCTTCAGTACCATCCATTGGTCCCAAAGAGTGGGTATTACCCAAGGACAGATCTGCAGAGACATTGGGGTCCTTTTGATCCAGTGGATAAGAGAATAAGGATTGAATCTAACTAGCTTTTAGGGTTTACTGAGGTTCCACTTGGTTTTTCACTAAAGAACATACAGGTCTTAGTGTCTTTCAGCCTTCCATTTTGTTGTTGTTGTTGTTCTACCTGTATATTTCATACTTTTATTTCACTCGCTTTGGAGGGTGAGAGTAAACAGCTAACTCTGAGTTGGGCAAAGTGGTAAGTATAGGAGGAATTCTGCATCTGTGATCATTATTGGTTTAGATTTCTTGTTATTATGGGTGCTTGAATTATTATTTTTTTTTTTTTTGAGTTTATTCTTGCGAGAGGGAGCACGCACGTGCATGCATGCCCTTGAACTGGAGAGGGGACAAATAGAGAGGGAAATAGAGAATCCAAGCAGGCTCCACACTGTCAGTGCAGAGTCCAACACAGGGCTCAAACTCAAAAACCGTGAGGTCATGACCTCAGCTGAAATCAAGAGTCAGATGCTTAACCAATTGAGCCACCCAGGAGTCCCTATGATGGGTAGGTTTAGCACTGGTTGTGTTTTCTAGGGCTTTCTTGCATGGAACATAAATCCTATTTTCACTGTCATGTAAGGGGAAAGAACATTTGGCCAAGTGGAAAACAGTTTCTTTTATCAAATCCTCTTATCCCTCATCTTTGGAAAACCTTCATTCTCCATGTTTATTCTTATAGATCCTTGGGTACCTCTGTGTTTGTTTAGAGGAGCGTGTAAAATTGTTTTCATTTCCCTTCATTTACCTTTACCAACATAGGACATGAACACAGGAACCCTTAATCCCACTGCAATTGGTTAAAACAGAACATTTGGAATACCTTGACACAATGAATAAGATTCACTAATATTGTAACCATCCCACCTTATACGTAAATATAAAGCATCATGTAAGATCAGTTTTATTCAGAGCACCCACCTAGAGTATCTTCTCACATAAAACATGAGTCCAACGAGGTACCCAACCTGAGACCCAAATGATGCAAACAGTATGGAATATCTGTATGATCATGTGCTTCCAAAGATTACTTGTACCCCCATTCAACTCTGATTTCAAGTTTCCTGATCAACTCTGATTTCAAGTTTCCTGAGAAGATAAAAATAAAAGTTCCAACTCTTGATTAAACAAAAATTTAGCCCCCATTCTAAGAATGATCTGGATGAGATCAAAAAAGCTCTTAAATTATGAACTCATCTTTCATACTTAAGTTCTACAAATTAACCACTTTTTAAAAGCATTTTGGTGAATCTTTTTTCCTACTCTTGAGGTATTAAACTTTTTGCAGAGATAAAAATTATTCACTTAGCTATGAATACTAAAATATTGACCCTATATTTACAGGGGGACAAGAGGGTAAGAAAGGGCCTAAGGCAAATCAAAACAAATTAAAAAAAATAGACCTGAATAATCAGTCATTTAAATTGAGCAGAAGAAAATATATGCATGCACACTATGTATTTATTAATTTTGTAATTAATTTATAAATATATATATTAATTTATATATATAATTCCTTTTTTCACGGGGATTTTCTGGAGAATTTATCAATATATAAAGATGGAGAGAATAAGGAAAGATGATGAGTTGACTATTAGTAAATGTTAATGGAATCAATGTAATTATAGGCAAGTTAATGCAGTATGCCTGAGGCTGCTTTTAATATGAATTCTTTAACTTTTAAAACTTGGAGGAAAATGAAATTATTCAGCACATTAGTATTTTAGAAATTGAAACATTCATTTTTAATAACATTCCCTTTTCCTTTTTTTTTTCTTCTTTTTTTTTCTGGTTTTAAACAGGCCATATACTCCTATGAAAGGAGGAATCTCCAATGTATGGTTTGACAGATTTAAAATATCTAATGACTGCCCAGAACACCTTGAATCAATCAATGTAATGTGTAAAGTGCTCACAGATTTGATTGATGATGAAGTAAAAAGTGGCATCAAGAAGAATAGAATATTAGTAGGTAAGACCTTTAAATGTTAGTAAATTTCTTTCACTTTTGCCTATTTCTATACATTGAACTTTACTTGGAATATTATTTAGAAACACCTGTATATCGCTTGACCTGTTCATTGTTTCAAATATGAGTTTACATATTGAAGGTTTTAAAAATATTGAAATTAACAGCTCCTGAAACTTTAATTCATTTTCTTTAATCATAACTTAACTTGAGAATTCCATGTTTAATATTCAATTAAAAGATTATTCATTTCAGTTTTTAAAACATTTTATTTTGATTAGCTTGAGTTTTATAAATATGCTTAAACTACTGTTACCATGATCAAGGTAGAGTATACAATCAAAATATAATATAAAATTAATGAAAAGTACCTTTCAGAGTTAGTGTCACAGGAATAAGGCATTTATAAACTTTTATTAAACATGTCTTCAGCAATCTCTCTTCCCAAGGGGATATATATACCTTTATATAAGCTGTTTATTCTACTTAATGCCCTTTCCTTTTTCTGTAATCATCAAATACATAAACTATTAAAATCTCTATTTATATAATACATAGGAAAGTGAGATTGGCTGGGTAGAATGTGGATGGTACAGAATATATTTTGGTGAATGAGTTTTATTTTCAAATACAACTATTCAATTTAAAATGACTTGCATTTAATGATGAAATTGTAAAGCAAATTAGCTCTATCATATTCTAAATAACTATAAAATGCACATTGAGATCTTGTATAGACAAAATTTGGTAAATTAGTAAACTTCCTTGGTGTTTATTGAAGTACTGAACTAGTCGAGTGGAGAAGCAGTATAATATGATGAATAAAATCCATTGTCTTCTGCCTTGCCTTCAACTTCCACTTTTGTTAATTAAAAGCAGTGAGCCCTCCAGCCCAGTAACATCACCTTCCTGGTCCTCTGTTTCAGCATCTAAATACAAAACATAAGGGGGTGCCTGGGTGGTTCAGTCAGTTAAGCCTCCAGGTTGGGCTCAGGTCATGATCTTGTGATTCTTGAGATTGAGCCCAGCACAGAGCCTGCTTAGGCTCCTCTGTCTCCCTCGCTCTCTGTGCCTCCCTCACTTGCACTCACTCTCTCTCAAAAATAAAGTTTGTTTTAAAACATAATGGGAGTGCTGGGAAGACCATGAGGAAAGGCACGCAACTCAGTGTAGGGGTAAATTATAAAACAGTTACAAAACAGAATCCAAAATGTGGGAATGTATGACAAAGTCTGTCATTCAATCATTTAGCAAATATTTTCTAAGTTCCTACTGTGTGCCAGGCATGTTAGATGCTCAAAGGGACACACAGATCAATACAAAAGGATCTGTCTCACAAATGTTAACAACCTAGAAGAGCCATTAGGTACTTACAGTGATTACTGTAATGCCAGCAAGCCTGTGATAAGTGACCTAAAGCAATGTACCTGCTGGCTCTTCAAAGAGAATGATCACGTGCATTTATTACTTCTTCCCAGGACCTATCACAATTCCTGGCACAGAGCAAATGCTTAGGAAATTTATAATGAATGGCATGACCTGATCAGTGAATTGCTGATTTAAGTAATTAAGTACCACAGGAATTGAAAGCAGAGATCATACCTTGAGGCTATTCAAGAATTAATAGGAAGGTAGCAGTGGCATTTGAGATTTCAGATGCACACATAAATAGTTTTATCTATTGTACTGTGGAGGTCTAGGCATAAAGAATGATATGAACTCGAAAAAGTAGTGCTTGTTTTTATCTGTCTGGACGTTAGATGGCTTTAGCAGAAAGTCTGTTGTCCAAGGAAAATGCCTTGTTGACTCGGATAGCTGTGCTAAGAGACTGCAGAGCAGGATGGTATAGTGACAGATGCAGGTTCAAATGTGACGTCTGCCTTGTTACCACCACATATACCTACACTACTTTTCTGCTGCCTCACCTGTGTGGGAATAACAATACAACATCTGTTTTCCTGGGAGATGGTGTTTGTAAAATACTTGGCTCATTCTAGGCTCTCGAATTCTCTCTGGTTCCCCTTCTGTCCTTTATTCTGTGGATGATTGGTGAGGGATGATCAGAGAAGGTCTGTGAGTCATGCAGCTCGTTAGAACTGTGTGTCAGGAAAACTGATCTGGCAGGAGGGTTAAGTGAACAGATGCGAAGTTGTGTGTGGGGGAAACCAATTCAGTAATTGATCAATTCAGTAGTTGATTCCGAAGTGATTGATTCCAGAGATTCCAAAGTAATGTGATGACAGTGGGAAAACCAAAGATTGGGATAAGAATTTGCTTTAAGATAAAACTGCAAAATCTTCATATGTAAAAAAGTAGAAAATATTCTGATTAGTACTCAATGTATATGAGCTAAAGATTCTGTCATGTTGACCGATAACTGCCATCTGCTCGTCTCCTTCCGTCCCCACCTCTTCCCTTCCCCACATCCATCAGCTACTTCGTATTACTCATCTCTGGAAAGAGGCCGTGGGGACTGTTGTAAGGTCAAAGAGCTAATAAGAGTTTTGAATTGGGGCACCTGGGCACCTGGTCATGATCTCGCGGTTCCTGCATTCGAGCCCCAGATCGGGCTCTGCACTGACAGTGCGTAGCCTGCTTGGGATTCTCTGTCTCTCCCTCTCTCTCTGCCCCTCCCCAACTCACGCTTTCACTCTATCTCGAAATAAATGAATAAACTGTAAAAAAAAAAAAAAAGCTGGAATTGAGGTTTACTTCATTTCAAAGCCCATGATTCTCCCATTCAATTTAACTAAACATTTTTAAGACTTTTAATACATATTTTTGAATTCCTTTTACCAAAAAATAGTACCAGTTGGTACTTCTCCCACTCCTATTAGAATGTCCGTCTTACTGTATCGTCACTGAATAATATTGCCTTGAAAAATATTTGCTAAAAATAAGTAAATGAAAAGTCGTAATTAATTCATACTTATTTTGTTATTCTCCATCTACTTCTTTTTGTTGTATTTTAACACAGGAAGGCTTTTCTTCGTTGTCTGTTACTCTTTCCTTTTATGATTTTCTTTTTCCAAATAATGTCTTAGTGTGAGAAAGTCTCTAGAACTTGGATAAATATTCAAATAGGTTTTCTACTGGTTTTCTATATGTGATTTATTTTTTACCTGTACTTCTTTGAGTCATCTGGAATTTATTTTATTTGCTTTTTACCATATCATGGAGATTTTAATATTTTCTAAAGTACCAAGAGAGCCTTGTTAAAGTATAGTCTTATTTAGGGGCTTTAGGTGGCTCAGTTGAGCATTCCACTCTTGATTTCAACTGAGGTTGTGATCCCAAGGGTTGTGGGGTCGAGCCCACATCAGGCTCTGTGCTGAGTGTGGAGCCTGCTTAAGATTTTCTCTCCCTCTCTCTGTCTTTCTCTCTCTCTGCCCCTCACCTCACTCATGCCCTCTATCTCTTAAACAAACAAACAAACAAAAAAAGTCTTTATAAAGCCATCAGTAATATGGTCAGTATTTTATCAAAACACCATTGAATCTGTAACAACAAAATTTCTCTGTGGAAGCTTTGTAGATTATTACATTGCAAAATTTAAAAAATTGAAATTTATGGCAAAGCCATATTAACATGTTATATATAATAGTTATATATTATTTTTTGAATACAAAACGCTGGAAAAGGAAGATTTTTTTTAGAATTTTTGAGATGAGCTGATTAGCTTCAATAAAGCCTCTTTCTTAGCTTACAATGTGAAAGAGACCACAGAGCACAGACTCAGTGTGCTTTGTTCTTGTTACCTGTATTGTTATTTAACTAGTCAGTGAACATAAATCTTCAATAACAGTCTATAACATTACATGTACCCCAAAACACACATGATTCTTGACCTCTTATACTATGACAAAACATTCATCATAATACCTCCCCTTTTTTGTTTGCCGTCTTCTTTACGTGGGTTAGCTTCTAATCCTAGATTCACTACTTTGTAGGCATAGGATCTCCTTAACCTCTGTGCTTGGGCGATAATAATATACCTATCTTACAGATTTGTGATAGTTGAGTTAGTCAAAATACTCAGGAATGTGTCTGGCATGTAATTTTGAGACCGTTTTCTTCCTGTTATTAAACAGTCTTTATGCCATGGTCACTCCAAAGAGCAGAAGGGCCCTACTAAGGCCACGGCCGCCCCTGGGAGACCTTTAGACGGCTCACCACTTCTTCCCCGTCATCTGTTTTCTTTCTCCTCAGTGGTGTACATGCTGGATTTCTTGCTTTCTTTTTCATGCATTATTTAAAAGGAAGTTACTGCTTAATAACTTCCAACTGGTTTTTGTGCTTTTGTGGTATCTATGATAGTACATTTTAAGTGGAGTAAGATTTAAGTGCTATTCATAACATGTTAACGAAGGAGGGGTTCCGTGGGAAGTCAAAGAAAAATGCATTTAAGATTCTGACCAATTTTTAGTACACACAAACACAGTGCACTACAGTGAGTTTGGGTTATTTTTAAAAAGTCATTGTAAAAGGAAAATTTAGAAAATTTTAATATTGAAAAGGAAAAACATGGAGATAATAGGTAAAACATTTTTAATTGTTATCCTTATTGATTTTGTTTAACATGTGATAACATTTCTGATTTAGTGTCATATTATATGTGCTCCTGGAGCCCTTATCTCTGAGATTATAACTGCAGCCAGTGTGAGCTTTATAAAACAACACTATTCTCTGTATTTGAGTGGGTGGGAGCCTGTTCTGTGTCTGTGGTTTTATTTTAATTAGTGGTATTTTATTAAGCTTCGTTTTAAAGACAATTGCTTTTATAATGTATGTTTTGCAACTATTTGGGGGTAGTCTATCTAGTTTGCTCAGGTTAAAAATGATACTTCTTATACTAAATTTGATCTCCAAATTGTTAATAAAAATTTTAAGTCTTGGAGTACCGAGAAAACTATCAAAACGTTTATAGCCTGATGAGGAAGGTACAGAAGTAAGGTGTTCTAATACAGTGTATTGTAAAAGTGTATACAAGGTACAATGTGAGCAGTGAGGAAAGAACAAGTAAATCTTTTGGGAGGAGTTAGGGACTGCTTCTTAGAAGAGATGGCTCCAACTGAGTTTTAACGAAGGAGTTAAAATATGACTGGTAAACAGAGAGGGAAAGAAAGCAAGGGGCACATCAGAATCTCTCAGAAAATACTAGTTTAGTATGCCATCCAGTCCCCTAGGATTATCAGATTAGATACAGAGAATGATGTGATCAAGTGTACATTTCAGAAGGCTTATGCTGATAACGCCATAGACGTTGGCCAGTCTGAAGGCCAGGAGAACAGCAATAGATGCAAGGGAATGATGGCGACTAACACACAGTTTCAGGATTTAGGGAACATGAAGATGAATAAGATTATACTTGAGGACATTATAGTCAACTGCAAATGTTAGCTATGAAAGCAAAATCTTGGTTTTCTAGTCATCAGTGGAAATATATTGCTTTCTTTTTATTTTATTTTTATCTTAGAGAAAGAGCACGGGAATGCTGAGAGGGGAGAGAGAGAGAGAGAGAGAGAGAGAGAGAGAGAGAATCCTGAGCAGACCCCATACTAGGGCAGAGTCTGCTCCAGATTCTCTCTCCCAGTCTCTCTCTGCCCCTCTCCCATGCTCGCTCATGCACTCTGGCACACCCTGTCTCTCTCTCTCTCTCTCTCTCTCTCTCTCTGTCTCTCTGTCTCTCTGTCTCTCTGTCTCTCTCTCTCTGTCTCCCTCAAAAATAAATAAATAAACTTTAAAAACGTAGTTATTTATTTGATTTTATATATTTATACCACACATGATTCCACAGAGGGTGTGACAAAAGTTAGGAGAAAGACAGGCAGCAGAACAGTGACTTTAAATCACTTTCTGATTTTTCACAAGATAGTTATTAATAAGCCCTGGGATCAAATCTTCTATGCTGAGAAAATTATTAGTAATGCTAGATCATCCTGTCTAATTCTTATTTTATTAACATATTAACATCTTATTTTATTAACATCTGTATCTCTGTTACTATCTGTCTTAAAACTCATTTCCTATGTTTCTGTATAATGTGAGAAATCAAAATGGAGAAAGGTATAAAATTTTTCCCATGTGTACTGTTGTGCTTTAAAAGTGTATATAGTAGTAATACTACTAAAATTGTTGGCATTTATATTACACTTGACAGTTTTTAAATTGCTGTTACTATACATCATAATGTTTTATTTTTAGATAGTGTTTAAATTATGAGGTTGTTTTCATTCACAATATCTCTTTTGAGCCTTGTGATAGGTAGAACAGGAAATTATTATTCTCATTTCAGATGTTAAACTAAAAATCAAACAGGTTACTAGCTAACATAAAATTGAGTTGGGACTAGAACCCAGACCCTTTGACTTGGTTCCTTTTGTACTAGGATGGGATTCCTTTTTTGGCCACTAGGTGGTGATAATTTGTTAAGACAAAACTGACAAAATTTAGGTTTAACTTCGATCTAGGATGTATAGAACCTAAAAACTGATATAACCAGATTATAAGAATTTTGATAACATGAGCATACTGTCAGAATTATGGAGCAGGGAGAATCAAGTGCTCCTGGAATTACACCTGAGTCATTTACATGGATGTTTTAAATGCCAACCATGAGGGAAATGGTTAAGGGAATTATGGTCTATTAATATAATTGAATATTATGTAACTATTAAATGCTATATGTACACACAGAAGGAACTTTGTAAGTATGTGTTCAATTAATAAAATTACGGATTTTATAATTCTGTTGAAAGACTTTCAAGTCAGTATGATACGAAAGAAAAAGCAAGGTACAAAAAATGGTACATGTAGAGGGTTTAACTGTTAAGTGAATTTTTAAAAACATGTTAAAATTATGTATGAAGAGTGAAACTTTGGATAACTCATTTCTGTCTGTAGGGTGAAAACACTTTGTATACTGGGTATATATCAATGTATTAATTTTACAATATTTAAAATAAAAATGAAGGGATAATTGGAATTACCCAGATGAAGATTAGCACCCGAATTTATAGGCTCCCTTTGGGCTGACCTTCTACAAGTTTCTTTTGAAGCTCTTTCTTGACCTAACACTTGGAGAATGATAGCAGTTTTCTATTTTCTTTTAGCATATATGTGTCTTAATTAAACAACTTGTGTTTCTTCAACAACAATTAGAACTTTAAAGGCTTGTAACTGCTGTTCTAACAGCTTTTTATGGAAGATGATAAGTATTCTGTTTACCCTGTAAATTTTGTATTGGAGGAAAATTACAAATAAATATATATTCCCCAATTCTTTGAGACTTTATCATAGTTCAGTCTGAATTACTATAATACATAAGTTAAATGGAAGAATTGTTGAAATTTGTGGGGAGGGTAGATTTTATTACATTTTAAAAATCCTATTCAATTGATGGTAAACCTGAATTATAAGTATTTTTTTCCTCTGGATTTTGTTTTCAGATAGACTAGTTTTCCCAGTATAGTTTTTTATACATTGTTTCTGTTTTATTTTATTTAAAGAGTTCATAAAAGCTAGGTTTATTATTTTTTTAACATGTTTTATTCAGCTTGTTAATCTTAAATGTATGTTGAAATGTTAACTCTTGACGTTTTAATACCTTGCCAGCAACTATAAATATACATTATAACTGTTACCTACAATGAGTTTACTATTTGGTATTTACTTATTGAACAGTATATTTTATATTGCATTTTAGTCATTTAGATGGAAATTGAATTCAAATAACTAGTCTTTTGTGTTAAATTTCCTTCTATTAGGAAAAAATACACAAAGTCCCTTTTCATAGTAAAATGTGATGCTGAAGGTGATCGTATTGTCAAAGATGGCTGGTGAGAAATTGCAGATTACCTCACAAGATTATAATTGGGCAAAGGACTTAGATTAAATCTTTAAATAATAAGATTTCAATGAGTACATTTATTTTCATTGTAAATTATGAGTATTAAACATGAGGTTAAATGTCTGCAGGATGCATTTATGTTTCTTCAAAATGATATATCATATGTGGGAAAATGTTTTCTTTCTTACTTTTGGTTTTATTCTTACTAGACTGGTTTCATCTAGGAGCTCTGAAACCACACAAAGTAATTAGGTTTCTCTGATCAATAAAAATGAAATGATGGAGGGGGGAATTTAATCTGTAAAATTTTTTCAATAAAGTTGTTTTTGCTTATCGTATGTTCAAATTCTATCTTGTGATGTGATTTTTGTTATCAAAAAAGTTTTTTTTTTAATGTTTATTCATTTTTTGAGACACAGAGACAGGTGTGAGCAGGGGAAGGGCAGAGAGAGAGAGGGAGACACAGAATCCGAAGCAGTCTCCAGGCCCAACCTGTCAGCACAGAGGCCAATGCGGGGCTTGAACTCACAAACCATGAGATCATGACCTGAGCTGAAGTTGGACTCTTAACCGACTGAGCCACGCAAGCACCCCTCTTGTGATGTGATTTTTAAATCTTTATCATATTAAAAGTTCACATTTAATGATCCTAGCCTCAATATTTTTTATGAAATATTTTCTTTTTCTCCATTTATGAATTTTGAAGCTTTTTTCGATTGTTGGTGCAGCTGAGATTACCTAGAACTTCATTGTCCAATATGATAGTCCTTAGCCACATGTGACTATTTAAACTTAAATTTAAGCTAGTTAAAATTAAATAAAATTAAACATTTAGTTCCTTAGTCACGCTGGTCACATTTAATATGTTCCTTAGGTACATTTGGCAAAAATATAATTCAAGCTCTTGAATTACTCCAAAAAATAAAAACTTTGTTCCTACAGCCTTGGTATCTATAACATAGGGATTTCTTGTAAATCATGGCCATATTTTCACTTTCTGTTCTTACCCATTTTACCTAAGGCTGAATTGTCTGCTTTACAGCTATTGATTTTTTCTAAGATTGTGATTCTCATACATTTGATTTATGGGTATAAGAGCTTTTAAAAATTAGAAATAGGCTTTGAGATTGCGGTAGTGGGTCTAGGGCTGAGTCTGGGAATCTCTGTTTTCAAGGAGCCAGATTTAGGAATCATTAGCCTGGGGCACCCTAACAATTCACTCCTGCATTTTCTAAGCTTTACTTTTATGTCAAGTCCGATCACCAGATAGCTACATTTCCTGATGATATAAATTTGTCCCCTTACAGAAATATTCTTATGGGACTACAATTACATTTATTCACTGATTTGATAAAATATTTAAGTGCCTACTATGTGCCAGGCACTGTTCTAAGCATAGGGAGGGTACATCAGTGAATAAAACAGACACAAAACCCTGTTCACATGAACCTTATTAGACCACTGAATGTTTTCTTTATGTCCCGGACTTTTTATAAAAGAATCAAGAGCAGAAGTGGCTGTATGTAAAACGTCTGGTTTTGAGTTTTATGTTCAATAAAGACCTACTTGACAAATTCCACCCAGGAGTTCAGTGCTAGGAAAAGCTTCTAGTATGATTTGGCATGATGGCTTCTGTTAAAGAATGCTGTCTTGCTACAGGGGAGCAGTTGGAAGTCGAGTCATTCCCCTAATTGCTGCTGCTCCCCCGTACCACGGTCTGTGTCCCTCCTTCTCTTTTGTTCTTTATCTCTCATTCTTCCAGCAGCCCCATCTCGCCTCCCTCACATTCCGCCCTCATTTTAGAGATGCAGTTTTATTGTTAAGAGTGGGTTTGATTATAAGCAACCCTGAATTTCATTTTATAAGTAAATTGGAGAAAGGGGCGATCTGAAGGGATGAAGCAAAGAACGCATTTGCTGAGACTGGTTCTGTGAACTTTACAGAAGGCTGAAATTGTGTTCTGGAAGATACGGATTCTTCCTCTCAAACTTAAAGTAGGCGTCTGTTTTTACAGAAGCTCTGTAAACTTTGAAAGTCCTTGCTGTTTCGACTTTTACACGTGATTATGAAGGATTTATATATTATAGATTTAAAAACTTGGTGGAGACCCTAGAGATCATCTAGTGCAATTATCTAATCTTATTGGAAATGAGATCCTGGGTTTTAAATAATTTACCTAAAGACACTCGGCGAGAGCGTCACTGGTAGGATTAGAACTCAGTTTCCTTTACTTCCACGTGGTCCTCTCCCACCAGACTTTGAATTAGAAAATGCATCATGTCCTTTTAAATACGATAAATTTGGGGCACCTGGGTGCCTCAGTCGGTTAAACGTCCGACTTCAGCTCAGGTCACGATCTTGCGGTCCGTGGGTTCGAGCCCCGCGTCGGGCTCTGTGCTGACGGCTCGGAGCCTGGAGCCTGCTTCGGATTCTGTGTCTCCCTCTCTCTCTGCCCCTCCCCTGCTCATGCTCTGTCTCTCTCTGTCTCAAAAATAAATAAAAACATTAAAAACAAATTTTTAAATACGATAAATGTAAGAGACGTGTGTAAACTTTGTATTATTTTCACCCCGTAATACATGGTTTCTAACTGAACAGACTTTATTGAGTTGTCACTATGTAGCAGCCACTGTACTCACCACGGGGGCACGTGCAATGGGGAGGCCAGCTTGTCAGCACGTGTGCACCAGACGGTGGAGACACTTTGCTGAGCTCCCTCATGAGCTCGCAAGCACCACGTGATGCTGGAAGAAAGAACCGTTTCTTACCCTCAAAGATTGCACCACCATTTTTTCAATCTGTAATATGCAAATGCTTAATAAGGCCCAATCTAGAGAAATAATTTATATTTAATAAATGAAAACATGATAGCAGTTGTATTTCAAGAAGCGTTTGCTTTATAACCCACGTACTGTATTACATAGAAAATCTTGAGAAGCAAAGACAAGTCTGTAACTAGAACGGTGGCACAACCCAGGAAGTTTAGAATTCTTTCTGCTTACTTAACAGTGAATGTTCCCCAGAAACACTAGTCTTGTCTGCGGTAAGGTCTTCATAGCCACGTGGAGCATGGCAAAGGTTCATTAATGTGCACGTTCGTAGGTAATGGAGCTCAGTGTTGTTTTTTTAAGTTTATTTATTTTGAGAGAGAGAGAGAGAGAGAGAGAACATGCTCACGGGAGGGGCAGAGCAAGAGGGAGAGAGAATCCCAAGCAGGCTCTGCACTGTCAGTGCAGAGCCCAACTCTGCCTGAACTCGTGAACTATGAGATCAGGACCTGAGCCAAAATCAGGAGTCAGATGCTTAACTGTCTGAGCCACCCAGGCACCCCGGAACCCAGTGGTTTTTAACCTTTTTGGGAATTTGAGGCACATATGCAACTTTCACAGTCAATTTTAAGATGTGCGTGCTGCCTCTGCCCCTGCCAAGTCCATTTGTGATCTCTAATTAACCATATCTGCATCTGTGGCTGGTGTGGGGGCTATTTTGAAAGAGCCTTTCAAGTGGTTCTCCTCCATGGTGCACTTCTGCTACTGACGAGACCCTATTATTTCCCTCTGGTATGTTGAAAACCACAGATGTAATATTTATCATACACTGTAATTATTTACATATTATGTGCTTCTCAAAAATCTAGACTTTGCAAGCCTCGTAATCGTCACTCACACATTGTATCCTGGGTCCAAAATGATACTGTCGGTTGGCCCAATAATACTATTAAATATTATTAAGTAAATAAATAAAATATAAAAATACATAAATAAAATTTAAAAGCCGTTCTATTCTAATAAATACCAGAAGATAGTAGAGAGCACATTAAAGTCTGTTGCAAGCAATCTAGATTCCAAAAGTCCTGGTTTACAACTAAAATTAGGGGTACATCCTTAAGCAGGTCACCTAATCTTGGGCCTCCGTTCACTTCATCTGTAAAAGTAGATTGTGGTAAATTCAAATTTATAGTCTCTAAGGACTCAGCTTTACACTTTGTTAAGTGAAATAAAGCAGAAGGCTGGAAGCGAGATCTGGATTCTGCACCCGTGTATATTCTTGTATTTCCATAAGAGTGTAGCTGTGTGATTCACTTTCTATATTTATTTCTCATAAAATGTAAATAAGATGCCTTTTAAGTCTCACTCAAACTGGGGACTAGCATCCCTGGTCTCTCCCCTGAAGTTGGGTCACCAGGTCACCTACCTGTCTCCATATCCTGTGATGTCTCTGGTGCCCCCTTGAGGAGAAGGGCCCATGTATTTTCATATATGTGCTACCGAAGGGAGCACAGGACCGTGTATTTTAGACTGCATATCTCTAGTGACTAGCACAGTGTTTGGCACATAAAAGACAATAAAAGTTTGTTAAATGAGTAAATTATTTTTTTAACTTTGAGAAAGTTTATATAGGTAAGTACGTTTTTAATTATACCATCACAAATCAGTTTCCAAAACGACATTGTAATTTAGAGATGTTTTAACTGGCTCACCAGATTTTTGATCATCCTCCCTAAAAAATCGCTAAGCATCTATTATATGGCAGACACTGGGAATTTAACTCCTCATGGGGCTCAGAGCTTGGCAAGAACGACAGAAAGATGCATGTTATTAATCCTAGTTGCAGTGAGGACTCCTGTAACACAAGTATAAGCAAAATATAAGTAGACACTAGATGTTTAAACAAATAACACTTGTACTATGACTCATATTTTGAACTATGGTAAATATTTTTACTCGTTGAACATGATTTCTTTGTTTAATTCCAGCTCTTTTTGTAACAAGTCTCCTTACCAGTGATGACAGATGAGCCCGTGTCGTTTACGCATTGCAGGTCCTTTTTTTAATGAGATCTAAAGTAGACTAAATTTCTTTTTCGTACTGTGTCTCCAAATATTTTAAAACATGCATGGAATATTGGCCCAGATGTATCTTGTTCTGAATTATTGTTGCATATATTCTGGCTTTTTCTGATTAAGTGAATTTTTGCTTCTTTTAGGAGGATTTTCTATGGGAGGGTGCATGGCAATGCATTTAGTGTACAGAAATCATCAAGATGTGGCAGGAGTATTTGCTCTTTCTAGTTTTCTGAATAAAACATCTGCTGTGCACCAGGTAAGTTCCAGATTTTAAAGACAAAACAAAACCAAAAAAAGCGTGAAATAATCACACATTGAAACTAAAACAAAATTGATCATGAAGCAATTGCAGTCGATGCACAGAGCACTCCTGGGAATCCATCCCCAATTAGTCGTAATGAATATTAATTCCAGCTGGTCATTAATGTTCAGGAAATACCATAGAAAGAATATTATTAAGCATGGTGTCCAAGAGGAAAGGATAAAAATCATATGTATCCCTTACACATAATAAAAATAGAGATGATCATAGCCAGGCTTGTTTTTTTATGTCATGAACATAATCGAAACAAATGACCAATTACATTCCCGACACCTGTCTCATAGCAATATGCTAATATACGAAACGATACTATAGTGTTGTAACTTCATACCAGAATTAGAAACAGCAGATACAGAAATGAAAACTAGAATGTAATTTTTCTCTTGATGGTGCCTGCATTCCTCCCTCTCTCCACTCTCTATGTAAAGAAGTTTGTCTTACAGAGTCACACGGTTTCTTCAGGAAATGCTTCGACTGTGTTTGAGACGGTCCTGTATGGAGTCAGTGCTGGTCATGTACAACCATAGCTCACTTGGTGCCAGCAACTAGCCGAGCCCCCAGTCCAGGACCACCAGTGTGCACCTTAGACCACACCACCACTGCCTCTTTCCCTTTAAATATTGGAAGTTTTCTGCCCTGTCTGATTTCCAAGAATGGTGTTCATCAATGAATTTCTTAAACTTTTCCATTTGTACATCCTGTTCTTCAGGCTCTTCAGGAAAGTGATGGTGTACTCCCTGAATTATTCCAGTGTCATGGCACTGCAGATGAGTTAGTTCCTCATTCTTGGGGTGAAGAGACAAACTCCGTGTTAAAGTCCCTAAGAGTGAGCACGAAGTTTCATAGTCTCCCAGGTGTTTACCATGAGCTAAGCAAAGCTGAGCTAGAAAAACTGAAGTCATGGATACTTCAAAAGCTTCCAGGAGAAATGGAGAAGCAAAATGAATGAATCAAGTTTGATTTGTTGACCTACCTGTAATGTCTTTGTGAAAAGTGGTTTTTACTGCCAAATTATACTTTGATAAGTGATAATTAAAATATTGTTATCAGTAAACAATATCAAGTTTACTGACTTATTTACTGGTTATTGAAATGCTTAGCACCACAGAGAATAGCATCATCTTATTCATGGTAAATATTAATTTAGACAGACATCTGTGTGTTATTTTTCAGATACATTTGTAAATATTTGGAGACCTTTTAAGTAATTAAATGATTAAATTTTAAAAAGTAATGTAAAGTTGGTTTAAGTAAGAGCAATGAGAAAACATGAAAAGGCTTAACATGGCATTTTATTTACAAGTGTCCTATTTTGTTTCCAAATATTCAGGAATATTTTAGATGTGTTTATTATTGATTTCTGATTTAAATCCATTGTGGTCAGAGAGCATATTTTGTGTTACTGTTTTATCTGTATTCATAAAGGTTATTGGCTTGAAGTTTTGCTATTTAATTTGTTTTGTACATTTTTTGGTCTGGTTTTGGTATCAGGGTAATACTGACCTCATAAAATGAATTGGGAGGTGTTTTCTCCTCTTCTGTTTTTTTGGGAGAAATTGTATAGAATTGGCATTAATTTTTACTTTAAATTTTTGTTGAAATTCTCTAGTGAAAACTTCCAGGCCTGGAGATTTCTTTTATCTCTTGACAGTGTACCTACAAGTTTATTATAAACACCTCACACTTAGTACAAGAACCTTCCATTTTCCCCTTCCTGGTATTTATGCTATTTTTCACACTTTACTTATAAATAGCATGTACCATAAATCTCACAACACATTACTACTCTCTTATTTAAAGTCAGCTTTCCTTTAAATCAACCTAAATAATGACGAAAAAATCTTATATGTATACCTGTGTAGTTACCACTTCTAGTGCTCTGAAGTTATTTTGTGCTGATACGTCTTTCTGGTATCCTTTTCATTCTGCCTGAAGGACATCCTTTAAATAATTCCAGTACAAATCTGCTGGCAATGGATTCTTTCAGCTTATATGTCTAGGAAAGCCTATATTTTGCATTAGTTTTGAAAGGATACTTTCACTGGGTATGAAATTCTGGCTTAACATTTTTTTCTTCAGTATTTTAACTTTTTTTTTTTTAATGTTTATTTTTGAGAGACAGAGAGAGAGAGAGAGAGAGAGAGAGAGAAACAGAGCACAAGTTGGGAAGGGGCAGAGAGAAGTAGACACAGAATCCAAAGCAGGCCCCAGCCTCCAAGGTGTCAGCACAGAGCCCGACGCAGGGCTCGAACTCATGAACTGTGAGATCACGACCTGAGCCGAAGTCGGACGCTTAACCGACTGAGCCACCCAGGCACCCCTTTTCTTCAGTATTTTAAACATGGCGTTCCACTATCTTCTTGCTAACTTTATTTCACACAGGAAATCTGTTGTTATTATCTTTGTTCTTCTACGTCTAATTTTTTGGTTTTTTTACTTTTGCTGTTTTTAAGATTTTGAACAATTTGATTGTGATATATATTGGTCTGGTTTTTCATGTTATCCTTGTGGTTCCTTCTAATCTTTTTGGGTGTTTCTTTCGTTTCAGATACTCTCCTCACATGCATGTGGTGATTAGTGCTCTAAGTAACCAGGCAGACCATCCCTGGTTCTCTGGAGTTCTCCTTCCATGTAACGTACTCTTCCCTGGGACACTGTCTTACAAACTCTAACCAAGCTGATCTACTCAGACTCTTAGCTCTGCTTCTCAACATAGGAGTCCTCCAAGCTCCACCCCCTCAGCTCTGTGGCCTGGGAACTCTCTCAAGGCAACAAGCTCGGGCCATCTGTAAAGCTCACCTCGTTTCCTTCCCTTTCTGTCAGAGAACACCGTCTTTTACTGCCTGATTGATGTCCAGTATTTTGAAAAAGTTTGTTTCCAGTATTTTGGCTTTTTTTTTTTTTTTTTTTGGTTGTTTCAGATGAAAGAATAAATTCCTTCATTGTATTATGTCAGTGGCTGGAAGCTCCACTAAATTATCCTTTAAAGAGGTTTACCTTTCTTTCATTCTTTTTATTTACTTTTCTTCAGTGCCCTTCATTCCTTAATGTGGTTTCAGATTTCCATATGCTATCATTTTCCTTCTGCCTGAAATACTTCAACATTTATGATAATGCAGGTCTGCCACTATTAAATTCTTTCAATGTATGGCTGAAAAAGTCTTATTTTGCCTACAGTTTTTTAAAGATATATAGAATTCTAGGTTGACAGGGTGGTTTGTTTTTTTTTTCCTTTCATTATTTTATTATTTTTTTTTAACGTTTGTTTTTGAGAGAGAGAGAGAGAAGAGGGGAGGGACAGAGAGAGGGAGACACAGAATCCGAAGCAGGCTCCAGGCTCTGGGCTGTCAGCACAGAGCCCAATGCGAGACTCAAACTCATGAACCGTGAGATCGTGACCTGAGCCAATGTCAGATGCTTAATTGACTGAGCCACCCAGGTGCCCCTTACTTTCATTACCTTAAAGATCTTACATTATTGTCTTCTAGTTTGCATTTTTTTGTGTTGTTTTTCTTTAAAAATTTTTTTAATGTTTATTTATTTTTGAGAGAGAGACAGAGACAGTGTGAGTGGAGGAGGGGCAGAGAAAGAGGGAGACATCTGAAGCAGGTTCCAGGCTCTGAGCTGTCAGCACAAAGCCCGATGCAGGGCTGGAACTCATGAGCTGTGAGATCATGACCTGAGTGGAAGTCAGAGGCTCAACCGACTGAGCCACCCCGGTGCCCCTTCTGCTGTTTTTCTAATCTTTTTTCCCCTGGCTGCATTTATAATTTTCCCTATCTTTAGTTTTAAGCAGTTTGATTATGACACGCTTTGGTGTTGTTTTCTCCATTTTCCTTGTGTCAGGAGTTTGTTGAGTTTCTGTTTTTTAGATCTGTGGATTTATAGTTTTCATCAAATTTAGAGACATTTTGGCCACAGCGTTTTCAAATCTTTGTCTCTCCCTCTTCTCTTTTTTGGGGACTTCAGGCTTACTGATACTTAGTCCTTTTTCCTTTTTTTTTTTTTTTTTTTGTTTTCCTTTTTTTTTTTTTTTCATTTTCACTCTGCATTTCATTTTGGATGGTTTCTATTGCTGTGTTGTTGAGTTCATTGATGTCCTGCAATGTTTCATTTGTTATTAATCCTATCCACTTTATTTTTTACCTCAGATACTGCATATCTCTAGAAGTTCTGTTTTCTTTTATTTGTTGCATTTTATATTTAATGTGCTTATTCTCCACCTTCTTGAATATATGGGACATAATTAAAAAAACAGTTGTAATATTCTTGAGTCAATCATCTCTGTCATTTGTTGGTTTGTTTCTATCAATTAATTTCTCTTTTCATTAAGGATATTTTCTTGCCTTCTTAGTGTGCTTCATGATTCTTTATTAGCTCCCAAATGAGGTGAGTTCTACCTCATTAAGTGACAGACCATTTGCATTTCTATCAATACGAGCTGTGTCACGGAATGCAATTAAATTACCTGAAAAGTACTTAGAAACAGTTTGATCATTTCAGGCTTCCTTTCTGGGGAGGTTTCAGAGCAGCGTTTCTCTGGGACTAATTTTGCCTCACCACTCAAGCAGTACATTTTGGATAATCCAGCTGACACCTGCCGCATCCTGAGGTTTTACACTCTGACTAGTGGAACTCAAACTTCCCAGCCCCTTGTGAGCCCCAGTGATTGTTCCTTCTGGTCCTTTCTGGTGGTTCATACTCCCCTCACATGCTTCTGATGGTTTGTACTCAGGAAGAGGTGAGGTGTAGGGGGCGGGGGGGGGGTGCGCTCTGCAGGTCTGTGGCACTCCCCGTGCGGCTGTCTCATGCTCTGCTCTGTGAATTGTAAGCTCCTCAACCTCTTCGGACGCAGGCGTCCTGGCTCTGTCTCCTCTGCGGGCTCCACTGGGGTCTCCCTCCCCCCACTGCAGCCAGGACGCTCCCTTCACGCAGTAAGCTGGGCCTTTGTAGACCTCGCCTCGTTTGTTCTCCTTCTTAAGGAGCTGTCCTGTGCTGCCAGTGTCCAGTGTCTGAGAGCATGCACATGGTTCCACTGTGTCGTCGTTTCAGGTCGAAGAATAGATCTGCCCCATCTTAGGCATCGTGGTCATAGGCAGAAGTCTCTTTATTTGAAGTTATCGACTCTAAATGTAAAGAGGGAGGGTGGGAGAGATACTGAGAATTTAATAATATCCAAAATCTTTTCAGAGAAGACTGTGCAGGGTTTTAATCATCCCAAGCTTTTAATGACCTTCACCTCCTTGAAACTTTCAAGGCCTTGGCTTGAATATACACAGTGTCACTCGTGTTTAGAGCCTTCATGGCTGCATTATCCTAAGAGGACCACATATACGTGGCATAAAGAAGGGCATTGGGGCACCTAGGTGGCTCAGTCCATTAAGCATTTGACTCTTGATTTTAGCTCAGGTTGTGATCTCATGACTCGTGAATTCAATCCCCATGCTTGGGACTCTCTGTCTCCCTCTCTCTCTTCCCCTCCCCCAATCGCTCTCTCAAAACAAATAAACATTTAAAAAACAAAAAAGGCATCAGCCCTATACATGTCAAGTGTATACATCCCAAATATAGTATAAGGGAAGGAATCCAGATTTTTTTTTTTAAGAATACCTGTCCTGTCACTTAATAATCATGTATTCTGGCATAAGCCTCAGCCTCTGCTATAGTATACTCTTCTGTGAAATTGTTGTCTGAGGATCAAGCATAGAGCATATGTAAAAGTCCTTAATAAAATGTAAAGGTAAACAAATTTAAAGTATTACTAGTATTGGTTAGTATGGTTATACATCCATCCCCACAAATAGATCTATGCGTGGAAGTTATATCTAAAATTTTATGTGGATAATCTCCAGTCTAATTCTGGTCCCCTACCCATTGGGCTGATAGGATATCCATTGTGTTATCATGAGCATATGTTCCCAGGAAGGCCCTCCAGTCTCACTGACCTTGAGATACCTATTGTCCATGTGTGGGTGGTCTCTTAAATCCCGATTTTTGAGCCTGAAAAAATATACTAAGGCTGGAAACACCAGGGTTTAAGGTTTTATCCTCCTAAAGAAACCACTCGGTCATTCCTTCCACATCCCATCCCAAACCCTTCTGTTGCTTTACCCACATAACCATTTCTGAAAGCAAGGGAGAAAAAAAAAATGGCAACAAGAACAAAACGTAAATCAGTACCACAATAAATTCTATATGTTCATGTTGGGGAGACTGGAATTTTGCAAGGGAAGAGAGAGAAAGCTAGGATATGAGTGAAGGGAGACTTGTACTTTTTACTCTATTTCTTCTGTTTGAATTTTTATAATGTACTTTATTACTTTTATGATCTTAAATTAAATGTTTATTGATTGTATTTTTTCTCAATTGAAATCTGAATAAGAAAAATCATCATCAACAGTAAGGAACTTAAATGTATTCTTTATAAGAAGCTGAGTATTCCAATTGAAGTGTAACAAAATGAACTGAGAACAAAATATAAAGCAGACTGACAATTCATGGTACTTTGACACATAGGGGGGAAAAAAAAAACGGTCCAGATACCATTTAGCCAGAATATATTTAAGTAAAGTCTTCATCATATAAAATGTATTTCTTGGGGCGCGTGGGTGGCTCAGTTGGGTAAGCATCCAACTCTTGATTTCAGCTCAGGTCATGATCGCACAGTTCTTGAGTTCCATCCCTGCATCCGGCTTTGTACTGGTAGCAGCACAGAGCCTGCTTGGGATTCTGTCTCTCTCCCTCTCACTCTGCACCCTCACTCACTCACATTCTCTCTCTTCCTCTCTCAGAATAAATACTTTCTTTTTTAAAACAGGCATTTTTTGGTATGAGAGGACAGAATTACCGCAGCCATGCAAACATTTCAATACCCAAAGCATGCAAATATCTCAAGAAAATTCAGATTATAAGATACATAAAGACAGTTGGTTCACAAGACTTTGAGTAATCTTAACACACAAAGAGTTGGAATTGTATTTAGAGGGAAGACATGTGCTGTTGCTGTTACGTAGATTATAATTTTACTTTCCAGTTTGCCCTTTGGGGGCGCCTGGGTGGCTTAGTCGGTTAAGCTTCCGACTTCGTCTCAGAACATGATCTCATGGTTCATGAGTTCGAGCCCCATGTCGGGCTCTGTGCTGACAGCTCAGAACCTGGAGCCTGCTTTGGATTTTATGTCTTTCTCTCTCTGTCTCTGCTCCTCCCCCACTTGTACACTCTCTCTCTGTCTCTCTCTCTCAGAAATGAATAAACATTAAAAAAATGTTTTTAATTAAAAAAATTAAAATATGTTTCTGTGGATGTGCACATGCAAAATCCTCTCAAGTAGCCTTAGCATATTCCTACACTGAAGGTAAGGTGCAAACCCATGCATGTGATATCTCTGTCATATTTGTTAACTTCTGCCATTTAGCTGCAACCAAATCAGTTCAATTTGTTCCATACAACACTGAATTAAGACAACTATGAACAGGATTATAAGCACCAGAATGAGGCCACCCAGTAGCACTGAACTCAAGTGTGCACCCCAAATTTCTGGTCCCATCTACCTGAACAAATCCCATGGGCCATTAAGGGTTTACCTTAAGAGGCCAGCTGACCGGGGCGCCTGGGTGGCTCAGTCGGTTAAGCGGCCGACTTCAGCTCAGGTCACGATCTCACGGTCTGTGAGTCCATGAGTTGGAGCCCCGCGTTGGGCTCTGGGCTGATGGCTCAGAGCCTGGAGCCTGCTTCCGATTCTGTGTCTCCCTCTCTCTCTGCCCCTCCCCCATTCGTGCTCTGTCTCTCTCTGTCTCAAAAATAAATAAACGTTAAAAAAAAAAAATAAAAAGAGGCCAGCTGACCTCCTTAAGTTTCTGCATTGACCTTCCCACTTGGTCATTAACATTAATCCAGGCGTCACAGGATGTATGAGCAATTACATTGACTCCGCCTTGGCCTACAAGGACACCACCTAGGACAATGTGTCCTCCACAACCCCATGGCCATGATTTGAGTTGGTACTGTATGTTTCCAGGAAAAGGAGGAATATCATTGATCATTTTCGCTAAAGACAGGCAAAACATTTTACCAGCTTTTCTAATTGGATGATTCCCATTGTAGAGATGATAGCCCTTAGGCTATACATAAATAACAATCAGTTATCCTCTGTAGAAAGCTTTCCCCACCCCCCCCACCCGGAACAAGAATAGCTTGGGGCGTGTGGGTGGTTCAGTCAGTTAAGCTTCCGACTTTGGCTCAGGTCATGATCTCTGGTCCTTTGGGCTCTGCTGACAGCTCAGAGCCTGGAGCCTGCTTTGGATTTTGTGTCTCCCTCTCTCTGCTCCCCCCACTCTCAGAAATAAATAAACATTAAAAAAAAATTTTTTTTAAAGAATAGTTTAATTTTGGAGAGATCTCTATAGTCATGTGAAATCTATGTGAGCCATTTGTGGTATTTCCTAAAACACTTGAAAATCTTACAAAAGTTTAAGAGTCACCATTTTTTCCAGATAGACAAGTTAACACCTACTTTATAATCATCCGGCCTCCTAAAATGGTACCAATGTTAGTCAAAGGCACAGATGACAGGGTCTCCAGCGTGAACTCCTTGCTCAGCTGGGTAAGCCTTACAGTTTCGAGTGCAGTTCAGTAATTGAGTCTAGTCCTTGTTTTTGCAGAGAAGCCCAGAGGTGGTCACCCTGTGCTATTTGTGCACATCGCCAGCTGGGTGGCATTTGCCCATACCATAGAATGACTAAGTGATAGCTATGGGAATGTGTGTGGGGAATATATCTGAAAAGTGTGTTGATAGGTGGTTTTTGTTTTGTTAAGGGAAGGGTTTGGAACTGGGGCCATCCTCTACTGTTTGCTTAGACTTCTTAGTAATGTTAACAAGAATGGCAACCAAATTTAATCTTCTGTTGAGAGATGGCTGACCCAGCAGTCAATTAAATTTAAGGTGCTTATAACACTTTGGGAAAACGACACCAGGGTATTTTCCATCTTGAGGAAAGCTCCACAGGTGGTTCTGAAAGACAGTGATCATTTCTGTCCTTTTTTCCCCCAGAAGTTTCTGGGGTCTGAGGAATTCTCAATTTCCAGAATTGCTGCTTTCCCTCCTCTTAACATGTAACTATGTCCTAACCCAGTAACTGTCACTCTACCATTTGCCAGATGTTGCCTCCTCCTACCCATATCTTTTGTCCCAGAAGAGTTGGGTACAAGAGGAACAAGGGTATTTTATAAAACTTACAGAGACCCATTGTGCCCCACAACTTGGGCCCACATAGACCGCAGTAAGGAGACTTGGCAAGCACTTGTACTGAGTTAGTGATTATCTTTTTGATCTAAGACCATATCAACACAGCAAATAAATCCATATCTGTGAACCAAAAATAAGTTTGAATCCCCTGCCTCCTTTTGGCTGAGCGGTCTCCTAGAATGTGTACCAACAAAGCCCACCTGGGGTTGTCATTAGGAAAAAGAAAAAGAATCATACTCAAGAATGATCGGGGCGTCTGGGTGGCTTGGTCGGTTAAGCGTCCGACTTCGGCTCAGGTCATGATTTCACGGTCCGTGAGTTCGAGCCCCGCGTCGGGCTCTGTGCCGACAGCTCGGAGCCTGGAGCCTGTTTCGGATTCTGTGTCTCCCTCTCTCTCTGACCCTCCCCCGTTCATGCTCTGTCTCTCTCTGTCTCAAAAATAAATGTTAAAAAATTAAAAATTAAAAAAAAATGATCAGGAAGAATCCTTGAATATTCAAAAGAGCTCTATATAATCACCCAACACTTTCTTTCTGACTCTAATCGAGAAAACCTCTGAGAAGAGATGATCTCTTTCTGCGGACAGTTGCATTCATTAACCAAACTGCCTTACTAAGGTGTGTGGATCAGAATAAAGTGAAAGGAGTAGAGCCAGACATTTCTGAGTCCATTTTTGAGGAGAATCCCTCAATGCTCAACAGCACCAGATCCCAGCGAATTGCAGGGAATGTGAAAAGCCCGTTGAATACCTAACTATCAGCCCATTGTTAAATTGTTTTGTGATAAAAGGCACACCATTGTCAGACTGGATGTGGTCCAGAAATATAAGCCAAAAATATAACACAGATTAGTTTCACAAGTCACAATAGTGTGGCCAGTATAAACTTATCAGACTGGAACAACAACACATAACCTGAAAAAGTGTTAATAGCAATGGGCCACCACTTATAAACCCCAAGAAGAGGTCAAAGATCAGGTGTAATTAATGTGTTAGAAACAAGTATGGGCAATGCTCCATGCTGTGTGGTTACCTTCACTGAGAGACAACCGGGTCACATTTTGTTGGGACTCAAAATTTGGCAATGGTCTCCTATGCTTCTCAAACAGGATCTTTTACTGTGTACCCAATATAATGGTTGATGTGTTACCATGTCTGGTATGATGATGGTTCCACTAAGCAACAGTTGCTGTCTGGGTAGTGCAGACTTGATCAGCAGCTTAATTCCAGTCAGTTTCAACAGAAAATGGGTCCATCTACATGAGTGACCCAGAGGGTTCAATTAGCAGTCACTATTTGTTTCCTTAATTAGCAGTGCCAAAGAGGGTGTCTTTAATCTTCCAATCTCTAGCTGTTGTTGGTTTTTTTTTTTTTCAAATTTTTTCTTAACATTTATTTTTGAGAGACAGAGAGAGACAGAGCATGAGTGGGAAAGGGGCAGAGAAAGAGGGAGACACAGAATCCGAAGCGGGCTCCAGGCTTTGAGCAGTCAGAACAG
The DNA here is from genome assembly GCF_023721935.1 of Panthera uncia. NCBI lineage: Eukaryota > Metazoa > Chordata > Mammalia > Carnivora > Felidae > Panthera > Panthera uncia. The sequence continues at coordinate 54,994,070 of NC_064813.1, forward strand.
AGCCCAACACGGGGTTCAAACCCACAAACTGTGAGATCAGGACCCGAGCCAAAGTCGGATACTTACCGACTGAGCCATCCAGGCACCCAAGTCTGTAGTTTTCTAAGTAACAATCCAATAATCAGGCCATGGCAATGACCCAAGAATCAGTAAAAATATAATGAGTTTTACCAAGGGTAGTATTTGTCAGAGCTATAAGAACAGCCTTGAGTTCTGCCTACTGAATGAAATGACCATGTCCATTTTCAGTTCTGAACAGTTGGCCCTGAGGCTGAACAGTTGCAGCTTCCCAGTGGACACCATTGGATTTCAGCTTAGCCAAACCATCAGTGAAACAACCCTAAGCATTATAGACAAACTCTGTGAACCAAGGGCCCCACTGAGCCAGCGACTTTGCTGCAGGTGGTGGAATGGAATAGCCGCCATTTTTTTTTTTTTTTTTTTTTAAATGTAAAGCCAAGATGCCTCTGAGGCCAGACCAGCTGCATTCTTGAATGCACCATTCCCATTACTGGATGCTTTTCACTTTGTTAGTCATTGAGTCTGAGTCGACCCACCCCAAAATAGAAATATCAAGTTATGGTCACAGTTCCCCCAGAGGTCAAGCATTCAGTTTCAACAAGAGCCCCAGTAAACTAATAGCTGCTTTTCAAAAGAGGTAAAACTAGTAGCTATGATGAAGAGGCAATGAGTCCAAACCCCAAGGGGCATCTCCAAGTGGAGGCTACCTCCCTCTGCCAGAGGCTCCAACTGGCAACAAAGTCAGTCAGGGAAACGTGTAGCTCAAAGGGACTGTTGATGATGGAGGGCCCCAGAAGTATTAGCACTTGTCTACATCCAGATCTTCCCAATCAGGCGAAGCCCTTTTTGTTCTTATGAGTATTTGCATACAAGCATGTAAAACGCTAATACCAATTCTATATTCAGCAGTGGAACCCAGAACAGCAATACATTAAATAACACAAAGGGTTCCACCCCAGAGTTCATGTTAACTTCCCTTTCCCACTGTGAACTCTGCCCCAACCCCATTAGTTGAATGTGGGCATACCCTCATCGCATGTGCCTGTATCCACAAGAACCACAAAAATTTGAATCCCTTACTTTCCCCATATTCCCCAACACGCTGGATAGATTGTGGCCTTTTATCCTCTTTCAGAACAGGGAGATATCACCCTTGGTCTAATCTCCTTTCTCCTTAAACCAGCTGAGGTCAGTGAAAGAAGGGATGGGTCACAGGGGAGCAAAGAGGGAGAGGGCTCCACGTGGTAAGCAAATCACGTCCCAGTTTGGAGAGGGATGGCAGCTGCTGGCAAAACTTTATTTCGATTTTAGTTTCTCACTCTTCATGGAATCAGTCTGCTCGGCATTGTAAACCAAATCAAGGATGAGAAGAGCTTTCAGACCAGTCAGTCAATGCCCTCTCTGTGGTTTTCCATGGGAAATTGTTTCAGGAAAATGTTCTGAGGGGCCCAAAGCTTCCATAAAGCAAGTAGATCACTGCGCACTGCAAAACAAAACAAAACAAAAGAAACAAACAAAAAGCTCTGAGGCCTTTTACCACCATCTTCAAACGGATCTAGGTTGACATGACAAACCACAGGACAGGCTGAGTCATAAGGTGGCCCCAAGATTCTACTTCTCTTTAACAAGCGTCCTGCACAATTCCCCCCAATCTTCCGGGCAGACCAGCAAAGGTTCTAATGATTTGCCTATGTTCTGCTTGTAGGGAGTGTGATTTTCCCTGCCTTCACACTCAATGTAGGTATGTGCTTCTGTAACTGTGGTCAGAAAGAGGGCAGAACCTTCTGCCTGTTCAGACCGAATGTTAGCACTAGTTCTTCTGAAGGGGTGGGCCTGAGGCTGTCCTCCCACTTGGAGAATTAGCAACAACCAGGGCACCATTTGGCTAGTTGTTTGGACCCCTTTCCTCAGCCTATAATTGCTTCTCTAAATTCCCATTAAGAAGAAATAAGATAGCAGGCCATTTATTGCCCGGTTGACCATACAATTTGATCAACATGTTTGCAATCATTTCCCATGAACTTCCTGAAAATTCTGTTAACCACCCTGCAAAGCCTTCCTTCCTTTCTAGTACTCCAGCATTCCAGAAAGTGAGTAAAATTTCATTTGAAATATTGAGTGCCCTTTTACAAAAATGTAAAACATTATTTTAAAGTACATTTCCTTTACCCTGCCCTCACATTATTATGTGCATTACCTTTCTTATTTTATTTAGGCCTTTGTTTTTTGGATTGGTTGTGAAAGCCATATACGATTTTTATACTGAGAATAGAATTAATAATTAATTCTTTAATGAATAGTGCACATCCTGTTTTGAAGAAATAATATTTTGGGCAAAATTTCCATAAGAGATTTTTGGTTTTGCCCATAAGTTAGTTCAGAGCATCTGAGATCTTCCTTCCTTCCTTCCTTCCTTCCTTCCTTCCTTCCATTCTTCCTTCCTTTCTTGTGAAGTGACAGGCAAATTTGATGCCTCGGCATTTTATTTTAAATTCATTTTAGGGGTGACTTCAACATAGCTTGTTACTTCATTTTTTGTTACTGTACCTAATAATTGGGGATTTTTGTTTGTTTGTTTGTTTTTTGTTTTTGTTTGGTGTTTCACTACCTAATCTTATAGGCACAGTCTTACTTTAGTCCAAAATCACTCTTTTCATTTTCTATTTCCCTCTTTCTTCCCATCCCAATTTTTTCTAGTCAGTTGTTGGCTTGTCCGATTGTAACTAGAGATACACTTGACATATTAGTTACTTGACATATTAATTTTGGCCACTTCTGGTATGCTTTCTTTTGCCAATGAAATTATTGAAATTGAAAAATTGGGTGGGGGTGTCTATGAGAGACGGAAGTCTTTCCCCTGGGCATTAAGTATTAAGCCAGTTTCTCTATCACATAACAAGAGAGAAGTGTTAAAACCAAAGTTCACGGCATGCAACTGGCAGAAGCAAATAAATGGCTCTCTTTAAAAATTTCACTTCAACAGCAATAAATCTCTAGTTAAATCTAAAAACAGGATTTTAAAATGGCAAATGAAAAATATATCGATTTCAGATAGTAGCTCAAATGCACTTTTTTTTTTTTTTTTGGTTTCTTAATTATCCTGTGAAATGTCAAGTGTGTTTCAGGGCAGCTGGTTAACATTGTCTGAGTTCAGCCATGGAATCAAAGAGTTTTTATTGCTGGAGGGGAATTCAGAGATTATCATTTTACACATATGGAAACCGAGATCCAGAGAAACGATGTATGTATAGTTCTGAATAAGCAGAGCTAAAACATAACTCCTCTTTCTTATCCTCTTTCCACAATGAGGCAATGCTATCGTGGTGATGTTCAGAAAGTAGAGCTGCAAATTCACATAAATTTCAAATATTTTAATTTTTTTGATATTTATTTATTTTTTCTTTTTTTTTTTTTTTATAAATATATGACTCGATTTTTCCACGTTTTTTATTTATTTTTGGGACAGAGAGAGACAGAGCATGAACGGGGGAGGGGCAGAGAGAGAGAGGGAGACACAGAATCGGAAACAGGCTCCAGGCTCCGAGCCATCGGCCCAGAGCCCGACGCGGGGCTCGAACTCACGGACCGCGAGATCGTGACCTGGCTGAAGTCGGACGCTCAACCGACTGCGCCACCCAGGCGCCCCGATATTTATTTATTTTTGAGACAGAGAGAGAGACAGAGAGAGAGAGAGAGAGAGAGCATGGGGGGGAGGGGCAGAGAGACAGGGAGACAGAATCCAAAGCAGGCTCTGAGCTGTCAGCACAGAGCCCCACGCAGGGCTCGAACTCACAAACCATGAGATCATGACCTGAGCCGAAGTCAGATGCTCAACCAACTAAGCCACCCAGGTGGCCCTTCATCCCTTTGCAGAGTGCAAAGGGATGGGGGAGGGGGGAGGGGCAGAGAGTGGGGGAGGGGCAGAGAGAGAGGGAGACAGAGGATCCAAACCAAGCTCTGTGCTAACAGCAGAGAGCCTGATGTGGGCCTCGAACTCACCAACCTGTGAGATCATGACCTGAGCTGAAGTTGGCTGTTTAACCGACTGAGACACCCAGGAGTGCCTCTCTGTCTCTTTCAGTGGCTCCTTTACTGTTAGTCCCTCAATGTGGAGGCTTCCTGTGGTTCTGTTTTTCTTTTTTTCTCTGAGTAAACTTGATCTTGCATAGCCTCAGACTGCTAGCTTTATCCCTAGCCCTCGATATACTTAGCTCTCATGCTAGCTCCCCACCAATGTTCTGGACATCCTGCTGGAGCCCTCCAGCTCCTCCGTGGTTGTCTAGCAGCCGCTATATCTTTAATATATTCAAAACAACGCAAAATGTTCACATTTACCAAATGCGTGATTTGCGTTAAAAAAGAAAACTAAACTCTCCAAGTTTCTGTTCTCTCTCACCTGCAAAATGGGTTTCTTATGAAACTAAATGTGGAGAACCCAGCAGCTGAGAAGTATTACTTTGTTGTCCGTTCTCAAACTGCTTCTCCTGTTGTGATCGGTTTTAAAGGTTTTTCCTCTACATAATGATATCTTTGGGTTATAGTCGGCTCTTCCCCACTCTCATCTTTGCACCATGTCAATTAACAAATTCTATGATGTTCTATCAAAGAAGCTTCTTTCCATTTTGGCCTTTAAACCATCCTCAAGGTCTCTGTCTTAGTTCTGGTCTCATCATGCCTTTGGATGGGTCTCCTTGGCTCTGTTTTCTTCTGTCTCTTCATTCTCCAGCATGGTATCAGAGTTATTGGCCTGCTCCACTACCTAAAAACACCATGCTGGCTTCCCAGTGTCTTCAGAAGAAAATTATAATGTTTAGAATTCTCTAGCTAAGCAGTAAATTCCTTCACAATCTGGGCCCTACCTACTACTTCAGCATTATTTTTTTGTCCCTCTTTGCTCTCTTGTCACAGTGCACCAGAATGGACGCACACACACACATACACACATGCACACACAAACTCCCAATGTTTCTACCACACCCAAATCCCCTTGACATACCAAACGTTGTCAAGACTTTGTCTTTAGTATACTATTCCCTCCATGTGGAATGCTCTCTCTTTCTCTCTCAACTGACAAACTCTTAACATTTAAGACACCAGTTTTAAGCAACCCAGTGCCTCCCTCAATTATCTTGGGCAGAAGTTGCTCTGTTTACATGTTTCTGTATTGATCCTTTACATGACGGCCTTCTACCCACTCCAAATTTTGAACACAAAATGTATAGCAAGGGCTATACATTTGTTTTCCCCTTTAGTACCTAGTACTGTGATTGTCACACAGTAGACATGTAATAAACAGGTCACATAATTATCATGTCCTGCTGGCATCTCAACTAAGATTTCTTTGGATGTTCTTTTGAATTTATTTTATAACAATCTAAGGATTTGGTCCTGTCCTCCATGATAGCTTCCCCTGAGGTTAGATATAATTTTTAGGGAAATAATGTTTTACAGTCAAAATGTGGGGACAAAAATAAAAAAACAACAAAACCCACTAGTATGCATTCTGCCCCCCATCTGACCCACGGCAGATATGGATCACCAAACAAGGCATTCTTCCCCGAGAAGCCAGGTAGATCCTTCCTTCTCAACACAGTGCTCCAAGAACCACTATCAATGAAGGACGTTGGCAGCTGATGTTTGGGATAACAAGTCATTAGAAAACTCAGGGTGGATATCACATGACCTGAAATTCTGGTCCCACTGTGTGGCTGACAACTCTGAGATGCAGGTGATGGCACTTTATGTGGTGTCTTGCATGACATAAATATTTAGCAATTAATTGTCTATTAGTGAATGATGATTACTGAACTATTTTTGCCTCATTTTCTCTGCCCAAACAATAGGGCAGGTAATTTCCAAGCTACTTTTGATGGTTGGTGTAAGAATAAATATAACGAGCAATGTGAATTACCTGGGAAAAAGTTTAAAATCATTATAAAAAATAGTTTCATTGCATAAAATATTATGTACAATGAAGTATTCAACTTGTAAAACTAATTTAGTGTCCTACAGTTGAGTTATAACAACTGGAAACATAGGATATACTAGCATACTTTTTTAAACTTCAAATGTACATAATAAACAGCTGTAAGTAGAGTACAAAGAACTTTTTTTTTCTGAACTGTTTGCAAAGAAATTTGCCAATAGAATGCCTCATCATGCCAGAATACTTTGGTGTATATTTCGTACAAACAGGAACATTCTGTAGTTCCATGGCACAACCATAACAATCAAGAAATTCAAAATAATGCATTACTGCTATCCATTCCTCGTGACATTAGATCCCCATTGACACTTGAAGCTTTTAGGCCAGTTATTTTGGTAAATCGGATTTTTCTGATGTTTCATTATGATTATATCTGACTTAATTACTCTCATGCAGAAATACAGAAGTGACAGAATATACTTTCCATCGTATCCTATCAAGCAATTCATGGTTTCAATTTATCTCATTACTAAGAATATTGACTTTGATAATTTTATCAATATGGTGACTTCAGGATTGTTCACTATAAAGTTATCCTTTTCCTTTTTGCAATTAATTAATAAGTATTTTGTGATGAGGTACTTTGAGACTATGGCAGTATGTATTTCTTCGTGAAAGTTTTAATTTGTTTATTTACTTATGTCGGAATCAACTCCTGGATTCCTATGTGTTCAATTGGTTGTAGTATGCTGCTGTAATATGTTTTATTTTGTTTTTTTGACACTGGCATTGTCCCAGAATTGGCCATTTGGAGCCTCTCTGAGTTGGCTTTGGTGTCATTTTTACATTTCATTCTTTGAAAACTGTATTATTTTACAGCTAAAATAAATGTATCAGGCTTATCTTGTACTTCTGTTGCCCAACCCCTGAATCAATAATTTCTCCAAGGAATCATGTCTGGTTCCAATTAATGAAGCACTAAGTAGATTTCTTCTATTGGGGAATTGTCATTCCCAGGCCCTCAGTGGAAAAAACTGGGGATGAATGTATGAATACTCATGTACACGTATTTACAAATCTTACATATTATGTACATATTTATATATATTCTATATTATGTAAATATATTTATATTGCGTGAAACCATATGTACCATACGTGGAACCATAAAATGTGGAATATATATAGGCTATATATACATAGAGAGAGAATATACACGTACACATATATATGTAATAAGTTTATATATGTACCTCCAATTGTAATAATAGTGATTATTCTATTCCTGAGTTGTTTTGGAAACAGCTTTTACAGACCCCCCAATTGCAACATTTTCAGAATTTTTTCAAATTGGTTGTTAAACCACTTGTAGCTTGAAAATGGCCATGATGGGAATCTTTACACCATGGAAATTGTCAAACACTCCTGTCTATGTGTTTGATTTGCATATTTACAACGGATATATCCAATCTTATTTTTGAAGAGACCAAATTTTCCAGTGACTTGCTATATATCTTCTCATTGATGTCATTGATATCATCCCATGAGCACCAACACCAGAATAGATAACCTGATCATCTCCCGTAATTCTGCTTCTATCCCTAATGTTCATCTTATCATAGCTAAGAAGGCAGCTTTCCTCTCAGTTCCACAGACAAGGAATAATAGAATCATTTTTGATTTCCCCTTCATCTTAATCTTCCTAAATCTAGCCCCCAGGTTGTGTTGAGTCCATCTCTAACCTGTTTCTTATGACTCTTTTCTTTTATAATCCCAGTTATTCATTGGCTTATTTTAGGCTTTTGCTTTTTTCTTGCCCGGTCAATTGAATGTTTCTCTTTCATAAATTTCTTACCTTGAATGAGAGATAGGTACAATAATCAAATACCTTCTCACTTGTCTGAAATATATTCCAAATGAAATTTATCAGTACAGAACAATATGGCTACACAAAACCTGATCGAGTATGACTTAAACAGTAAAAACAGTTGCTAACCTCACATAAGAAAGTTGGAGAAGTGTTCTCAACTTGGTATAGCTGTCCAATGCTATCATTAAAAACCCAGACTTTTTTTTATCTGTTCCCTCTGCTATTCCCATCTATTGACCTTTTCCCTGACACTTGGCATTCTGTGGTCACAAAATGGCTGCCAGAGCACTAAACAATCCATCCTCACGCCACAGAAAAGGCATGGCATAGAAAGTAGCCTCACTTGTCTGTCTTTCTTCAGGCAACATAGTCTGTCTCAGAAACTTCCCAGCTATCTTTTCCCTACCTCCTACTTTTCATAACTATGTTACATGGCCCCAGATCCCTTAAAAAGAAGTCATAGTCAGCCAAAGTTCTTTGGCTTTCCTAACACTTTTTTTTTTTTTCAAGTTTGAAGCTTATACCAACTCTACTGTGTTTCTACTGGGTAATGATATGTGGAGAAAAACCACATCTGTTCTTTCTAAACTTGTTCATACCTCTTCACAAGGACCCAATTCCACCAAGATTACAAAATACGCGTTTATTAATTCAATGAGCATCCAATGAGTATTATTTTAAATACTAGGGTAGGGTAGTTAACAAAACCGGCAGAAATTCCTGCCCTAAAAGAGCTTACATTCTAGTGACATATCTGTTCTCCATTAGAGGAAATCTAAATCTAAATCAGCAGTTCAGAAGACTTTCCAGAATTACCTTAACTTACTTCCTGCCACTATGCTTTACTCTTTCAAAAACAGGAGCTTGGGTGTTGATTCTGGTGTGTTTTGATTCCGACCTAAATTCTATTTTTCCTGGCTAATATTTCTTAGTTTGTGAAATGAACTTGGGCTTTTTCCTATTTTTAAGTACTAACATTCGCAATGCTATTTTTGCATTTTTGGGTTCATTTTGGTCAATTATAGTGTTGAGACTTTTGTAGTCTTGCACTTTGAACAGCCACTCTTCCTTAAATTTAGTGTGTCCCACTTGAGAAGAAACTTATACTTTAAATGGAAACTTTTGCCGCACAACATGGATTTGGAAAAGTGCCACAGGAATGTTTTTAGATTGTATAGGACTTGGCAATGAAAATAACTGGTTGAAGAATGACATTAAAAAATAATCTTTGGATTTTGACACCTTATGGAAGAAAAGAGAAAATGTTATTCTATCGCTCTTTCTCCATGATATGGTTTTCTTAAAAAGGAGAACTGTATATGTTTAACTAAACAATAACTTACCCCTTAATGTCTACTTTAAAAGGACATTTTATCAGCTTGGATGCTTTGGAACAGCATGTAATAGAAAACACAGACTCTGTCTTAGTCCACTAGGACTGTAATAACAAAATACCACAGACTGGGTGGCTAATAAACAACAGAAATTTAGTTCTCACAGTTCTGGAGACTGGAAGTCCAAGATCAATGTGCCAGCATGGTCAGGTTCTGGTGAAGAGTCTCTTCTGGGTTGCGGACTGATGACTTCTCTCTGTGTCCTCACACGGTGAGAAGGACGAAGGAATCTCTGTAGAGCTTCTTTTAGAAGAGCACTAATCCCATTCATGAAGGCTCCTCCCTCATGGTTTAATCACCTCCCATGGGGCCCATCTCCTAATATTACCACATGGGGTCTTAGGTTTTCCACGTATGCATTTGATGGGGGACTGGGGAGATACAAACACTTAGCCTATAGCAGACTCAAACTGAGTTAAGAAATAAACATGTTACTTCACGTAACAAGAAGTCCACAGGTTGGGCAGGCTGTATTCAAAGTGTCGTCCACCATGCAGCCAGCCTGTTGGGGACCCAGGGGTAGGACCACCTTCCTGTGATGCAGGTGGCTTTGTGGCGAGCCGATACCTCAATAAAACTGTATTCTTCCAGGAAGGAAGAAGTTGGAAAGAAAGAAAATGGTTGCCTATAAGTCAACAAAAAGTCCCAGCACACCTGCAACAGTAGGAAACTTTCTTCTCAATAAGTACCGCTACACTTTATCAACTAAGATACATATGATTGCTTTCCCCACATGATGTAATTCAATTTATTATTTCATTTTCTACAGTTACATGAATGTTCCCCAAGCTTCAAGAATAGGACTCATGCCTCATTGGATCTCTGTGATAAGTAGTTATCTGGCAGTATTTTTTTTCTTTCTTTTTTTTTTTTTTCAAGTGCATTTCTAAGCACTTTTTAACTCTTAATCTTGGCAACAACTCTTTGAGATAAGTAGTATTATTATCCCCAGTTTATGTGTAAGTAAACTGAATGAGTAAAATGAATGAGTAATTTGTCCAATGTCACCCAACTAGAAAATGTATCTTTAACTGTTTGGAATAAAGGAAAACCAGAGGTATCTAAATATTAGTCAGATCATTTGCCCTGAAACAAGTATTGCCAACACACAGCGAGATTTTTGGAGAGCGTAAAATTTCCCTTCGAAAGTTGGAAGAATCTTTTTGAAAAGTGAAATTTAAATTTATCTTTAGGACAAACTGATGCTATTAAGACTTCAATCCCAAAGGCTGTTTAGCTATGTAAATAAAAGATGGAAGATCTTTCTCTGAAACAGAGGCTGTCAAGGTAATTTAGCTTTGAGGAGTGGCAGTATTACGCAGGCATTACATTCCATACCATAAATATTGACTGAGTGAGTCCTCTGGGCCAGAGGCCACACCAGGCGCTGGGCTTACAGAGCTGAACAACCAAGATGTGGTTCTTGTCCTCATGGCGCTTACAACCTAGTGGGAGACACAAAAAATAAACCCATCAATAAATGTTAATATGTTAGATGAGACATTCCTACTATCTAGATATTTTGCCAGAAGTTCCAAGCCTGAGATATTACACACTCTAAAGGTGCTACTTTCTTGTTCAGAGAAGAAAGACAAGGTTTGAATTAGTGGTGAGTACATATAATACAAAACAAACAAATAAGGTAATTGTTAATTCCAAGGATACAAGTTAGGTAAGGAAAGAAATGTAGTCGTGGAATATTACATATCTTGGCTCTAAACAGAGTTTACATAATTAAAATATTATAAGCAGCAATCACTGAGAAAATACAAATGTTACTCAAAAATACATAAATACAGTAAGGAAGAGAGACAAAGACACAGAGAGGAGAGATAGAAAGACAAAGAGAACAAAACAGATGAGGGGAAGATGGGAAGGAAATAGATAAATAGACAAGACGGATGATAGGCAGGCAGACAGACAGATGGAAACTGGGGGGTGGAAAGAGGAGAAGTATACTGGGGGGTGGAAAGAGGGTGGGGACAGATAATAAAAAAAAAGCTCAGGTAAAAGAAAAGGATAAATCCACTCTTCCCTCCTGAGAAGATGATAAAATCTAAGATTAAAAAAAAATAGTTAAAAATACACTATCTAGAGATGTGTAGATAAAAAGTCAAAATAACCAAAAGAACTAATATTTGTGTAATGTAAAGCAGGGACTAATATTTGTGTAATGAGCTTTATAAACTACATTTGAAATGTTAATAAAAATAAAATGAACTATGGGGCACCTGGGTGGCTCAGTTAGTTAAGCATACAACTTTGACTCAGGTCATGATCTCATGGTTTATGGGTTCGAGCCCCGCGTTGGGCTTGTGCTGACAGCTCAGACCTTGGAGCCTGCTTCAGATTCTGTGTCTCCCTCTCCCTCTGCCGCTCCCCCATTGCGCTCTGTCTCTCTTTCTCAAAAATAAATAAACAGTAAAAAAATTTTTTAAAGTAGCAGGTGCTTTCTTAGCACAGTGGGCAGTGCGTCAGTCCCATAAAAAATTAAAATAAATAAAATAAAAATGAACTAAAGGCAAATAATATATGAAAGTATTTTATAGCTGCTAAGACATTGAATCACATCAGTATTTTAAGTCATTAGAATTTTATGGAGAAGTCATGTTTCATTGTCCAAGAGAATCTTTGTTTTTCCTTTTGGCTAATATCTGAATCTGTGTAACACTTAATTTTCCAAGTTTGCTCTTATGAATTGTCATGAACCATCACTTACTAACTGCCAAGTAGGTCCCTTTGGCCATGTGATTGGTTTAGCAATGTCAATCCATGATCAAAGGAAAACTAGGTTAGCTAGAATTGTATTGTCTTAACCATAAATTTTCAATAGTGTCCAAAAACAAAGGGAGTGCTGGGTGTATGGGTGGCTCAGTCAGTTGGGCATCTGACTCTTGATTTTGGCTCAGGTCATGATCCCAGGGTTGTGGGATTGAGCCCTGCGTTGGGCTCCGCACTGAGCATGGAGCCTGCTTGGGATTCACTCTCTCCCCCTCTGGCCCTCTCCCCAGCTCATGCTCTCTCTTTCTCTCAAAATAAATAAATAAACTTTAAAAAATAAATAAAAATAAAAGCAAAACTTAAGTAAACTATGTATTAATTTCATATAATTAAAAATCTTGTGTAATTGTAATTAAAGTTTAGTAGGTGGCCTCCAATCCTCAAATGCAGTATCTCTCTGTCTCCTTTAACTTCATTCAGTTACCTCAATTGTCTTTTGATGCCTGAAGTATTATCTAAGTGCTCAGCAGGGATCCACACTGGTTCAGTTTAAATTCCTGTGAACTGGTGCAAAGAAACTTTTTAGGGTGCTAGTGGGAAGTTGCTCTCACTAAGGGCAGTTCTAGGTGGAGAGATGAATTCTGCAGGAGAACGATGCCCAGGCATATTTCAACCCAACATTTATGCCATACTCACAGAATCCCACTTGGCCACCCACCCAGGTGGACAGTATTTTGATTCAGAAGTCATTTTAGAGGTCCTTTTAAGAAATAACTTGTCAAAATTTAGTTATATAAATCCTTGAAAATAGCTAATAAAACTACTAACAATGACAGCTAACTTGTATAGGACATTTCTAAATAAATATAATTCTGTTTTTAAATTAGTCCCTCTTGCCAGTATATTGAAATGCTTGGAATTTTAAGTAAATCATCCTTAGGATCCCTTAACAATTTTGTACAGATGGAGGGCCACGTGGGTGAATATCTTGCATGCATGGGGATAAGATCCAGATGGCGAGAACGTAGAAGGGGTTGTTAGAAACATGTTGGAGGAGAGCATTGAAAACATCAAACACTGTGATTGTAAGCTATGGAAATAACTGTCCTAAACTCTAAAACAATGCAAAAATATGAAGATGTCAAAAACTCATGGCATTTTCATTTAGGCTCTCTGGACTGAAAATATTTGTATTTTCTGTCAAGAAGAGACTTGCTTGAATATATAAATATATTCATACAAACATGCATATTAGTAAACATACATATGTATGTAATCTATATTACATATACAGTATATATTACATATATTACATACATTGTGTATACATATGCATACATATGTTTGTGTGTGTATTTGTAGGTATATAGGCTTTTTAGAGGAAAATGTCATTTGTAAATGATAGAAAATATTCATTATTAAAATTTTATTTACTAATTTTCTTAATACCATCACCAAAGCTAGAAAATATAAAAATAAAAAAGATCATCATTTTTTAAACAGATGGGAAAACACTCTCTGGGGACATCCAACCAGACTGATGTTTTGTCTGCACCAATTTTTTTGCAAACTATTTGGCATTCCTTGACAAGCTTGGCTTGCTTCCCTTACATGTTCAACATCAATATCTATGGGCAACTACATATATGTTCACACAAGGGTAAAGGCTATGTCAAACATCTACCAATATATATCTGTAATTATTTCTATGTGGCATATGCTAGCTGCCTTATTTTCACTAAATACTAAGTTCTTTCAGAAATAGATATTTTTCTTATGTTCCCCATGATACACACATAGAAAATAGCACAGAATTTTTGTGACACTGTAGAATCAAATATGTATATATTTGAAATTATTTGTGTTTCCAACCACAGTTATTTCCATAAAACTGGCCATTAGGTTTCAAGAGATAAGTTTTCTCTTGAAATTTTAATTTCTTAGCTGTCATAATGTGTTTATTTCAGAAACATCTTTCCTTTTAAATAAACAAGTATTAGGATATCATCTAAAGTCTGTGAGGTTTCAGGAGGATATTTATTACACAGATTTGGAATAAGGTGGTATTCTTTACATCAGATGACTTCACTCTTCGGTAACCCAACAGTAATGCCCAAGGTCAAATAGCCTCACTGTAGTTCATTTGAATGCACACTTTTTCAAAAATAGTGTGACATGAGGTTGGACCCTGATATTACATCATATAGAAAATTAACTCAAAATGGGTCAAAGACCTAAACATAAAAGCTAAGCTATAAAATTCTATAAGAAAACATAGGGGAAAGCTTCATGACATTTCATTTGGCAATGAATTCTTGCAAATAACACCAACAAAGCCAAATATAGATAAATTAGACTATATCAAAAGTAAAAAAAAAAAACTTCTGTACATTAAAGAACACAATCAACAGAGTGATTTCCAAAGGCAACCTATGGAATAGAGAAAATATTTGCAGAGTTATTATCTCATAAGCAGTTAATATCCAGAATATATAAAGAGCTACAACTCAACAACAACAAAGAATAAAAAAAATGGACAAAGGATTTAAAGTAGACATTTCCGCGAGAAGATTCACAAATGATCAACAAACATATGAAAAGATACATAACATCACTAGTCATTCAGGAAATGCAAGTCAAAACAGTGAGTAATCACCTTACACCCATTAGGACGGCTACTATCAAAAAAGAAAGCGAGTGTTGGCAAGGATGTGAAGAAATTGGACCCTTGCTGCATTGTTGGTTTAAATGTAAAATGGTACAGCTGCTGTGGAAAACAGCATAACGGGTCTGCAGAAAATTAAAAATAGAATTACTTTATGATCCAGCAATTCTCCTTCTGAGCATATATCCAGAAGAATTGAAGGCAGAGTCTCAGATATTTTTGTATATCTGCGTTCATAATAACGTTATTCACAGTAGCCAAAAGGTGAAGCAACTCAAATATCTGCTGGTGGATGAATAGGTAAATACGATATGGGATATATTTACAATGGAATTTTAAAAGGAAGAAAATTCTAGCATATGCTACAACATGGATGAACTTTGAGGACATTATACTAAGTAAAATAAGTCAGTCTTAGGGGCACCTGGGTGGCTCAGTGGGTTGAGTGTCCAACCTCAGCTCAGGTCATGATCTCATGGCTCATGGGTTCAAGCCGACAGCTCAGAGCCTGGAGCCTGCTTCGGATTCTGTGTCTCCCTCTCTCTGTGTTCCTCCCCTGCTCTCACCCTCTCTCTCTCTCTCTTTCTCTCAAAAATGAATATTTTAAAAAAATTTAAGTAAAGTAAGTCAGTCATAAAACAATAAATACTGTAAAATTCCTCTTAAGTGAGGGATCTAGGATAACTAAACTCACAGAAACAGAAAATCGAGTGGAAGAGAAGGTATTGGAGAGTTGTCTAATGGATATATAATTTCATTTTGCAAGGTGAAAAAGTTCTGGAGATGGGTCCCACAACAATATACTTAACACTACTGAACACTACAAATGGTAAATGTTATTTGGCTACATTTTTTTTTTAAAAAAAGATACAATGAACAAGTGCTTTCCAAGGGAGTGATAATTCTTGCCTGTACTGTACTCCCATATACAGGGGGACAGAGGCTGTGATAGGCATTCTGAAGAAGAGACATGACATGGTTTGGGGGAAAGCAAAAAGGAATACAGTGAAAAACTGTCACCTCTGGGATCAGTTAAACTAGGGTTTAACCATATTAAGCATTGTTATGTGGAGCCAAGGTCGCTGAATAGAACATTCTGGTTCCTGGCTATTCTGTGTTAAAGAGAGGCAAAAAGGTAAACGTTATAAGACTGTTTTGAAGATGAATTTATATGAGTTTGCTAATACAGAGCCTAGAATACAGTTCCCAATACAGAGCCTAGAACAAAGAAAGTACTAATATATCGTTGCTGCTATTGCTATAATTATTACTGTTCTTCAAAATGATCTGCTTCGAATCAAAATTGTTTTGAACTTTGGAAAATAAAGTAATAATATACCAGAGTTTATATTTAATAGATGGAAAAGTATATAAGTTATTGAATCAATAAATTAGTGGTGAGTCTAAAAAAGTATAAATCCATCTCTGTTAGATAACTTTCTTAAATAACAGTTTCTTTCCCTAATCAAATAAACAGTACTCATCGAAGACTAAGTCCCACATTTACTTATGCACAAAGGATAAACTGAAGATAGTCAGAAATGTTATAAATTTTGGGGCGCCTGGGTGGCTCAGTTGGTTAAGTGTCTGACTTTGGCTCAGGTCATGATGTCACGGTGTGTGAATTCAAGCCCCGCGTCGGGCTCTGTGCTAACAGCTCAGAGCCTGGAGTCTGCTTTGGATTCTGTGTCTCCCTCTCTCTCTGCCCTGGCCCCCCTCGTGTTCTGTTTCTCTCTCTCTTTAAAAAATAAAATAAAATAAAATAAAATAAAATAAAATAAAACAAAACAAAATAATTTCAAAAAAAGAAATGTTACACATTTTAAGTTAGTGAACATTGAAAGTTATTTAAAAAAAATGATCATGAAAACCTGCACATTAAACTAGAAAAAAATGATTTCTCCTCTGTTAGTAACTGTTAATAGCTCAGCTCTGTGGTCTTTCCTACCTGCTGCCATGGAACAACTGGAGACCTCAGTCATCCTCTTCCCGTAGAATTCTTACTAATTATTGAAATATCTTTTATTAGGTTCCTTTGTAGAACATAACATTTGATTACTGAGCTGGTATTTATATCACTCAGGGACCTGGGTTGGGTGCATATTTGGAGTCTCTGAGAGAAGTTATATTTGCAAGCAGATAATGGATGATGTCATATCCAGCCTCTAGTTGGGAGGTAAAATGACAGTTACATCTTTTCTGTATGGGTTTAAGATTACTCATTTCTTCATCCTTGCACTTGATAAAAATAAGAATGTGATAAAGATCAAAGTCACCCAAAAGGATTTTTTTTAAGTATTAAGTTTTCACACTAGCTTTCTATAAAGTTCTTATATAATGTAATACAAGATCGCTCATTTGTATACATCACAATTCACTTTTGTTAAGATGTCCTGAGGAAAAGATTAATTTAATTAAAATATTACTGGGGCATGACTGCTAAACATATGGCTTTAGATGGCTGACAAGATACTTTGCAGAAATTGAAACAACTACACCATTAAATCATACATTAACTGATGTATTTGCTCATGGCTACCTCTGTAAGCAAAAATGTAAACATCTGAAAACATAAAGGTGACATTCTTGAAGCACAAAACTTCTTTCACTGAGAATGTACACTTTCTAAAGTTAATACTGAGGCATCTTTGATTACTACCAGACCACACTGAATGAGAAAGTCAAGTTGTCAGGCCAAGCCTTTGTTTACAGAGCATAATCTAATTACCCAAGGATCAGTGTGGGAAAATAGGCCAGGATCTGACTTGACATCAGGGCACTTTTAATATTTCAGACAATCTATTTTACATTCAGCCTCAGAGTGTGAGACTCGACCAAAAATGTTTTTGCAGAGTAACACAGAAATCAAGTTAGCCATCACTCCTGTGTATGTGTACCCACAGGGCCTTCACAAATAAAATTACTTACTTCCTACATGGTTTTCTAAGACATATTCATTATGCGTGTGAGCCTCTGAATTCAAGTAGAGTCTTGGCATCAGGAAGACTTCTCTAAGCCAATATGGAGATTAAGTACACCATGCTTGTTTTATATATGAATTGCCAGCATTTAATAAAGTTCCTGCTTACCTTCTGGACATTTATGTAGGGAGCCAAGAGAATAGGTTGACACTGAAGTCCCATCATCAGGGAAAGGACTGAAGGTATGGCTCTAGGGTTCAACATTTGTTTGGAGTTCCACCAATACTGTTTTCATTATAGTGAGCTTAAATAAGCATTAGCGGCCTTTCTATCAAAGAAATTAGTTCTTATGTGAATGGCCTATAAATAAGATTGTTATACAGTGGAATAATAGGAGCATATAATGAAACTTGATTTCCAGCCAAACAAACATATGGACATTAAAAATTAAAAAAAGGAAAATGTGCACTATATGGGTCCCATGTGGGATGATTGAAGTCATCCACTAACATGTGTGTCTGGATTCTATCCATTTAGGAGCACAAGATTCTTTCAGGCAGGGGACTGCTCTTACTGTCTAGGGGTGTTGGATGTGAGAAGATGTGGTTTCCTGTGGGGAGAAAGAAGGGTGAGGCAAAGTTTTCAACAGTTACCACGGTTTTGTTCAACACATTTTTTTGGATAATGGGATACTAAGAATCAAGGCAGTATTAACAATTACAGCATTCAATGTTATGTCCAAGCAAGTAATGATGCCTCTATTTTGTATGAAGGGTTATCTAACAAATACCTCCATAGTTTTAGTTATCTACTTCAGGCCTCCTATTAATTTCATATAGACATTTCTTATGACATTTCTTATAGACATTTATTCATTCAGTCAAAACCTGTATTGAGTATCTACCTAAGACAATTTCTTAATAAATAAAAAAGATCACTTTATGTATCTCTACCAAAATAGTCCATTCATTCATATAATGCTACTAACAATACCTAGGAACATATACCTAATCTTCTGTGATAGCATAAAGGACCAAAGTAACAAACTGAATTATAGTTGAATAATCCACTTGAACTTTTATGAACTTTAAAATCCGTGAAATGCCAGTTGAATATAAGAGAAAACACTTTATAGGTTGTTTATTTTTTTTTCATTTAACACCTAAAACTATATGGATTCAGAGAAAACGCTATATAGAAAGTGATGCTGCTAATTGAGTATTTTGAGAACAGAGGAAATTAGTGGCTAAAACAAAATAAAGTCAGGTCAGCGCAAATGAATATGCACACCCGCTGGAAATTTTCTACTACAATTGAGGTTGAGAAAATTTTGAGTGAGCTATTATGCTAAATAAATCATCAGTGGAATAAAACACAGATTTTATAAGCCTCCAATTTCACTATTTTATATTTTCTTTCCAGTACAACGGAAAATTCTTTTTATTTTTTTCAGGTAATGTTATTTTGGGGATTATATTGACCAAGCCGTAGCTCTTAACAAAGACTCAGATCTTTGTGTGGGAGAAAAAAGTGGTAGCGAGAAACTGACTACACTTACCAAAGATTTTGTCAACACATTTTATTGGATAATGGAATACCATACATCATGACATTGGCCGTATTAGTAATTACAACCAATGGCGTTATCTCAGAGCTGTAATGATGGCTCCATTTTATACACAGTCATATTAGTTGTCTTACTGATGGGTCCAGTTTGACCATAAACTTTCTACTACTCTTTTCTCCATCTCCCCTCTTCCCTTTGGTCTTTTTGTTCTCTAGATTTTTTTCAGCTTAGACTTTCCTTCCTCCAGGAATTTTGGGAGCACCAAGACTGAGTTGGGCTTCCCTGGATTTTCTCAGAGTACCTTGTACTTCCTCCTTCATTTCACCTGTGTTCTAATTTCTTGTTTAATATTTGTTCACCTGTCTAGCCACACACTCCCCGGTGTATGCTGTATGAGGGCAGAACTATCTCATTTACCACTCTCTCCTCAGCATCTATCACAATTCCTGGCACATAAACACTGCTCAGCATATGTTTGCTGAATGGATGAAATAATGAGTGAATGAAAAATGAATGAATCGATGTATGAATGAGAATCTGCTATTAACCATTTGTCTGGCTTTTGGCAGATCACTCACATCTCTCTGCCTTTGTTTCCTCAAGTTCAAAATGAGAGCAGTAGGCAAAATGACTTCTAAAAACTTTACAGACCTCAGTGTATTTGGTCCTGTGATGAACACTCCCTTCAGAATACCGCTTCGCTTGCCTGATGAATGTTTTTCTGGACTTCATATGCCACATCGAGGGAGAATTGTTTCCATAAGCGAATGTGTAGTTAATAGCCCAAGTGCACACCATTTGCTTAGCTTTTGAAGCAAAGTCTTGAACTACCACAGACTCTGTACATAGCATCTGCTGTGCAATGTTGAGATTATCACAGAAAATCAAATCGTAGTTAATAAAATACAGTGGGGTCCTATTTTACCTATCCCAGAACAGATAAATTACAATGTAAACTTCATCTCATGTATATTTTTCATTAGCCATTCAAAAAATAAGTCTACTATAAAACAAGACAATTAGAGTACGAAGATGAACATATAATCTCATTGTCATCATCAGATAAATATGTTTTGGCCACTGTCTCTATGAATTCAAACAGAAAAAAGAATAGAAAGAAAAGAATAATATGGTGGATATTGAGTATAGAGAGAATGACCTGGAGAAGGTGTTCAAATATGCATGGATTATGTACTGATGAGGGTCTGTCCCAGGAAATTAGTACATCAGGAGAATGACTTTATCTTTTGATTTGTGTCTTAACTGGTCTGTTCCTGACCCAGCCAGAAAGACTGTCAGATAATAATAGCTAATCATTCATTCAGAGTTTACTATGTGTCAGGCACCATGACAAGAAATGTATTATTATTTCCAGTTTGCACATTAAGAAATGATAAAATATATGGGAGTACAGTACAGAGAATTGAGAAGAAGTTATCTGAATAAAGCCCAAGCATGTAGTTACTGTGTGTAGTGTCTCTGCTAACTGCTTGCTATGGTTATATTTCCAGCATTCAACATAGTTCCTGGCATATATATATATATGTATATATATACACATATATACATATATATATATATATATGATTAATAAGTTAGTAAATAGATGAATATATGGGATTCCGAAGTAGACAGAGAGGCCAGAGAAGGCTTTTATCAGAGAAATCAGAGAAGCACTCTTTTACAGCATAGAGAAAGGATTTTGCGACAGATGTACATTTGTGACTTGCAATGTAGAGTGTGTGTGCGTGTGTGTGTGTGTGTGTGTTCTCTTGTGCTAGCACATGTAATAATCTTAAAATGATAAAGTCTAAACTTAAAAGTGAGATTTCGGTATTATATTCCAATTTATAGCCAAACTAAATGTGACAGGATATAAACTCCTGACAAGTTAGGATTGTAATGGAAATCTTGGCAGTTCTTCAAGTATGTTTCTAGAGTATACTGTAATATTTTAACTCTTCATATTTATGCCTGGAATACAGTTAAATTACAGCATTTTCTCCACAGGCATTTAATCCAATAATTATAATTGAATCTATTCAGTTGCTCATTTTGATATGATCCCTGGGCTTTTCCCTACTCACCAGACAGTATCAATGGATTTGCAAAAGATTCATTAATATAAAATATTTTTAACTAGGGCAAGAAAAGGGTCACAATTTTTCCACTATCATTAAGCACTTGTCAAACAATGACTCCGAATGGGAAAAGACAGTTCGATGTACTATGAAATCCAGAGGTCCTAGTTTTAAAACATATGAACAAATATAAACTGGATTCTGTGGCATACCACACTAGTATAGTTTGTATGGCTTCATAATGCAGTCGTGGAAGAATCACTGACGGTAAACTCTGATATTACTAGCTCCTTTGTATATCTTTCTGGGACTAAGAATTGGCAATGTTAGTAAATTAGTGAAATGTACCATGGAAATAGCCTAGAGGAAGTAGAATTTATAAATGTGTGCATACTGAAATTACATGTTTTTAAAGAAGCATAGAAAAACCCTTAGAATTATCAAGGCATTACTTTAAAATGAAACTACCCATGACATAATGATAGACCTAGGGGTTTACACTATTTTAAAAGATTTTCTATGAAATGTATCAGAGTAAAAATTCCTTGTAAAGTGGCACAACTATGGCCCAAATGCTTAAGCTGGGACATATTCAGATTCTTAAGTGTATTTGCATATAAATAAATTCTCATTTTTATTTAGGGTTTTTGAAAATATTGTTAAAATATAAACAGAACTATACTATCAAGATGGAAATCAAGTGGAAATAACTTTTCCTCCCTATGATTTTTTTTATGTTTTTTAATTGTTTTTTAATGATTTTTTAATGTTTATTTATTTATTTTGACAGAGAGAGAGTGCGTGAGCAGGGAAGCGGCAAAAAGAGAAGGAGAGAGAGAATCCCAAGCAGGTTCCATGCCCATCATGGAAACTGACATGAGGTTTGATCCCACAAACGTGAGACTGTGACCTGAGCCAAAATCAAGGGTTGATGCTTAACTGACTGAGCCACCCAGGTGCCCCTACTCTATATTTTTAAATTACAAATCCCAAGTTCCCCAAAATGAATATTTCAGAGGTAAGTTCTTATACTGAATTGTATTCAATAGTTCAAATAATATTTATTAGAGAGAGAAAAATGAGTTGACCTCTGAGAACTTAGAAAAATGGGTAGTGTTTTGTGGAAAGACTGCCCAGATGTTTCCAATTCTGTTCTCTCTTCCTGTTCATTAAAGAAGATCACATAACCCTCCTCCAATGGAATGTGGGCACTAACGATGTTTCAACACTTCTAGACCTGACCTTAGAATGTTCCTTAAGATCTTTCATGATGTTTCCCCTGTTGACATGACATGGAGTGCTGATACCCCTGATGGTAAAGCCTCAAATATAGGAGAATCCTGGATTTCTGAGTGTCCACTTGGAAGAAAATCACCATGGAGAACTTATCCAACCTACATAAGACTATGGCACAAGTGATAAGTATGATTTTATTGTATCATCCATTGATATTTGGAACTGACTTATTATAATAGCTAGTTTTAATTATCCTAACATACACAGAAAGGCTTCTATCCAGTGGGGTGGATAGTGAGACAAAGACCTAAATTACAGGGCATTGGTTTAGCACTTGGGCATGAGCTCTGCAGAAACAAAGCAGACTGGATGGCTAGAAATTTTTAGCCTCCTTGAGCTGTAAAATCCAATTACATTTAGAAGCTAAAGAATAAGAGATGGGACCTCTGAGCCACACTGGCTCAGTAAAACTTTCAATTTCATAAGGTGACGAATAGCTGTCAGTGGAAGAGACCACCACTCACTACCTGAAACAAACAAACAAACAAAGCCTTGAATTTATTGCTTACTAAGAAGAGGAGAGCAGTATATAATCCATGAGCAGAGACTTGTCTCATATACACAGAGTTTAGGGCAGCACTGAGTTCAGGAACTGGCAGGCCTTCAGAAACAGAAGTTGGAGATTGATCCCTAGTGGTAAAATGAGTAATACTGTTGTTGACTGGCTATCTTTTAGAAGGGTGTGCATTGGAGTGAGGGTGTTGTAGATTGGCTTTCCAAGTGCGATTACAGAGGCAAAGTTGTCATTTCATTGATTTAAAACCAGTACAAGTTGTTACTCCTTGCTATGGCCATAAAACAATTAATCTTTTCCTAGGGGATTAGGAACTTTTTATTTTCAGTCTAAGATGAAATTTTTAAAATATGTTTTTCTCACTCATGGATTTCCATAGTCCTAAAATAATCACTATTCAGTTGAGAGACAAGGGCATCAGATAGAGGAAGCAAAATAAAGCAATCTAAGGACTATATCTGGAAAAGAACATTAGGTATGCCTATTGACAAGTTTCACTGAAACAGGACCAACTGGATGTAAGTCAAATAGGTTAAAAGCCTACTGAGTTTTTGAAGGAATTGTATTGCGAGAGAAACCATGAACATGGACTTTCATCAACTCTAGTCCTCCAACTTTCCATGACCACAAGGTTGGCATATACCTCAATGTCCACCTCCAATAAGTCCAAGGAGAGATACAGACCACAAAGAACATACAGGAGAGCAGAGCCAGGGTCCACGTAGAATAATAGACAAAGCATCCCCTTCCAGAGAACAGAAGCAGGGCCTATTTAGACAATTTCGACAGTAGGGACTTTCACAATGTCTGCCTTGCTGAATTTTATCACGGCTATGGAATAGTAATTGTCATGTGCCTTCCACTCTTTCTTTTTCTGAATGGGAGATTTTAATTATCGTTTACCAGCCCCTGCTCCATCACTATATATTGGTTGAGGGCATGGGATCCCGACAAAATTGATCCCAAGTGAGTCTCTTCATAAAAACTATTAGAGAATAATACTGTAGAAAAAATATGTATATATCCATGAGGAAGAAGAAGGGTAAAAAAATATGTTAAGGAAGTAAATCAGTAAGAACTTATTGTTACAACTAAGTATTGCTTGGGCATCCTTGGGTGGCTCAGTCAGTTAAGCGTCCAACTCTTGATTTCCGCTCAGGTCATGATCTCACAGTAAATGAAATTGAACCCACTTCCAGCTCTGCACTGATAGCCTGAGCCTGGCTGGGATTCTCTCTCTCCCCTCCCCTGCTCACGCTTATGCACACACTCTCTAACTCTCAAAAAATAAATAAATAGACATAAAAAAAAACTAAGCATTGTTGTAAAAAAAAGTTCTAAAACTAAAATCTCATGATATTCACAAGTTATTTAGAGATGGACAAGTAGCAGTGGAAGTTAAAAGGAAGTTTGTGTAACAATTTGTTGTTGCATTTAGTCTTTCTCCATCAGGTATGCAATTTGGGGCTTTGTACTGTAAAGGCACCCTAGTCCCATGTGAAGTAAGGAGCACCAATGTGTGTCAGACCAGGCATCTGCAGGTTGTGCTAGACCAGCTGTCCCATATTGTAGACCTCTTTACAAAAGCAACGAGGGACAGAGAAGAGAATTGGTGGGAGGGAATGCTGACCTCTTGGATCCACGTGGTTTGACTATCGGTTTTGTGCTCCCTAAACATGTGGTCCCGAGATGGCTCTACATTTATTAATTACATGTGTTCTGATCACGGCTTTAAATTTTCGAGAGGTAAACATTGGCTTCATCCACTGCTATGAACTGAATGTTTATAATCCACTCCTCAAATTCATATATTGGGGTCCTAATCCCCACTGTGATGGTATTTGGAAGTGAGGCCTTTGGGAGGTAATTAGGTTTAGATGAGGTTATGAGCATGGAGCCCCATGATGGGATTAGTGTCTTCATAAGAAGAGAAAGAGACCAGACCTCTCTCTCTTTCTCTGTCCGTCTCTTTGTTTCTCTGTTCCTCTGTCTGTTTCTGTTTGCTTCTCTGTCTCTCTGTTTCCTCCATGTGAGGATAAAGGAAGAAGACAGCCAGCCATCTATAAGTCAGGAAGAGGGTTCTTACCAGAACCTAATGATGCTGGCATCCTGATCTTGAACTTCTAGAAACGTGAGAAATCCACTTTTGTTGCTTAAGCCACCTATGGCTTAAACTATGGGACTTGTTACAACAGATCAAGCTAACTGAACACTCACAAAAAGATAATGAACTTTATTTACAAACAAATTAAAATTAATGGAAATGTTTGTTTTTTAGGATTGAAGCAAAGAAACAACACAGTAAAATTTTTGCAAACCCAAAAGCAACGGAGAAAACTGAAAAGCCTGATGTCTGGAACACCTGTCTCTAGGAATCAATTTTGATCATAAAACTAAATGAAGCGTAGAGTGTTTTAAGACTTATATTTCCATCTTACTGTCAGAAAGGAGCAATGGAGCAGTGGAATGAAAGCATAATAAAGGAAGACCAGCTTCATTAAGCTAGAAGAAGAAAGGGATTTCCTTAGGAAGAATGTTGAGATTTTAGGCAGATGAGGCAAATACAACGAAGAAAATGAGATCTGATAGCATGGGCTAGAATTATGGAAAGGGAAAACATACCCAGGTGTAGCTACTTAAAATAATAATAAAAATGTGGGGAGAGAGAAGAAGGATTTTAGTTACTTATATATCAGAAAGAGTGATTAAGGGTCAAAGAAATCTACCAGAGAAAGGCAGGCAAGATCTCATAGATCAGACTAAAAAGAATTCCCTGGAGGAACCATAATCAGGAAACTATTGATATGGATCCTCTTAAAGTTATTGATAGAGCCAATAAGTCCAATTGGAAGACCAGCCCTTGAAGATTAAGCATTATTAAGGGCCATTTGGATGACATGGTTATAGTAAGGGGGAAGCAATTATTGCCTATGCCTCCAAGAACCATGCCCAATAAGAAGGACAAAGGAAGGCACAGGGAAGTTAAAACACTCAAAGGAAAGCCAGGCAGTGTCATGACTAACAGAGTGGGTCTGTGTTAGAAGTGGGTTTGAGGGAGGGTACCTCCTGAGTAGAATTACTCAACTTCTGCCATTAATGTAGCATAAATTATTTAAGCCCTGGAACATTCCAAAGTGGAGGGGGGTTTCTGCCTTGTGGAGGACATGGTGGAGGGATAGGTCCTGATAGGCAAAACCTCAGAAGCATCAAGAGCTCTTTCGGTGAGGAATGTGCAGAAGGGGATTCTCCTGCTGATACACATGGAGAAAATGTCCCTGAGAGTCATGTTTTCCTGTTCCTACAATTTCATACAGAGGCCACTGAAACATCCATGATTCAGGCCTTAAAAGGTTTATTTGCCATAAATTTATTATTCATTCATTCATTTAGGTATAGACCTTGAGAGAGCTCTTCAGTATTGCATTACAATTTCAGAATTACAGGGCAAAAAGGGGAAATCAAGTTACAGCTTAGAAGCATTTGAATGCACTGGGCAGAGAGGATTTAGCATTCCAGGATGGCTCAGACAACTCAACTTCTGGAGTCCTAAAGGCACTTCATCAATGCTCTGCTGTAGTTGCACGTGGAATCCCAGTTCCACTCAGGTGCTGGAGTGAGAGGGGTCAACTGGGGGGAGTGGTTTTCAGATTTAATGATTGTGAACTTAACCTTTCCTGCATTTTCACTTAGAGCAAGGAAATTTTTGCTTTATCAATTTTATCAAACCTGCAGGTTTGATAACAAAAGAAATTTCATCATCAAATTTGAAGCATCTCTACATTGACTTACTATGGACGACCAGAGAATCCATTATTGTATCATTTTGTTTTATGCATTTGCTCTGGTAAGCTATATGGACCTACGTGTCTCCACATAATTTAGAATAGGGAATAGAGTAATGGTGGAGTGATCAGATCACTATCTTTGGATAGAACCGGGCTTGCCGTTAGTTTGATTAGTACAAACTCCGACCCATGTCAGCAACAAAATCTAAACTGCACACTGTAGAATGAGGTAGATACACAAGAGAGGTTAGGGGGTCCATGAGGACAGGAGCTGGACTATCATGAGGGAGTGTGTGTGTGTGTGTGTGTGTGTGTGAGTGCACTTGTGTGTGGCGAGGTGGTGGCTAGTCATACCTCTGGTTTATTTTAAGCTTAATGGTTAAGAAATGAAAGTACCAGAGAATGTTCGAAAGGAACTGCTTTTCCCTTTGCCTTCTGGTTCTCTAAACCCTTTGGCTAGCGCACAGTTCTGGCAGCCTGCCCATCTCTTACCTGCTCCTGAAGGAGGACTGAGTTATCTGATTGATGGATGGCATCCATGGTCCGGGTTTGTCAACTGAAGGGAACTGATCCACCGGCGGAGAGCCCCAGATCAATTTGAGACAGGAATTCTGCTCTAATTCTGGATGTTTCCGCAGGCAGGCTAGCCCAAGTTCTCAACTTGAAATGGAGGAGCGAGTTCTTTTCATCAAGAGATGTGAAGTCGTGTTACCCAACTGATCTTATTGGGAATAAAGCTGATATTTTCATCTCCATCTGGGTCTGATTTCTCAAGTGCATCTGAACGTGACAGGGGAAGAAAACAATATTATTAACTGCTTCCCTAAACGTCAACCCCCCTCCCTATGCATCCTACGTTATTGCCTCAGCTTGGGGTGACTGACACCAAAACTCTCTCCCTTTAGGACAAACAAATGCCTAACTGACGAGTAGACTTAACCCTAATTTACATTTTCCATAAAAAAGGAAGAACATGCAGTGGAAAGGCAGAAACTTACGGTGAGTCACAACTACTTCGGAACGCTGGGTCCATCGCGATGTGAGCATGTGCACAGCAAACCATCTTCTCTGGGCTTTTCTCTAAAAAGCAGCTCGTATTGGGCCCAGTTCAACAATTGATTATTCTTTTTAGTATTAGGAATAACTTCTTAAGCAAAAGCAAATTTTTGAGACAACGTTCCCCAGTTTCTAGGTCATCATATTAATTCCTTTTAGTCCAGCCTTTGCCCCTGAAGAACGAGTAATCGAATCCAAACTAAAGAAGTTTTGCTTTATTTGCTAAATAAAAAAGTGCAATGTAAAAAATCTTATAAAGGAACATCTGTCAAGGGTAAGTCATACGTTCTTTACTTGGTAAAGTTCTAGTTTGTGCTCCGTTATTTATGGGACAGGTTTAAGATCATGTTGGGTGGCCCAGCTGTTCCTCCCGTGCATTAGGAATGTTGGGCCCTGCATACTTCTTAAATCCAAAAGCAATAGCTCTTTCCCTTATGATCCAGCTCAAGATGGAGTTAGAGTTGGTTGGACCAAAAGTTGAGCAGGGCCATAAACCAAAGCTGGGCTTTGCTTCTTCTGGTTTGCATGCTTTCTGTGGTTTATAGCGTGATCGGTAACCAGGAGAGCTCCATACAAGCAGCTCACTGCATCTGGGTAAAAATGTATGCAAAATTATAAACACTGGCAACAGCCTCAGCTGAGAGGAGGCACCATGTTTATTCAAGAATATGGCATGATAGTAATCCAACTTCTGGCATATGATTTATTTTTTAAGGCCAAAAGTCAAATGACCCACGTTAGAAGGCTTTTATTGAAGCCTCAGGCATGTAGTGCTCATTTGATTTTTAGAAGAAATCAACAAGACGCATAGGTGAGTAAAGGGGGAAAGGGTAGAGAGGGTTAAAAAAAAAAAAACCTCTTGCTAACATGAAATCCATTTTAGAGATTTTTTTTTTAATCTTTGAAAGAGTGATATTACTGGACCAAAGGATAGCCTCTCCATAAAGAAAACACTATACCACTTCTCAAAGTCATTCTTAATATGCATCTAAAGTTTCATTGTTAAAGAGTCAAATTTTCCAAATCAGAGAAAAGTATTACTTCATGGTTCCCAAGTTTCCAATCACTTAACGTATGAAACATTGAAGTTTAAGAGTCAAACGCTCCAAGTGAAAAGCATCTGTTTGATGTCGGCGAGGTCTCTGACAAATTCAGTGTTAAAAGACTCTTTGTGCTGTTCTTTGAAAATATATCACTTTGTAATAAATCTCTGGGCTCTGACACACTCAGTGATGAGGTTTGCTTTATAGACTTATGCAAGAGGATCTGTTCACCGCACCTGGCTCTCTATGAGATGAGAGTGGCAGATTTTAAAATCTAAATTAATATACAGCTTCACATTTAGGTGCTGACCTAAGGATCTGTATTTTCTTTTCATTCAGAACATACATTCCCACAAGAGTCAAAGCTCCTGGCCTTTCCAACTTTATATTTCTTTTCCATTTCTGGAAAAGAAGATACCAAATTGTAAAAGAGGCAAGAGATTAAAGCTGCTGAAATATTACCTATGGAAGGGGCTGACTCCATGTCATCATGGTGCATGGATTGCGAGATTGTTTGTACAATTATTTCAGCCACTGCGGGGGCTGGTTGATTTGCACGGAGAACGAATTCAATGTGAGATATTCTGTTTTGTGGTTGTTTCAAGGCATGGAGGCCATGGTAAAAATGGGTATCTTACTCAACATTGAGGAGTATTGTGATGGTCAATTAGTAACACATTTCATTAGGAAAATTGTATTATATGTTCACTATAGAATCTTCAGATAACACAGATAAGCACAAAGGAAATGAATCCCTCTGCTAGAAATAGTCACTTTGGCATACACTGATTTCTGTTACACACACACACACACACACACACACACACACATGCTCATGAGCTGGTTCAACATGTGCCTTATTTTTTCCAGTATCTGGCCTTTATAAAAATGGGATCATCTTATTTGTAGTCTTTCTTTTATCACCTAACATCACTAATGTTTTTAAGATTCATCCATATTATTGAGTGTAATTCATTCCTGTGTAATATATTTCATAGTGTTAAAATACTACTATTTATATGCATTCTGCTGATAGCTATACATTTGAGTTAAGAGATGTGTGTGTGTGTGTGTGTGTGTGTGTGTGTGTGTGTGTTTTATGAACACTACTGACCTGAACATTCTTGTGCATGTCTCCTGATAAGTGTACAAGAGTCCCTATTGTGATCCAGAAAATACTGGATCATAAATTATGCCAACGTTTGGCTATGCAATAAAATATCAATTTATTTCTCGAAGTGGATTATACCCAAGACTCCCACCCAAAGTATATAAAAGAGCATTAAAGTTGTGATTGTTTCATATGGTTACCCATACTGGATTTTTTCTTTTTTCTTTTCGTTTTAGCCATTCTTACTTGTGGGGGTGTCATGGTATGGCATTGGGCTTCAATTAGCATTTCTCTCATGACCAGTGAAGCTAAGCACCTATTCATGTGTTTAGTAGACATTTGGATTTTTTTTTTTTTTTTTTTTTTTGCGAAATGTCTGTACATATCTTTTACCCACTTTCTACTGGCTTTGTATTCTACTTAATGAACTGTGGGAATTTAATAACACATTTTGAGCTTGTTGTTGAATAAATTGGTGGCAAATATTTTCTCCCGTCCTCTGATTTTACCATCCCACTCTTTTTATGGTATCTTTTGATGAACAGAAACTCTTACTTTTAATTTAACCAGTTTATTAAATGTTCCTGTTTTAGCTGGCACATTTTGTGTCTCACCAATTGTGTTTAAAAATATATTTGCCTTCTCCAAAGTCACAAAGATATTTTCCTGTATTCAAGTCTGAAAGTTTAGCTGTATTACCCTTTATAGTTAGATCTACATTTTCTCTGAAGTTGATTTTTGTGTGTGGTGCAGTAGGATTCAAGATTTGCTTTTTTTCCATATAAATATTCAATTTACATAGCATCATCTACTGAAACAACTATGCTTTCCTACCACTCCCCTGTTACTTTTGTCAGAATCTGGTGCCCATACATATGTGAGTCTGTTTCCCTCGGCTCCGTTGGCCTATTACATCAGTGGCTCAAAATATTCATATTATTTTATAATAGGTCTCATGCTTGTAGCATAAATCTTCCAACCTTTTAATTATTCTTGTAGTTAGACTTGCCTGTTGCAAGCCCTTTGAATTTCCTTTTAAGTTTTAGAATCAGCACGTCACTATCCACAAAAAAGTTGACATTTCTGCTGGAATGTATTGAAGTTATAGTTCATTTTGGGGAAAATAAACATCATTACAATAATGACTTTTGCTTTTAATGAACATGGTATATATTCCAATTATTTAGGATTACTTTAGTTTCTCTAAATAATGTTTTGAATTTGTTTAATTATTTTTGGTATTTAATGTAGAGGTATTATATTTACTCACAGATGTATGCTGATTTTTTATTTAAACGTAGTTTTTAAATTTAATTTTGTCTTTGTTTGTTGCTAGTATATAGAAATACAATTTGTTTTATTGATCTGGTATAAGGCAAACTTGCAAATTTCACTCATTAATTGTAAGAGTTTGGTTGTACATCATTTGGGTTTTCTATGTTTAAAATCATTTTGTCTCCAAAATTGCAATTTTATTTCTTCTTCTCCAATTCTGAAGGCCTTTTATTTCTTTTCTTGCCTGTTGCACTAAGTAGGATCTCTAGTTCAATGTTTGAGCTAGAGTAGACAACACTGTCCCATTGCCAATATCAAGGGAGGAATCTTCCAATAAATAACAAATAAAATGATGTAGGGATTTTATAGATACACTTCATCAGATTAAGGAAGTTTTCTTCTATTCCTAGATTCTAAGAGTTTTTAATCATGAATGGATGTTAAATATTATTTTTCTATTAGAAAGATGATAAACATGAAAGAAAATCCACACGATCTTTCTCCCTTTTCTCTGAATGTGACACATAACATCGATTGAATTTTGAATTTTAAAACCCACTTGGTCATGATGTACTATTCCGTTTATGTATTGATAGAATTGGTTTGCTAATATTTTATTTAGGATTTTTTCATCTCTTTTAATCAGATAAATTTGCCTGTAATTTTCCTTTTTATAATGTTCTTATCAGGGTTTTCTATCAAAGTTTAATTGCATCATAAAATGAGTTCGGAAGTGTTCTTTTTTTCCTATTCTCTAGAAAAGTTTTTATAATATTGGTTTTATTACTTCCTTAAATATTTGGGAGAATTCACAAGTGAAACCATCTGGGCTTAGAGTTTTCTTTGTGGGGAGGTTACTTAATAATGAATCCAATTCCTTAATAGGTAAAGAACTATTTTGATATTCTATTAATTTTTGTCTTAGTGTTGGTAGGTGTATTTTTCAGGAAATGTGGACTTTTATCTAAATTTTCAGATTTATTGGTATATAATTGTCTATAATTTTCTCTAATAATATTTTTAATATCTATACAAAGCCTAGTAATGGCCATTTTTATCAGAAGGCTAATTTGAAGCCCCCTGCTTTAATAATCAGTCTTTTTAGTCTTGCTAATTTTCCTTTTGAAAGAACCATCTTTGGCTTTGTTGATCCTTCTGATTGGATGTTTGTTTTCATATTTCACTAATTGTTGCTGTGACCTTTTTTTTTTTTTTTTTTTCATCCTCTTCTCTATTTGGTTTATTTGCTGTGATTTGTCTATTTGTTTAAGATAGATATTCAACTGTTCCTTTAAGCTTTTTTCCCCTATATATATATATATATATATATATATTTAAGACTACATGCTTCCTTCTCTGTATGGCTTTAACCACATCTACAAGTTGTCATATTTTAACTACCATTTAATTTAAATTGTCTTTCAACTTCTGCTGTGGTTGTTCTTTTTAAACCCCATTTGATCATGATGTACTATTCCTTTTTATGTATTGCTAGATTTGGTTTGCTAATATTTTATGTAGAATGTTTTCATCTATTCCATAAGATAAATTTGCCTGTAATTTTCCTATTTGTCATGTTCTTGTTGGGTTTTTCTATCAAAGTTTAACTGCATCATGAAATGAGTTAGGAAGTGTTTGAGTTAGTCAATGGGTGACAGTTTCTTAACATTTATTAAATTCTTAAATTTGGTTCTTATATTTTCACTTTTGGGGTTTAAATTTGCTTCTTTTATGTATAGATTCCAATTTTCTGCTGATATCCTTGACCTTGTAATTACAACTATTTTGATATCCACATTTGAAAAATCTCATTTTCCAATCTCTTGTGCATCTGTCCCTATTGTCTATTCGTTTTTCTCCTGATTTTCATTTGATCTTGTCCCCTGGAATGCCTGACATTTCATAGTAAAACATGAGAAATCATCTGATGCTTTGGATGCTGTTATCTTTCTCCAGAAGGTTAACTCTATTTTATTAGGCAGTTGGCCTAGGGAAAGATTGTCATAATCCAATCATATATTAAGCAGACTTCATTAGTTTTCAGTCTTTGCGAGATTTGGTTTATATACATTTGATTGCTAACACTGGCGTGAATCCCTTCAAGGATCTGAGTGAACATTTTATATGTGTGACAAAGCCTGCCCCTTGGTAGTTTCCGAAGATCATTATTCCCCAACCTAGTAAGATTGAAAGAAACTTTGCTCACCTTAGTGGCTTCTTCATTTCTGGCTTGCAGGTTACCAAACATCACAGGAAGAAAACTGGAGATGGGTGTTGCACTCACCTTTCTGTTCTTCCCTTCAGCATTGTAGCTTGTTCCCACCTGTTCATGCTGCCTTGCCAATTCTCTAGTGTTTTAGATCTGCTTTTTAAAGGTGTCCAGGGTTTCAGTCATTCTCACTTGGATGGTTGTGCTAGTCTGAAGCTATTGCTAAATTTTAAAATATGAAGGAATGAATAAATACTTCAAAGCAAAGAGCAAAAATATTAAAAAAAATGATACTATCAGATAAAATGTGCAAGATCTGGAGAGTAGATCAAGGAAACTAGCATGAGAATATATCCCAGCATAAGAAATAAAACCCATGAAAGAGGGAAAATAATTTAACACGGGAAATTTATCAAGGATAAAAATGAGTTTCTTCCATATTGAAGAAAGACCTGAACCTAAAGCTTAGACAGGCTCAGTGTGTTCCAATGTGGCACAAGACACATCTTGTCATATTCTGAACAAACTTGCTGAACTCATAGGCTAATAAAGAAAAATCTTCCAGGCTTCCAAGCGACTTGCCAGGCATGCAAATTAAAACCACAAAGAGCTATCACTCGCTAGGATGGCTATCATAAAAAACACATAACAGCAAGTGTTGGAGGAGATGTAGAAAAATTAGAAACCTTCAAAGACCGTTGGTGGGAATGTAAAATAGTGCGGCTGCTTTGGAGAAGTTTGGCAGATCCTCAAGAATGAAACATAGAGTTAACTGCTAGCCCAGCATCCACTCCTAGATGTATCCTAAAGAGAAGGAAAAGTTTTGTCCACATAACGACTTACATATGAAAGTTCACATATTTCAATTTGTAAGTGAAAATGATCATTTATGCATATCAGCTACCCATGTTTTTCTTTTCTTTTAAATACTGCTATCCATATCCTCAGGACCAGCGTCTTTCAAGAGCCAGCCCATATCCAAGCCTGCATCACACATTATTGGTAAACGGGTCAATAACAGCTGAATATTAATTACTAGTGATGGTGTCAGAGAAAGAAAGAGAAATTGGTTTTTCACACTGATGGTTGTACACCTATCACTCCCGCTGATCCCTTTATCTCGGAGTCTGTCTCCACGTGACACGTAGACATGAACGTTTGGGCTGGGTGGTGGGCAGTCTGGAGTAGTGTGGGTGGGATTCTGGGCTAACCTGGCCTTTTAGATATTCATTTCTCCTATTTGGTGTTTAAAAGGTCAGTGTGTGAACCACTTCCATGTCTCCCACTGTTTTCCTTTGCATTTTACAATGCCTGTGTGAGCTCCAGGAGGGAGCACATTTATTGTGCATGCCATTCAGTTTAGATTCCACCAGAGCAAATGATTATAACAACTCAGAGGAAAAAACTGGAAAATAAGTCCCTGATGTCAAACTGGTCACAGGGCCAAAACAGTAGTGCCAGTTATGAGTTCAGTGCCTTATGCACACTGCAATGCCAACAACCTTTTAAAATATATATAATTTATTGTTGGTTTGGGCAGGCATATTAATATTTGTTCTCAAGCAGCCAATTGTCCTTGTATTAAAAGTTAATATTGAAAATCTCAATTCACTTCTGCTAATTTTACTTTCTTTTGTTCTTAAATAAAGGGTGTTAATGGCAATAAATTGGCCAAAAGAAAAGGTATGCCCAGAGGGCTGACTCAGCATGCGTGTGAACCTGGGGCACACGTAGCACTTTCTATAATTTTCTAGCTGGCGTTCGTTTCCTTGATTACATGTATTAAAACCGGTAAGCCAATCACTCAAACAATAAAAGCTTATTACATTCTTCTTTCGTTGAAGTCAGGGATCCAGGTCTCATGAAAGTCTTAAAAGAAAGAATATGATACCTGCTTCTACATCAAAGAGTTTCCAAAGACATGGATATAAGCAAGGGAACGTTAAGTCACGATACACTACATATTCAACAGTCCACTATAGAATGACCAAAACAATTACAAAGAAGTACCTCATTGTAAAGCAGATTGCGTGTGCAAGTGTGCAAATAAAACTGAAAGGATGCGAAAGATAAATAATTCTCTAAAAATGGTCCCTGTTATTGGCTATGTCAGAGAAAGATCAAAGGGAACTTAGGGATACATTAGTTAAGCTGGAAAAGACCACTACAATTATTCTTTGAAAACAAACTTCAAAGTTGCAGGAAAACTAGTTTTTGTGTAAGCATTCATAAACCCCTGGCATTTCTTCTTAAGCAGGGCATGAATTCTCTTTTTGTGTTTCCCAAACCCTAAGAGGAATCCTCTGGAGTGACACAATCAGAGTCAAGAGAACACAGGATCATTTCAAACACAATCATTCGTTAATACCCCTGGCAATATACCACTTACTTATTTGTATCAAAATGTACCCATCACATAAACTTAGGACATTTTCCAAAGAGCCAATGACATGGAAGTACTGGCCAAAGTCAATAACAACAACAAAATAATCTGCCAGCTTTAGCCAACTCTTATCTACTTCAAGTACAGAGATTAAATAGTTCGAGTCTGG
This sequence comes from Panthera uncia, assembly GCF_023721935.1. Classification (NCBI taxonomy): domain Eukaryota; kingdom Metazoa; phylum Chordata; class Mammalia; order Carnivora; family Felidae; genus Panthera; species Panthera uncia. Next base: position 55,030,077 of record NC_064813.1, read on the forward strand.
ATGAAGCCCCAGTAAGCTCAGCTTTTGCCAAACCAAGAAAACTGAAATGTGGAAAGAATATGCCTCTGCTTATCTGTGAGATGCAGCTATGCCTAGGGGCGACTCGGACATTAATATCCCCTTCAGTGCCTCTTATGGTTCAGCGTTTTGCTACTTCCTTTGCTTATGATATGTCCTCTGAGGACCTCTGATTATTTCATTTGTTTGGTCATGAATCACTAAATATTTGTTCCTATTTTGCAGATGAAGAAAGCCTTCTAGAGAATAAGTGTCAACAGGTAATTTACTCAAGATCACCCAGTCAGCTAGTAAACTGCAGAGAGGAGATTGAAGCCAGATAGATATGACTCCAAAGTCATGTTTTTTCCTTCTCCATTCAGGGGCTCTCAAACAGGGGCTCCATCAGAATCATCTGGGGCTCTCAAATGTATTTCTGAACCTGATTCAAAGTTATTTAAATTAAGTTTTCTGTGGTGGGGCCCAGGGAATCTATTTCATCAAGGGTTTCATGTGATTTTGATATGTAGCCAGGTTTAGGAACAACTAAAACACAGCATTCTAGTTTTTGAACTCCTAATATAGTTACTGATCCAATAACCAACAATTTATTTGACAACTATTTATTGAGCACCCACTGTGTCCCTGGCATTGTTACAGGCATAGCAGTGAGCAAAAATTCCTGCCCTCCGTCTAGCTTGGGGGTACAGGTGGGGCACAGGAGACAGACAAAAACGCGATAAACAGGAAAGTTATACATTGTATTAGGAGATGGTTTAAATGCTAAGGAAATTAAAAAACAGAGAAGTGTAACAGGATCCATGAGGGTAGGTATTAGCCAGGTGGTCAGTGTTGTCTTGCCTGTAAAGGTGACATTCAAAGGAGGTAAGGAATGAGCCATGTGCGTATCTGGGAAGAATCACCAAGCAGATGGGACAGTAGGCACAGAGGCCCAAAGACAAGTATGTGCCTGATGAATCCAAGAAATATTGAAAGGGCCAACGTGGGTGGAGGAAGGGAGCAAGAGAGAGCAGTGAAAGTTGACACTGGAAAGGCAAGGAAGGGAAGAACCAGGTGGGTTCATGTTGGGTCTTACAGGCTATTGTTAAGTACTTATACTTTTGCTCCAAATGAAAGGAGAAACAACTGTCAGGCTTTGGTTTAAAAACTTATGATGAACTGATACATGAAAAACAAAGAATTCCATTTACAAAGTCCAGAAGAAGATTTTGAAAGAGGTCTGGTCCAGACTCCTAAGAAAAGGCAGGTGTTTTACTATATTATTCCAGGGAAATAGTTACAATTTCACATGAAAGGAGGCTTCATTATTCTTTAGTCACCTATCTACTTTATTCAACTATGCATTAACCAAATATTTATTAAATCCACAACCTACCCTGTGTTAGGTGCTGTACTAAGTGCAGAAGGTTTTATAGAATTTATGACTTGGCCCCCAACGTGCTCCTGGGCCTCAGCAGCAGTGTATGTGGTCCAGGTTGCCTGTGAAGTAATTGTTTATTCCCAACCTAATTACTTCCATTGTAATTAAGCCCCCTTTCCTTTGGCTGATTGCCGATAGGTGATGCGGTCAGTCAACACGGTCACCAGGTTTACGTCTGTGACAAGATATGGCTGGCAGGATCTTCTAAGGGCTTATTGGGAAGGAAAGGCGGCGTATGCACAGGTTTACCTGCATGGGAATACTGAAGATTATTGGCAGAGAAGAAGGAGTATCGGAATGGAGGGCATGAGCAGGAGAAAGGGAAAAATGTCTCGTTTCCTGGGGTTGAGGGCAGGGAAGAGGGGGAGAGTGTTGCTTGCCACTTTTGGGGAGTAGAAGAGAAGCATGAATCAAACTAGCTGCTTTTACTTATACAGCATATATTTTGAACTTATTTTATTACCATCGAATAAGGAAATGCTTTAGAGCAGTAGCAAAACATGGCATGGAGACGGGCCAAAGAAAAAAATCTCAACATAGTGACTAATTCTTTTAAGGTGATTCAGTTTGCAGACTTCACAGGTAGTGGAAACAGTGTAGTAATGCACAACCTGACAGAATAATAGTCACCTCAGTTTTCTTACTCAGAGGGATAAACAACCAGGGACCAAAAATGTGATTAATATCTTAATTATGCTTTAATACAAGGATATTTTAGTGGCCACTTTTAAAAGATCTTTCTTTGTGTTTTACCTTTAGGCCAATAAATCTATGCTGACTTTATGACATAATGATTTTGTTTTATAAACATGTCAGCTTAAGGAATGATTCGAGCACATCCTACCTTGCCCATCCAATTTTTTATTCCTAGCGATTTAAACTGATAATCTGAGTTTTTTACTTTGTGTGGGGCATCTTGATTATAAATATATCCTAAATCATAATTATAAACACATCATACCATGAAGAAACAGAAAATCTCTCTGATACAGAGACATCATTTTCTAAATATGCTCTTGCCATTTTATCATTTCAAGAATAAAGGGAAATAGAAACACAATGAAAAAATCATAAAGGCACCTAACCATCCTTGATTTTTAAAAAATCACTTAGATGAGATAGAATGTTTGGCTGATGGTTCAGGTCTGATAGAGTATAAATCTCCAACTTAGATATGGCTGATGAAAAATGGAACATAAAGTCTAAATTCAGACCTCCCCACATCACTAGCAGAGTCCAGATTAAAGAGCAGCAGAGTAAAACCAAAGCCCATACTTCACTCTGCTGGAGAAGTTGAGTGGGACCATGTTAAGGGAAAACAAAAAAGAAAAGAAAGTCTTACCCTGTCTTGTACGTACTTGCAACTGCTCTTTATTCCCTTATTCAGTACTATTATAGAGATTCTGTTTCCCTTTCAAAAACCAGTGGGACGGGAGTAGCTTTTTCTTGGGGCCTAGCCTGTGCTAATCTCCACAGCATGAATGGGGCTGAATGCATGTCCGCTCGTTCATGTTTGCTAAAGTGTTTCTCTTCTGAAGACATTTTTCTTTAGGCATTTTCCATCTTCCTGACCAGGAGGCCAGCTCCACGAGGTTAAAAGCATATCATTTTTTGTTTTGTTTTGTTTGGACTTTTCTGGTTGTGCCCTGAAAAGAATTAGAAAACTATGGTCAGTTAAAAGACCATACAGGTAATTCAGGCATATGGTGAGCTAATGTTTGTGTTTAATATTTTATGAAACTAACTTGCTAGTCCCTTTCTTTCCTTACTAGACTCTTGTTAGGATCTTACTGCCTTGATATCTGACGACTTTTTCCAGGGCAGTATAAGCGACCTCCCACCAAGGAATGGCACCCAGTACCACAGGTAAACCTTTAACATCTCTTGCAAAGAATAGGATTCTAGTATCAGGAATGATGTAGCAGTTCAGGTATAGAGGAATGAAGAGATCAACAAATCCGGATTCTCTAAAACAACTTTAATGCTGGACAAATTTGACAAAAATAATCAATCCAGTGAACTGGAAATATATAGCAAAGCAGTCTGTGAAAACCAGCAGGTTTGCTGTTGAAGGAAGCTACCTTTATTTGGAGTGGAAGGGGGGAAAACCCAGGCCCAGAAGCAACTGAGAAAAGACAAGACTGTAGCTCTACTAGCCTGAGGTTTTGGTTTCTGTTGGGATGTAGTGGAATACCAGAGGGCTAGACAGGAAGATTCTGGAAATAAGATAGCCATTGAGGGCCTTGATAAGCATTCCATGCATCCTTGGCTGTCTGGAAGCCTGTACTCATGAGGAGGAGACCTCAGAGGGCCCAGCAAAAAGTAAGAATGGAGGCAGATATGAAAAGGGCCCAGACTTGGAATGGATTACCCAAACCAAACACAGATCCACTAACAGAGAGTGGGAGCAGTGTAGCCATGAGGTGTTTGAGCACAATGTGTGCCAATCTCATTGACTGACCACTAAACTGTACAGACACAGGGGTTACTTTAGGAAGGCAGACTCAAAAAGGACAATAATATATATATTTTTTAAACTCTGAGAAGAGACATCAGTAGCCATACACTGCAGGGATGATAGTTTCTGCAGATTAAGCCTAGATTAGTTGATTTTTAAAAATAAAATAAAAGGGAAAGTAAGCAAAAAACCCCAGCAACAACAGAAAAACCCAGGATAAAAATAAAATTAGAACAAGGGTTGTTATATTATCTAAACTGTCCAAGGGACACCTGGGTGGCTCAGTCAGTTGAGTGCCGACTTCAGCTCAGGTCATGATCTCACAGTTCGTGAGCTTGAGTCCCACGTCAGGCTCTGTGCTGACAGCTCAGAGCCTGGAGCCTCCTTCATATCCTGTGTCTCCCTCTCTCTCTCTCTCTCTCTCCTTCGCTCATGCTCTGTCTCTCTGTCTCTCTCTCTCTCTCAAAAATAAAATAAACATAAAAAAATTAAAATGTCCAATTTTCAATAAGAAATAATGAAACATGCAAAAAGCAGAAAAATAAGACTAATACTCAGGGAGAAAAAGAAGCAGTCAATGAAAATGGACTCTGTGAAGCCCTATAAGTTGGATTTAGTAGATAAAGACTTCAAAGCATGTATTATATAATGTTCAAAAAAATTTTAAAGAACAGAAAATATGCTAATAATGATTCAGTATAGAGGGAACACTGATAAGGAAGTCAAATCTATTAAAAAGTACCAGACGAAACTTCTAGAGTTGAAAAATACAACCACCAAAACAAAATATTCACGAGATCGATTCCACAGCAGATTTGCCATGAATGAAGAAAGAGTTACTGAACTTGGAAATGGATCAAAAAAATTTATCCAAGCTGAAAAACAGAAAGAAAAACAATTGAAGACACATTAAACAAATCCTGAGACCCGTGTGTCACTACCAATCATAATAACCCTGTGTGTAATGGGGAATCCCAGTGGGAGAGAGAAAGAAAAGGACATGACAAATATTTGAAGAAACAACTGGCTGAAAATATCCCAAACTTGATGAAAAACATTTATCAATGGATCTGAGAAACTAAACAAATGCCAAAGAGATTTTTACTTAGACACACCATAGCTGAACTATTGAAAGTCAAAGAAAAAGAGATTATCTTGAAAGATTCCAGAGAAAACTCTAGTATCAGGAACCTAAATGCCTAGTAGGTGCATCAGTGATCCAGGAGGCTGGAATAGATCTCAATCCATGAACCCAGATTCCTAGATCTTACAGTAAATACAAATGAAATCGTAGAGCCCTCTTTCATCCTGATGTTCTGATGCGTATCTTTGAATAAGGGGTTCTATATGTTTTTGGAAAAGAGATTAGTAATAAAGATCCATAAATGACTCTATATCCAACTTGACCTTGATCAAGTAATATGGTCAACAAGCCAGTACTGATTATGTTCGCAATGTTCTAAAGAATGAAAATTCTACCAAGAGCAATGATGGAATCCTAGGGAGAATGCCTTGGTGACCACAGGCAACCCATTCTCCCAGGAATGAAAACAAACAGACAAAAATCAATTCTGGATAGCTTAAGCATGTGAAAATAGTATAGCTATGTCTTTTCCCAGGTTGCTAGAGTTTAATGACTGTGGCAGTTGAAAACCTGCTTTTAAATGGGTGGATGGATTATGAGAGCAGAGTGTACAGCTCGTTTCAAATAAAAGAAGAAGCTTTGTAATTAAAAAAATGCTTAAGGTCAAGTCTGTACCTCCTTATTCAATATTAACAAGCAAACAAACAAAGAACAAAAGTTCTCTGAGTTTTAATACCATGTGTTCAGATCATTTAGTGTGTTTTGCTGTCCACATGAGCTCACTTTCTGGATAATTGGAAAGTTAAGTAATTGCCTAGAAAAGGTAAACATTTGTTAAAGTCCTTAAGAGGAGACTTAACTTATTTGCTACAACTGCAATAAAATAGTAGTTTGTGTCAACATAAGATCCTTCTTGTATCTATCCTATGATGTCATGGGGAACTGCCAACACACAGTTTTTGATGTAAGACTTTTTCAATATACTTCATTCATAATCAGAACTTACATTGTGATATCATTTTCCCCCTAAACTCTGAATAAATAAATAAAAGTGTGTTGACTTTGATTTATTTGTGTTTTCCTTAGGCACCTGATGATGATGACAGCTAAGGAAGATTCAATTGGCTGGTGTGATTGATAGATTTAAACGGCTAATGACCAAGGAGGTGGGACATTTTCAGTTCCAAATGAATAAGCTAATTCCTTCAGTATTTATGCTTTTCCTTGGGGCTCATGTTGTGCTGCTGAACACGTGTTCCAAAGTAGTCTTCCCTTTATAAGTTTTTTCACTTCGAACAGAATTGTTTCTCTGTAAGCGAGAGCTATATATTCCCCTCCTCCCTTTCTGTACTTCTTACAGGGCTTTTTGGATGTGTTTTAGAAGTGTTGCTGACTAGCTGGCTGAAAAGGGACGGGGAAGAACTTGGATATCGAATTTGAACCAGATCTCGAAGGATTCTGAATGAAAATGCAATACAGTGCGACAGCAGAGTCAATAACTCCAGGCACGGAAACCAGCAATGCCGTATACATACAGAGGGGAATGGTCACTGCTTATGTAGAGGAACAACAGCCTGACTAATTCATGCAGGAGGTGAGACTGGGGCCCAGGAGGAGACCCCGAAATTACAAATAGAAAATGTGGCCATTTACCTCACCGTTTACCTGAAGAAATCTTGAAGCGTGAAAGACCTACTTTTGCATCTTTTAGGATCTAAGTGGAATTGGCATGTTTTAGGAAGTGAGTTCTATTTCCTATATTTCATTTCAAGGATTCATAGTCTTCAAGAGCCAGCAAAGGGATGTATTTTCCTTAACATTTTCATGTAAGATGATCCATAAAGACTCTTTAAAAGTTCATATGCTCACCTCTTGTTTCAGGCTGACAAATGATTTTATTATTATGAATTTTATATACTATTCTTCAAAGAGTAACTCTTTTCTTCAGTGTTGTTTCATCAATAAAAGTTACTTCTTCTAAATAATTCTCATTGCCCCTTCAATCTCATGAGAACCTGTGCATAAATCTAAAGGAAGATATTGGGATTTTCAGAGATGGTGTTCAGCATATATTCTCAATTTTCCTCTCCTTTCCTACCTCCACCCACTTTTCTCTTCCTTACTTTGGGAAATTTCTTAGGGAATAAATCAAGACTTTCCTGACTGTTCTTAGCCCACAGCAAGTTTTCCTCATTTCACATGTCCTTGACTTCAATGTCTGTAGCTACTACACTGGCCCTGCTCTTCTGTGTGCTGCCTGACAATTATTTTCCACGTGCTTCGGGGACACCCCTCTAGTCTCTCCACCAGGTCCCAAGTTCCTCAAGGACAAGGGCTGTCCTTCACCTCTTAAACATCTCCAGTGTAATCTCATATAATTTAGAAATGACTATCAACTAAATGCACAAACAAGGGAAATGTATCCATAATTTTCTATGTATTTGGAAACATGGACTACATTGTGCTCACTCTAATCTACATTATTCTCATCAAATTTTAAGTACATTTTTCATTATCCATTTTCCATTATTTCACTAAGTGAAAATAGCAAAGTCAATTTCAGAGTTTTCTTCTAACAGCAAATTATAAATCTACATAAATCTTAAGGGTATTTCTATAGAGTAGGTCAAGAATATACTATCTATTAAGGGAAGCTACAGGTAAACAAAATGTATGTTTCATCTCAAGTTATTAACCATCATAAACATTAAGTTATTCACAGAAAATTGGATATAATATGAAATATAAAATAAAACACAAATTAAAAGTATTAAGCTCATCTTAAAGTTCAAGTTTCCAGACTCTAGCTTTACTCTTTGTCCCCCAAACACCACTCCAACTAAAACAGTCTTGAACCCTTGAACTTCACCTTTCTGCTGTTGTTTTTTCAAAAGAGACATTGAAGTTTTTTCTTCCAGAAAATTGGAGCAAGCAAAATCAAAGATATCATCTGTGATTTTTCATCTTGACTAGTAGAAAAGGGTAATCCTTCTGTAATTTTTTGAAACATTTGTGATGTGGTATATGTAACATTAAATAACGTTTACTGCAGCCCCTCCCCTCCCCCCCCTCCCCTTGGAACTGAGAGTAATTTCCTCTCCAATTTTCCTCTCACTCAGTCAATTCATTTTTAGGCCGGGTCCTCTTGAAGAAACAAAACATTAATTGGATTTGCCATTGTGTCTTGGACTGTTTTGGTGACAATTTTCCGTGACAGGGAAAAAGAGTTGCTAATTCATTGCTTCAGGAAATGAAGGGCTAATAGCCTCACATCTGGTAAATTATGGTCTTCCTGCTCATTGAGGTGGCAACAGTACACACAGCATTATTTGGAATTAAGAAAAAGCAGCGAAGGAAATCAATTTTTACCTTTGCAGTGGATTCAAAAAACGAAAAATCCAGGAACATGTTCTTTATAAAAGCATCCATTGTTGAAGACACAGAATTGAGTCAGCCACAGGGCAGTTTGAGCAAAAACCCTTCCAGCATCCTAATGGAAACTTTGACTGGTTGGTGGACTTAGATCACGTGGTTTAGCTTCTTTCTTGCCCCTGAGGGCGGAGCCCTGTCTTGCCACTGGGGGTGGGGCCATGTGCAAATCACCATATTTGCACACACATAATAATACAGTCTTAAAGGCCTCTGGGGAGAATGACAAATAAAGATTGATTTTGCTTTGAGTGGGGATCATGCTGTACATTGGATGGGAAAGTCGGTCAGTCTCATTTCTACATGACACAAGGACTTTGATTTGCAAAAAGGAAGTAAAGAAAGGGTGGGTGAAAGTAGAAATTCCCCAAAGGACGTATACAGGACGTGGCAGCCTTCACTATGAATTACAAGAGTTCAGGAATAGAATTTGAAGTGTCTCACCCTTGTCATTGTCCCAATGGTGGTGTTGGGGGTGAATGGCTTTTATCACATCAATACCACATTGCACCACAAACTTGTGAAATCACCCCGATGACTCTCATATTCGTTCCTGTCCAGGTCCAAGAGAAAATGAACTATGATGACCAAAAAAGTAAACTGGAGGGTTTCAACTGTAGGTATAAGGAGGTGAAAACAAACCTAACATCTGAGAAAGGCACCGGTGCTTGAAAACAGGGCTCTTTCTGTCCTGACAGAGCAGTGACAGCATAGCTCAGCGTAGATTTACTCCCTCCTAATCCTCTGTAATCCCCAGTTTGGACAATTAATTTCACAAGGGGTCATGCACTCTTCCTATGTATTTCTACTGAGAGCTTTACAAGGTGGACATGTGTCCATCGTGATGCATTTTGACGGCTCCTTTCCCCTGGAGCTGAGACTATTCCTTGATTATGGTAGGTAATTTTTTGTGTTGTAAATGGAGTGTAGCTAAAGTGTTCCCTTGATCACAGATCACAGAAAACAGCATGTGCTTAGGAGGGAGAGAGAGAGGGAGAACAAGGCTGTGGATTTAGAAATCATTTTGTTTGTCTAAACCTGGGCCTGGTTCCACACAGAGGACACAAACAGGAAGTGAGAGGAGAAGCCGAGTGGGTTCAAGTCAGGATGTTACACTAAGATCCGCCAGCTGCAGTCAGAACTAAGAGATGTAGGGGGAGCACCATATTTTAGGCTCAGAAACTGGAAAACAAAACAACAGAGTCTGCCTAAGGCTTCAAACACCTGCTGTGTCTGATGCTATTTACTTGGTTTGACTGTCACTCACGAAATGCCTCATGTTCAGATGATTGTTCACCTGAAGGTATTTAACTAATTGGCTTAAATAATTGATATGTTATATCTAACCTCATCTCTTAAAATCAGAGAATCATCGCTGCGATTTTTGAAAATATCCTAGCAAAGCTTAGAAAATTATTTCAGTTGATTGGCTTCTGTCCAGAAACAAATTTGGGGACCTCAAATAAGTTAAACTTTTCCAGTTTGATTGTTTTCAAGGAGAGGGATAATTCATTTTTTTTTTTTTTAAGTTTTAGAAGAGATGTGGGAATGCAAGAAGATGTAAAATATATAACAATAAACATTATTCTCCAAGTTCAAATCTGGGATAATACATTTTTAAATAGTTTTCACATTTATTATCTCATTTTATCCTTCTGGCAAGCTTGTGATTTTGCAGGTGCTGACATCCCCATTCTGCCATAAGGAAATAGAGGCCAGGACTATGTAAGTCATTTTGCCAAGGCTCTCGACAAGGTCAGAACTAGAACATAACATAACCCTATGATCTTCTCCATTAACCCCATTGCTGCTGAGTTTCATCCCTTTGTAGGGGAACCAGGACTCTTTGTATTTCAGAGACTCCTAATGTGTTCCAGGCACCTTAAGTGGTAGGAAGGCTATGTGTGGGGTGGGGGAGCTTACTATATGGCAGGCCTTTTCAAAGCACTTCTATATATATTATAATTCATTTAAACATTACCACAAGCTTGTAATATCCAAAATATTGTTCGGAGGTATTTTACAGATAAGAGAAATGATGCTCAAAGAGAAATTTGCCAAATTCCACACAATTCATAAGTGATAGAGTCGGAGTTTGAACCCAGGGAGTCTGGTGCCTAAGTCAGGGCCCTTGCCCCACCATTCTTTATTTCTTCTCTAACTTGTGAACTTCCTTTTTGTCTCCTTTGATATTGAGCACAATCTTTGCCACATAAAAAGCACTTAATAAACGATTTGTGGATTGGGACAGAAGATATGACACCTGACATTTTGTCTACTTGCCTCTGAGCCTAGGAATGGGTTTTTAACCTCTGCACTATTGATGTTTGGGGCAAAACAATTCTTTGTTTTTTTTTTAATTTTTTTTAATATTTATTTATTTTTGAGAGAGAGAGACAGAGTGTGAGCAGGGGAGAAGAGAGGGAGACACAGAATCCAAAGCAGGCTCTAGGCCCTGAGCTGTCGGCACAGAGCCCGACGCGGGGCTCGAACTCATGAATCGGGAGATCATGACCTGAGTCAAAGTCAGACGCTCAACCAACTGAGCCACCCAGGCGCCCCCAAAACAATTCTTTGTTATGGAAACTGTTCTGAGTGTCATAAGGTGTTGAACAACATCCCTAGCCTCTACCCACTAGATACCAGTAATGCCTCTCCTCACGCCTATCCCAGTTATGATTATCGAATGTGTCTCCAGACATTGCCAAATATCTGTAGAAGTGGTGGGGATTGGAAGTCTTCAGGTTAAGTCGAGAGCGCGAGAAGGAGGTACAGTCCTGAAAGGGGGTATGGCTGGTAGGGCCTTTCCAGGAATCCCATGTCAAGAGTATTCTCACTTGACTGCCTTTTCTCAATACAGCCTTGGGAAGGCAATGAAGAGCTCGTGTGTCTTTACCTCCCCTCATGGCAGCTGGGAGATACTGCTTGTTGAGATGACATCCTTGAATCTGGGCAATATTCCAACTGTAGTCAGGAGAGGATGGTGAAGGGGGGCGATGGGGGGTGGATCTCTGAAAGGGACAGGATTGCATAGTGTTACTGATGCTCCTATATGACTACGTGCCAGTACATATAGCATATTTCCGAAAAGAAAAGAGAGGAAGGAGGCTTTCTGTGAAGTTAGGGGTCTGATGCCCAGATGAACTGAGAAGTACACGCTGGGGAGTCAGGACCTGACTTGGAGATGATGTTGCTTTGATGTATAGCTGTAAGGGACGCTAGATGGAGAAAATCCAGAACTTGCTTATCTTTCAGCATGGGAGACATTTGTGTGTTTTCTGAGTCATCTGACACACAGAGTGTAGGACTTTCCTGATGGATAAGGAAACCTGATGTACTCATTTGTTATAACAATGAGGTCATTGGAAGACCCATAAAACTGAAGTTTGCTATCCAAGTTCGGATCTAGTTTGTTATTCAGATAGCAGTTCCAAGGTTATTTAACAAGTCAGTTTTGACAAGTTGAATTTCTTTATAGGATGTTGGTTGAATTGCAGCATAGCCATCCTGTCATGAATGGTATTTTCAAATGTGTGGAGAAAACCAAAGTTGAGAGGATTTTTCGCAGTGAGATTTATACTTTCTTCAAATGGAGACTTTTCAAATCAGATTTTCATCAGAGATGTATGAAATAACTCCAAAATCTCCCTAGCCATGTCTAAAAATCACACCAGACCCCCCCAAAAAAAATGAGAAAGAAGAAATTGCAGATAAGCTTGCACCTTAAAGAGAGCTCAAGATATTTGAAAATCTGGTTACAAATACACCAAATATCTTAACTTCGTTCCCTGAGGTTAAGTGGCAGAAGAGAATGAATGCTATGGAGACAGATGATTCCTAAGGGAAATCACCAACAATTTTTCGAAAGTTGACGAATGAATGTCCTTTTCATCACTCCCTACTGCAACATGGAGTACGTAGGATTTAGGGAAGTTCAGGCTGTCATCCAAATCCCTTCTGGACCTTCACTGAGCCTCATAACTTTTCTGAGCCTCATTTCCACATGTAAACATGTAGATAATACCTATTACATAAGGTTTTTTGATGCCTAAAAAAGATATTTTTGAAATTTAGCAAAATACTTGAACTGGTCACTCCATAAATAAAAGCTATTATCATAATATTATTACCCCTAATATCTTTATGACAGCATGTTTAGACAAGTGGACATCTTCTTTTCCAAGATTTGAAGCTGCATTTTATTCTTCCTGTGAAACTACGATTTTTCCTATTTTCCTGAGATGTATACAGAAAGAAGATGAAGGGAAAATGACTAATTTTTTACAGTTATTGGAATCATGTTAAGAAGTTGCTAATTACTACATTATACATTCTGAACAATGGATATGTTTAATCTCAGAAGAGCACACAAGTTGGTTTCCATAGCATCAAATCACAAATAGTGACTGAACACAATCTACTCTCATATCCATCAATTTCTTGCCAACTTAACAAAATCTCAATTCACCATTTTGAGGACCCTCTGCAAAGGGATTCCAACATTTTAAAAAGTCAAATACTTACAAGGTAAATGAGATTTTATTACTTAATTTTTCAGGAACTACCTAGGGTGGTTGAAGTGATATTCCACTAAAATCCCCTGATCAGGATGGACCTGACCGTTTGACTCATAGGACAAAAAACACACCCAGCATCTTTTCTTTTTGTCATGCAGCCAGATAACTAGTGGATAGACACATGCATTTAACACCATCCTTCTTCCCCCCACCTTGGTCCCCAATGTCAGAAGAAGAAGAAGAAGAAGAAGAAGAAGAAGAAGAAGAAGAAGAAGATGGAGGAGAAATGGAAGAAGAAGAAGAGGAGGAGGAGGAGGAGCAGAGGAAATTATTAGTTCATAAAGATGAGGAGAACCAGTGGAAAAAGACAGTAATGGATAAAAGATTTTGATACATTTTTGAAAACTGGAAAAGGGTAGATGTAAACGGAAAAACAGAATGGAAAATCTAACCACCTGTCATCCAGAGAAATAAGAAGTGAGCTAATTCACTCTGCAAAACCCCAGAAAGGCTCAGAATTTGAATGATTTAGGTTCAGCAGAGGATGGAATTTAGGGGAAGATATGGATCCCAGTCTCTGCCTGCACCCCATACAAACACGTAGCTACTATTAAACTACTCTCCCAACAACAACAACAACAACACACACACACACACACACACCAGATGGATGAAAGGATGGATGGATGGATGGATGGGACCAGAGGATTATACTCTGGAGAAACCAAACAAGGGAGTTTCTTAATGGGGGGAATCAAGAAAAACAACGCTGGGAATGGCCTTCCCTCAGCTACTCTTTCTCTATCCACTTCTAGGGTTTATAGTTTTCTCAGTTGTCAAACCCATGCTGCTCCCTCTACACCTACCCTCTTGCTCCATTTCTGGCAGAAGTTGATTTTTTTCCTGGATAACCACAGAAAAAAAGTTTCTAGGTAAGCATTCTGTGCTCCTCAATGGAAAGGGTAGGTCATCCACCCACCAAGGACCTACAGTGGTCCCTGTCAATTACCACCCCCCTTATGCATTCAGTACCAGCATTGTTTGAGCAGCTCATTCTTACATATAAATGAACAGACAAGAACCAGAGACATAAAGACCAAAACAAACAAAATACGCAAATAAAACTCAGATAGGCAAAGAGGACCTAGATGGATCAGAGTCAATACAGAAATCAAAAGTAAACTTAAAAAAAATTATATTAAAGATGTGAAAATAAAATTCAGTCCATAATATAGATACAGGTCACTTTTCAAAAGGATCAGAGAACAAGAAATAATTCTTATTTATTTAATACAAAAACTGAAACTAAAAATTAAATAGAAGTTTGTAAGGGTTAAGGAACTCTCAAAAGTAGAACAAAATTAAAAGAAAAAAAGGAAAAGGGAGGGAAAAGATAAGAAAAAATAAGAAATCTGTCTCCAGAGTTTAACAGCTAATAATTAAGAGCTCTATAAAGAGAAGGGGAAAAAATGAAGGGAAGATATTATCAAAGAAGCAATTTTTTAAATTTCCAGAACTGAAACTTGTGTGCCTCCCTATTGAAAATGCACAGGGATATAGTTACTGCAATGAGTGAAAAAAGACAAAACCTCAGGTAGGTCATGAAAAAATTGAGGACACTTGAAATTGGAAAGAGATTCTAAAAGCTTCCAAAAGCGAGGAGGGAAACAGTCAAATATGCAAGAATGGTCTTTGGTTTCTTAATAGCAACTGAATCTTAGAAGACTGGAACAAAGCCTGAAAAGTTCTGAGTGATAATGTGTTTCAACCTAGAATTCTATTTCCTTCCAAAGTATCAATTATAAGGATAAAACATTTGCTTTTTAAAATAATTTTGTCATGAGGAAATGGTAAAAACACAAAACAAACATCCCACCTTCCTTTGTATTCTTTCTCAGGAAGCTATCAGTGAAAAGGTTTCAGCAAAACCACAGGGTAAACCAAGAAAGAAGATGCCACAATTACTCCTTAGCAGAGGAGAGAGCTGGAGAGGAGCAGCAGGGTGACTGCGGACAGGTCTGGCAAATGACCCACCTGCAAGGGAAGGAAGGAAGTGGGGCTCCAAGAAAGAGGGGAGCAGCGGGGAGATGGGACTGATCTGTTTCAGTAAATGGATTATCGACAGTCTTGTGGCGGAGATATTGGGATGACTAGAAAATTAATATGAGGGGTGTCTGGGTGGCTCAGTCTGTTGGGTGGCTGACTTCAGCTCAAGTCATGGTCTCACAGCTTGTGAGTTCCAGCCCCACGTCCGGCTCTGTGCTGACAGCTTGGAGCCTGGAGCCTGCTTTGGATTCTGTCTCCCTCTCTCTCTGCCCCTCCCCCACTCACACTCTGTCTCTCTCTCAAAAATAAACATTAAAAAAATTAATATGTGGTAGCACAAGGTGAGTAATTTGCCCAATGTTACCTGTCTGGCAAATGACAGAGCTGGGATTATAACTGAGCAGTCTAGTTCCAGAGCCTGGTTCCAGGACCTGGTACAACACCACAAGGAAATGGCCATAGTACGTGCTTGTTTGCATGTCATTTGTGAGGGTAACTCTACTGTTGATACGATCATAAATTCTCGCCTAACTTGGTTGGGAGATAGTGTTAAGGAAAGCTAAGAGAGAGAGATCTAAATCCTTGTAATCCATACCTAAAATTATCAATGGAAAAACAGCAGGGCATGCATTATTTTAGAACATGGAATTAAAGGCAAAGAAGAAACAGAGAAATTGAAGATTTGCCTCTAGGAGTAGGACTCAGGTGTAGAAAAGGATGGAAAGTGAAAACATGCATTTTTCATTGTTAGCTGTTTTGTGCTATTTGAATTTTAAATTCTACACTGATTACTCTGGTTAAAATAAAATAAATGATACAATAGTTCAAAATCAAAACAAAACTTTTTAAGAAGAGGTTTTGTAGTGATTGACAATTGCCTTTTATAAGCCTTTGGGCAGAAGAGAGGCAAAAATATTTGTTGGGAATGGTAGTGTAGTTCAATCTTCAAATTACCTTGTACATCCCAGTATATATTTTTAAAGCGTTTTTTTTTTAACATTTATTTATTATTGAGAGACAGATTACCTTGTACATCCCAGTATATATTTTTTTTTCAACGTTTTTTTTTTTTTTTTTTTAAATTTATTTTTGGGACAGAGAGAGACAGAGCATGAACGGGGGAGGGGCAGAGAGAGAGGGAGACACAGAATCGGAAACAGGCTCCAGGCTCCGAGCCATCGGCCCAGAGCCTGACGCGGGGCTCGAACTCACGGACCGCGAGATCGTGACCTGGCTGAAGTCGGAGGCTTAACCGACTGCACCACCCAGGCGCCCCCCCAGTATATATTTTTTAAAGCGGTTTTTTTTTTTAACATTTATTTATTATTGAGAGACAGAGTGTGAGCAGGGGAGGGGCAGAGAGAGAGGGAGACACAGAATCCGAAGCAGGCTCTAGGCTCCCGCTGTCAGCACAGAGCCTAACGCGGGGCTTGAACTCACAAACTGCGAGATCATGACCTGATAGGACGCTCAACTGACTGAGCCACCCAGGCACCCCCATCCCAGTATATTTTTAAATAAAAGTTTATATTGCTTCATCTGTGATCTGTGGGTAATGATTTACTCATTGAGTACCAGGAGTCAAGATCAAGATCAATTTTATCTCATTGTCTCAATCATAATATCAGAAAACATCTTGTCAGAAGGTAATATCTCATTCATAATATCAGAAGAGTAACAATACAGTGGGGAACATACATGCTCTGTGTCTGGGCACTAGTCAGATAATGGAGACTGAGAATAAAATTGCTCTCATGGCTGAATGAGCAGGAGGCCTAGTTATCAGAACCACTAGAGAGCAGATAACCCCAACGAACATTCTGCCATTTTCATCGGGTTCACAAAAATGAATAAGAACAATTATACATGTCCTAAATACCTATTCAGCACTGTTCTTAATTTTTTTTTTTTTTATATTTTAACTGATTTAATACCACCACATCCCCGTACATCAGGGGCTACTCTTATCTCCATTTTACAGATGGGGAAAATTGTTATCAAGGAGACATCAAAGACCTTGCGTTGGCCCACAGTTAGTACATAAGTGAGTAGATGTTGGAACCCAGGCAGCTTGCTCTGGATTGGAAACCAGACAGCTTCGTTGCTCAACTTACTCAGCAACAAAAAGGAATGAGGTACTAATACCAGTTGTAACATGGATGAGCCTTGAATGCATGCTAAGCAAAAGAAATCAGACAAAAAAAAAAAAAGGCTGTACATTGTATAATTCCATTTATATGAAATGTCTAGAATACACAAGTCCATATGGACAGAAAGTAGTTTGGTAGTTCCTAGGTGATGGGGAGAGAGTAAAATGGGCAGTGACTACCTATTGGGTCGAGGTTTTCTTTGGGGTGAAAAATTGTTTTGGAGCTAGATAGATCTGGTACTTGCACAACACTGTGAGTGCGTGTACTAAATATCACTGAATTATAAACTTTAAAATGATCCAAAAAATAAAAAAGTAAAAAGTAAAAAATAAAATGGTCAATTTCATGGTATGTGAATATCATCTCTTTAGATAGATAGGTAGATGATAGATGATAGATAGATAGATGATAGATAATAGATAGAGAGATAGACAGATAGGCAGATACAGATATACACATACACATACAAACCAACCAGCAGAGTGCATTTGGAAGATTACGGTTCCCACAAATAGCCAGATAGCTGAAGTTCCGGGGCCACGTGTCCACCGGGGGTTTGCCCACTGGGGTGTCTGTACAACTCCCAGAGGTGCTGTCTCCTGCCCCAGGGAGCAGGGAAGGGGGCCTGGTGTATGAGACCTGTAGCTAATGGCCTCACCTGAAGTGACAAACTGGGGAATCCTAAGCCCTGGAAATCATTTGAGGAGCTAGAAGCAGGAGCTATATACCAACAGGCAAGGACATATTCTAATATCTTCACAAGCTAATGCCAGCTGAATCTCAACTCTGATCAGAGCCGAACTCTGGGTAAACTTTCAAAACAAGCGACATACTCTCTTTGTTCATATGACATGTAAACAATCAGTTCCATATCCCTGGCTTATGCTAGGGTCCCTCACGGTGGCTAAGAGAAAACATCAAAGGTGTTTTTGCTTAAAACGCCTTCTGTCTGGACTTTGCAGCTTCCTTCTGCACAATGCTCTGAACCTGAGGAGTTTCTCTCTTCCCCGAGTGAAAACAAAGCCCCCAGACGTCATACTACACAGACCTGGGACACTGGCACCTCAGCTCATTGGTCAGAATCCACCAAGAAGTGAAGCTCCATCATGAATGCAGAAAAGCATCCACTCCTTTGCCTGCTCAGGCACATGCAGCTCCAGGAAAACACCTCCTGTCTTTTGCTCCACAAAGCCTTGCCTGTCCTGTGTGTGGTAGTTCTGGCTCTCCATCCACATTTCCACGGCCCTCCTCCCCCTGCTTTGGGATACTTCTCTGTAGTGGGTTCCTTCCGCCCTTCCCACATTCACCTGCTTTGCTGAATGAACTGCAAAAGAATGGAAGTTAGGAGTTGGTAAGGAGGGACACAAAATGAGAGAAAAACACACTGTATCCACTTGTTCATTTTGCTCTCTGGTGTGTAAGGCTCAGATGTCTGACTTCGGAACTTCTGGAGACGGGCTATTGGCCTCAGTTTTGTACCCGAGAACACCAGTAATCCTCTCTTCTCCTGGACGCAGGGATAAAGATGAGGAGGAATAATAAGCACCCGCTTCTCACGCCTTCCAGTCTCCCCTGTCTGTAAATAATGTAACTGTTTGAGCAGAGAGCTAACTGGTCTACAGAATCGTTTTTCAGAATTATTTACGTTGCTACCCCATGCTAAGCAGATGCCAGTGCAGATGGCTGCCAGAAAAAATTTTAAAATCACATTCACTTTGATTTGTGAGAATTTTAGTAAAATTAAGCTTTGAAATCAACGTACGCTTTTAAAATACTGCATTCGCTATAAAATGCCATTACGCACACCCTCATTTAAATCATTTTGCTTGCGTTGGTGAGAAAATGTTAATGCCTTAAAGAGTCTGGCTGATAAACGTAGGCCGTTTTCCTTGGAGGGAGAGAGGGCACGAGACCATTGGCACACGCTACTCTTTGTTTTCTTTGGCTGTTTGAACCCTCTTGGGGAGGTACAGGGCCCGGGGGTGTGAAAGTGAGATCCATTTCGGAGGGCACAAAGCTAGAGACAAGAAGGCGGTGACCGAGAAAAATCGATAAGTATCAGAGTCCATGCTTAATGCTGAAACCCGATCATAACTGAATCTGTGCACCGCCCAGTCACCGTGATTTGAGAAGCAAGAAAGGCCACGAGAGGTGTGGCGAGATTAAATAAGGCGATACGCGTGAAATTAATCTGTAAATTGTAAAGCGCAGGGTGTAGTGCTGAGAATTGCCAAGTGCCACGTATTTGTATTCTTATCACGGAAGGCAGGCTCTGTGGGGAGAGTTTTTATTAGGTACGTTGGGAAGAGAAAATAAAAGAAGTAGAATGCACAGTCCTTGTGCTTAAGGATTTTGCAGATTAATGGAGAAAACGGGGCAAAGAAGCTAGTTCCAGAAAATAATGCATCAGGTGCATAAAAAAAAGTCTATACCTATAAGCCAATAGGCCACAGAATGTAGGAGTGGTCAGAGAGAAGGCTTGTGTTGAGTGAAGAGTCTTTAGTTCGAGAAGGAAGCACTCAGTCCTCATTCACATTCTGTTTTAGCTGTTTTTCTTTCTCTCAAGTTCTTGGTGTTGTCAAGAGCTTTCAAGGGCATTGTTTTCCTTAATTCCCACAATAGCTCATGTCCCATTCATTTTATAAATGAAGAATCTGTGGTTCAGAAGAGTTAAATAAACTTTCCCAAGATGACACGATTAAGTGACCAAACTTGGGTTTAAAGCCAAGTGAATCTCTCTGATACTGAAATCACTTGGCCACCCGGCTTCACTTTGGAGGAATATGTGTATTCATCAACTCTTCTTTAATGGAATGAGAAATAGCATCTTGGGGCCAACGCTGCTGATCCCAAATCCTCCATGCCCACGGACTCTGAGGTTCAGGGGGAGCTGCTGATGAGCTTGGCTCTGCTCACTAATGCCAGATGCTTGAGAGACATCTACCAAGGAGAAGTCACAGGTCACTTTGTTTTCTTGCTAGAACTTGTCAAAATACTCAGGTGTGGTGCCTTGGTTCTCATGCCTGAAGAAGGAGAAGAAGAAGAAGAAGAAGAAGAAGAAGAAGAAGAAGAAG